>NC_140250.1:4208606-4286106 GCF_949987555.1 Borostomias antarcticus | reverse complement strand
ACAGACAATACAATTTTAATTGTACGTTGCCACCTTAACCATTCACTCTACTGGATTGCTGTAGGATGATGCACATCACCGTGACGACCTACAGGCCCCCCACCATCTACTGTGACTACTGTGACAGGAAAGCATAGCAGGTACAGTAATCAATCACAAATGAACCTATCCAAGTGCTTGTTACCATCAACTAGTTTTCTATAATGTGTGTGTGTGTGTGCGCGCGCGCGAGTGTGTGTGTGTGTGTGAGTATGTGTGCATGTGGGTGTGTGTACATGTGTGTGTGCTTGTGTGTACATGTGTGTGTGCGTGTGTGACACCAAGCAATGATGATACGATTGCTGGCTTACTTTACTAGGTAGTTTGCTAGCTATTTATGGCTAGTAGTAGCCTACTTTGTTTATTAATTTACATCACATATAAGGTAAAAATGTGCTGCGCGCGACTCACAACTTAAGTGCCCTTTTTTAAACTTGCACCCCTGCCCCTCTAACATCAAGTGCACGCCCCTGTACTCAGTTTAATCTTGCATAATATTGTGCAGCTCAGCTGTTAAAATAATCATTATAACCCATGCCAATGGATGTTCTGGTCAAAGACACTAGTGGTATCCACTATTAACTGGTTATTGCGCAATTCCCATTTTCAATGGTTGCAATGGTTTGAGGGCCGGGACCTGGGAATCCCGGGATCCTGATTTAACCCTAGCAGCTACAGGCTGAGATTGGTGCGGTCCGACGTCGAGGACCAACCATCAACAACCACCACCGTTGATCAACCATCAACACAGAGAGAGAGAGACACACACGCACAGAGGCAGAGAGAGAGAGAGAGAGAGACACACACACGCACGCACAGAGGCAGAGAGAGAGAGAGAGAGAGAGAGAGAGACACACACACGCACGCACAGAGGCAGAGAGAGAGAGAGACATACACATGCACAGAGGCAGAGAGAGAGAGAGAGAGAGAGAGAGACATGCACAGAGGCAGAGAGAGAGAAAGAGGGAGAGACACACGCACAGAGGCAGAGAGAGAGAGAGACACGCACACAGAGGCAGAGAGAGACAGAGGGAAAGAGAGAGTTTGTGTTCTTTGTTTTGCGGTCGACCTCTCAGCTCAGCAGTGGGAGTGCGGTCAAAGCTATGGTCGGGTGGGGGGGGGGGGGGGCAATGCAGACATGCACACCAGAAGCCTGTTTATTCCCACTAAAACCACAGAGCATAAAATACCACTGCTCCCTGGTGGTGTCGCCTCACAGGCTGCAGGCTCGTTTTTATGGGCTGTTTATCTATTTATTTATTTATTTAAGCTTCTGTTGTTCCTTCAGGTGAGAGAGAGAGGGAAAGAAAGAGCGAGGGAGAGAGAGAGATAGGAATGGAGAGTGAACGTGAGAGAGAGAGAGAGAGAGAGAGAGAGAAGGTTGCTATGTGTGGGCGTGTTATTGGCGTCGCTGGCGGCTGACTCTGGGATGTAGGCGGCTGCTTGACCTCCCCCCGACTCCCGCCGGCTCTGACCGATCGACAAACATGGCGGACTGTTGGAGCCACGGCGATCCGAGGTGATGTCATGCCAGGAGCATTTAAAAGGAAACAAACGTAAACTCAATATTCTTCTCCCAGCAGTAACTGTCGGTGATGCCTTGGTTTACTGGAACCATGGCGGTGTACAGTTGGCAGAGAAGAGAGTTGGTATAAACTAGCTGACTGTTCTGTCTGAAATACTGCTGCTGAAATACAGCACTGTAATTCCTAACGGTAAATAAATGTTTTCGACGGGAAGCTTTTTTTTTCCTACTCAGGCCTGTCCAAGAAATACCGTATCTTTAAAGGGGAAGATAAGTACAGTGGGGAGGCTTACCTTTAAAAACACACTTGTGTCTGTGTAGCCTTCATTATTTATTTTCCTGTACATCAAAAATAGGCTAGAGGAAAAAGAGATGAAACAGAATTAAACATCAAGTTTGGAGAGTGAATAAATGTGAGTTTGTTTGAATGTGTGTGCATGTGTGTAGACGTATGCTGTTGTGTGAGTCTGTGTGTATATGTGCTTGCGAGTATGTGTGTGTGTGTGTGCAAGCGCGCCTGCAGGCATCTATGTTTATGTTTATACACACAGGGTTGTGTGTGTGTTTCTGTTGTACCCCACTACACTACCAACAAGCACAAGTAAAAATCAAAATAAAATTTTACCCAGTTGGCTGTCAACTTTTAGTTTTTTTTTACATTACACTTCCTGAAGCTACAGATAAACAGCCTCTTCACGACACGGCTCCAACGCTATCTTCAGCCGTGCCTAATCGATTCCGACGCAAACACACAATTCCGCTTGGCTATACTGTACCTCCTCCGCTCATCCATAGCATATCCCACCCCGCTGTAAACATCAGATGTCCATAACCAGACAATTATACCACGATGTGACATTTGGCTCAGTATACTGTACTATACAGTAAGTGCGGGGCTGCATAAGCACGCCCCACTGGCGATGAGTCACTCAGAACTAATGGATCGACAGTGCATCCTCGCCACGGCGGCGGTGGCGCTGGGAGGCGGCGGCTCATCCCGATTGGCTTGAGGGTCAGAAGTGCCTTAGATACAGGTGTTGTTTACATGCAGTTGCTGTGGGCGCCCAGCGTGGTCGCTTAATGAATCCAGTAGGGAGGTTTAATGAAGAGGCTGAACATCTTGATGAATCTGCTCACACGCTGGCCAATTAGCGCTCAGCCACACCGGCACCCAGGGGACAGGTGGGAGGTTTGAATGTAGTTAAACTGTTCTGTAGATGACTGACAAGATCAAAGGCGTTTCCTGAAGACTCATACACTCTAATCAAAGCCCCCCCAAAACACAACAAAAATGCAAATGCATTCACAGTACAAAGAATCACACACCGTAGCTTACAGATTCTTTCTAATAATGGTTGTCTTGGAAAGATGACTCTATAAATAAAGAGTAGCAATATGAAAAACATATCTCTGTTTTGATACATTTTTATAAATGACATGTTTAATCAAATACCAATATCAAATATCAATCAAAATACAGTTGTGTTTAGATTAAGTAAAGAACGTATTTTCAAATAGAGAGCTCACATGCACATCTGGACTCCAGCGTAGGAGGTTGTAACAGATAAGTGCATATAATACAACAATATAACAATAATGAGTGTCAAAAAGGCCATAGGAAACAGTTAGAAACATATACAATCTAATGTGACGACTCTCAGACTTCCCCCTGCTGGAGCTGTGCTGTTGTCTGTTCTGGGTGTTTTGTCTGTCTTGTCTGTTCTTGTTTAGTCCAGCAGGTGGAGTCTGGGAGTGGTCCTGATCAGGTGCACCTGGCGCAGGTGTGCCTGGGGTATAAGGGCCGTCCACAATAGTTCTCTCTCTCTCCCCAGGAGCACCTTTGTTTGATTTGGACTTTTGATTTACACCTTACAACACCCACCCTCAGTGTTGTCATTGCATACTGTTGTCATTGCATCCATACATTACACTACACCACTGACATACTGATATTCACACCTCATACTATTTGATTCTTGTTTGTATGATTTAGTAGCCAATTATTAAATATTCTTAAAATCATGCTTTGGGCGGGACAAACTTTGGTTGCGACTTGAAAGAGCTGGGTCCTAACCTTCGTAAAAATAAGCCAAAGACTAATACGATTCACATGGAATACGTACTGAAAGCCCGTACATATGGGGACATATAGGCTAATAGCCATCGGAGGTGAATCCAACATCCCAATATCACACCAATAGTAATCACAAGTCACAGATCACATCAACAATGATAAATATACATGTTTACAGGAAGGCATTAAGTTCTAAACGATCGTTTAGGCCGTGGGGTTCCGTAGAATTGAAAGTAAAAATCCCAAAGGTCTCTCTCTGCAGCAGTAATTTCCTGATGTCACCTCCCCTTGGTGGTCTGCGAACCGTTTCAATACCAGTAAATTTGAGTGTGGACGCTGAACTGTGACTCCTTTCCATGTTATGCCTTGCTATGGCACAATCCATGGTGCCATCCCAATGGCTGCCTTGTGCTCAGCAATACGCAGTTTCATGTTCCGTTTGGTCTGACCGTCATAAGCCAGGCCCACAAGGACACTTCAACATGTACAGTACACCACATGAGTAGTAATGCAGTTGATAAAGCTCTTGATTTTATATTCCTGTCCCGTCTGTGGGTGGTTAAATGCCGTGGAATTACTAGTGTTTGAGCAATGAGTGCATCTCCCACAGCGGTAGTTAACACAGATTTCTTTATGCAGCCAGTTACTATCACTGGACCTAGATTTATACACAGATGTCACAACTGAGTCTCTGATGTTCATTCCTTTGGGAAAAGGCATTTCTTTTGTTCCGACGAATGGGATCAATGCCTTTAAACTCAGTGGACTGTTATAAGTTTTTTAGAACGTTACACCTTAAGCATAATTTCAGAAATGCAGTCCAAACGGCACCTGTCAATCCCTTGAATAAATACAATTAGTATTTCTTTCTTCATTCATTCATCTTTTTGTCCTACTAGCACTCTGAATCCTACTCTGGTTACTTTTAGTAAGTTAGTTGAGCAGAATATCCAAAAACCTGTTAAGTCAGATGTGACTATTAAACGCCACAATGTGTCAATTCTGGAAAGAAAGGCTTTTGATATTGATGTTTGAAATAAATACATTTAGAAAAAAATGATTTATCAAAATTTATCAAAACTGAGATATCTGTTTCTTACAAATTAACTTACTACAATAGGGTTACACAATCAGAAAATGTGTATGAAAATATGTGTCTTCACTGTTATATCCATTCAAATATGGGTCTGTACTGTTATCCATCCAAATATTGGTCTGTACTGTTAAAGCCATTCTTTCAGTAAACCAAAATGGTCCTCTATGTAGTTATTAGGGCCTGAGCACTGGCGGTGCGAGGCCCTATTGAAATTGTAAGGATTATTATTATTCTCCTACCTTCTTCTTCTACCTTCTTCTCCCCAAACAAATGCCTTTTTGGCAGCCTAAACATCGATGAAAACGCATGAAACTTTGCTGATACGTCAGTCCCGGTGAAAAATTTGATATTTCATGGGTGACGGAAATGGGCGTTGCAAAAAAGCTCAAGAGCGCCCCCTGGAAAATGTAAAATGGCGAGCCCCACCTTTCAGTTTGATGTAGGCGAACGAAATTCGGTGGGCATACAGTATGTAGTTCATCGAGACACACTAAAATGTCTCTTGGAGCTATACCCAACATCCAACAGAAAGTCAGCCATTTTGCTCTTAAAGTCGCACAGAAACGGACGTTTGAGATCATCTAATTTCCAAAGTTTGACGTATTTCCGACACAAACAAGCTATGAGGGTGGGACATAATGTTTAGAGGAATTTGATTGGAACATTGACAAGTGGACGGGTTTTAAGAACTTTAGACAGATTCGATAGAAGGATAGCGTTGATTGATGGTTGGATGTCGTGAGATTATTGGCCTAAAATCTAAGGTACCTGTTGTCGTCATTGCACGTGACCTACCGTTTTCCAGGAAGTAAGAAATATGCTTTGATATAAGATTACAACAAAAGTAGATTTTTGTCATTTTTTTGGCATACATCATTGAATAGGTGAACTCTATGACCAATTATGTGAACCAAAATGGGACAGAATGCTTTTTTCATTTCAGTGCGACTTTAATGTGCCATTTTTTCCTCTTTTTTTTTAACATTTCCATGCCTCGTACTTTAACAAACTCCTCCTACAGATTTCATCCGATCAACTTCATATTCGGTCAGCTTCATCTTAAGACCTTTGTGATCAAGAGTTTTCACCAAACACCCTTGCCGTGGCGCCTCGCCAAATTTTGACATTTCGCCATAAAACAGGAAGTCCTCATAACTCCTCCATACATTATCCAATTTGGCCGATATTTCTCACAACTCATGAAGGTTCTGTCCTGAACACATCTATGTGTCAGTATTGCGTCATACTTATAGCGCCACCTATTGGTGAAACAGGAAGTCCTCAAAACTCCTACATACATTATCCTATTTGCACCAAATTGCTGACGCTTCATGAAGGTCGCATTCTGAACACATCTATGCATCTTGAGTCACACTTACAGCGCCACCTACTGGTGAAACAGGAAGTACTCATAACTCCTACATACGTTATCCGATTTATTCCAAATTGCTCATGCTTGATGAAGGTCACATCTTGAACACATCTGTAAGTCAGTATTGCATCATACCTACAGCACCACCTACTGGTGAAACAGGAAGTCCTCATAACTCCTACATACGTTATCTGATTTACTCCAAATTGCTCAGGGTTCATGAAGGTCACATCATGAACACATCTGTGCATCAGCATTGAGTCATAATTATAGCGCCACCTACTGCTTACAGGAAGTCCTCATAACTCCTACATACATTATCCAATGTACCCCAAATTGCTCACGCTTGATGAAGGTTGTGTCCTGAACACATCTGTAGGTCAGTATTGAGTCATACTTATAGCGCCGCCTACAGGTCAAGCAGGAAGTCATCATAACTCCTACATACGTTGTCCGATTTACACAACATTTCTCACGCTTCATCAAGGTACCGTCCTGAACACATCTATGCATTGGTATTGAGTCACGCTAAGAGCACCACCTACTGGTGACAGGAAGTTTCTCTCAGTACTGGACACCGAAATAGCACACCCTTTGACGGCTCCGCACCCCGACATGCGTGGGGTGCGACGGCCCGCTCACTGCTGCTCGCAGCCCTAGTTCAGATTAAAGTTCCTACAGATACATTTTAACCTATAGCTCTGCTTTTTCGTGCTCATAAGCCAAAGAGGACCCCTGAAAATTGTGGATAACATCACCCCACACACTTGCCAGATGCACGTCTTATGTATTCCACATCATTCAATCTCACCGGACCAAATTATTCTCCTGATGGCTATGATTGGACATCAGCTGTGCACCTGGTATCTCTCAGACACCAGCCAGCATGTGGCAACTGATTGCTTTCACATTTTAAAACATCTAAATTAAGATTATACTGTATGTTTGAGAAGGGTAAGAAACTCATTTGGATTGCTGAATATTCTCGAACAAACCACAATGTTTCACCTCAGACCACAATTATTAAGTTAGAAAGTGCCTATTTAGCTGGTTAGATTCAGATTTATTTGTCACATGTACAGTAAAAGTATACAGTGTACAATATACACTGAATTGTTGCTGATATCCTGTGTAGATTCATTGTTTAATATACTGTATGTAACATACTTCTCAGTACAGTACATCTGACAGTTCACGGTGAAGATCACAAACTGTAGAACAGCTGTTAACTGCCGGGAATTTGAAGTTTGCAAATCTGAAATTTGAAAATCCCAATTTTCATCTAGTGTTTCTCCAAATCGGAACATTCCCCACATCACATCAGCACTGTGTCAACAGGCCCCTAGCCAGCCTTGTGGAAGGGGGGGTCGTTTTTATCAAAAAGTAGACCTCATCGCATTTTTCTGCTGACAGATTGTTTTGATTGCCGTGCGAGTTGTTGATGGACGATTTGTCGACGGAGGGTTGGACCTTTGGTCTTAAATTCGGGACCTTTGGTCGTGAGGGGGGGTTCGTTCGATCCACCCGATCCCCCCCTGGCTACGGGCCTGGTCAATGTTATGCTTGGGGTACCTCATCTTCAGGCTCCTGTCTGGGTATCTCTCCAGCTATCATAAATGGCTTTTCGGACTTAGCCACAAGCAGCGACACTGCAAACGATGCCTACATACGGTAAGAAGTGTTGATTGAGACCAACGTTTAGACGGTTCATATCCTCAGTGCCCCCTCAGCCCCCCTGGTAACCCCCTGAGTGGGTTCATCTGGAGTTCTGTACAGTAGATGTCCCTTCTACTACAGATTATCTGTCCAAACACCACTACTCAGAGGACACATGGAACAGTGTGCCCTTATTTAATGGTCCAATAACAATTTGCACATCTCCCTGTTAGGAAATATTGCTTCCTTGTGTTTATTGGTCAATCTGTTAAGCCTGCAGATGCTTTGGTAACGTCACTGCATACTTGCCAAGCTAAGCGAATACAACTAAGTTTAAGACATTGAGGGAGACGGTGAGATTAAGCGAGAGATAAAATGGTTGAAAGAGAGAGAAAGATGGAGAGAAAGATTCAGGGCCAATCTCTTCTCCTTGCGCTCCAGTCAGTGTAAGCAATCCGTTATGTCAGAGAGAGTGAGTGCAAGGCCCGGTATTTGCTTGTCTGGATAGCGCTGCACAAAATCCCCATTGTTCACCATTCCCCATCCCTCTCTTTCTCTCTCTCTCCCTCTCTCTGTCTCTCTCTCTCCCTCCGCCAGGAGAGAGAGAGGTTATACGTGTTTACACTCACACCTCTGCAGATTCCGTGGCTCTTGTCTGCGGTGGAGTGCCTGTGATTGAGGCGAGAGGGGAGGGCCGGACATATATCCCCCCCCCCCCCCCCACCCCCTCCCCAACAAGCAAACATCCACCACCACGTTTCCCCCTCCAGCCCTACAAGATTGCATGTTGCACTGGGCATCCATTCTGAGAGGACACTGACCAAACCTTCTGACCCTGTTTGTGTGTGTGTGTGTGTGTGTGGAGGGGGGGGGGGGGTATAGTTCCACCCTCCAGACAACGACTGCTCTTTTATTTCTCAAGCCCTCTGTCGACTTGGCGCTGTGTGGACCAGACGTTGTCGTTGCTGTCAGCACGCTTCGGCAGGGTAGAGAGAGAAGTGTGAGCTATCAAGGCTGGTTATCACAGCCTGCCCACACACTGGGGCATCCACACACGCTTGCTCAGTGCTTGTGTAGCTACAGTGAATGTTGATCATTTGGCTACAAAACCCCAAAAACATCATATTATTCCACATGCTCTTTCACTGTTACTAGGAAATGAAGCCTTTAACAAGCAGTTTTGTGTACAGTATAGGTCTATTTTGTGTTTCTTTCAGACCCAAATCCACCAGCACAGAAATGTTACAGTAGCAATTTGCAGATATCATTCATTTGAAATCACAATAATCCCTGGCTCAAGATAACACTCGGTTATCTTGGTATAGGAGAGAGAGAAAAAGCAAACACAAATGCACATAAACAGCTATTGGTTGGCGAAAAACAAAGTGCCAACTCCAAGTCAAGAGAATGGTCCGACACGTCAAGCACACCAAGCTGAACTCATATGAAGATAATTACAGGAAACTGTGAGGGGAGCTGATATTCTAATCACGATAATGACAGATAAGGGGTGGGTTAGCACTGGCGCCTTGTTTTGTTTGATTGCACCTCACAGTTGATTTGTCTCATTTCTGGGATGAGCAATGCCGGCTGGTGACTCCGCTGTGCTGGGCTTCCTTCACACATTTCAATTCAGTTCAGTTAGAGCAACCGGTGGAAGAGGAAAAAAAAAGTGGAAGTGTGTGTGTGTGTGTGTGTGTGTGTGTGTGTGTGTGTGTGTGTATATGTGTGTGTGGAGGGCGGGGGGGGTGGCAGCAACTGTGAAATGAATTACTCATGAGTGGAATATTCTGTAATCAACAACCTTTAGATGATATTAAATCCCAATGCTGGAATATGTGGAATGGGTTACAATGGGAAACTGTCTTAAATCCCTAATGGATTCTAATGGGATTGTCATTTTCAGTTATTTGATTTAACTTGATTGCTATTTACATATTCAATTTTGTGAGAAATCTCACCCCATTGAATGCATTTATATTCATGAAACAGTTTGCTGTCCTTGCAAACAAGTACTGTAACTGCATCGGTGTGATACACAGTGACTCAGGACATCACACGAACGCTGCATCGCATAGAGAATATGACTGTGGTGAACAACGAGCTAGGTGGCTATAGGTGCTCTGCTGGAAACTTATTCTGCTATGTATTTTTCTGTGAATATGTCTGTGTGCTCCTTGAATGCCTTGCTGTGTGCTGCTCCATGTGGGCGTGTGATTGCCTGTTTTTGCTGCTGCTGATCATGCTATGTGGTATTGTGTGCTATTATGTCTTGTGGATGTGTACACGTGCCCTGTTGGTGTTTTGACAGTGTGTGCTAATGCTTTGCTGTGTTTTTATGTGCTTTTAATGTTTGTTAAATTGTCTGTTTGTGGCTGTCTTGGCCAGGGCTCCTTTGTAAAAGAGACCTCTGTCTCAATAGGACTTTCCTGGTAAAATAAAGGTAAAAAAACACAAAAAAACGAGGCTCTCCATGCTTTCAAGGAGGCTAATGTACATCTGCACCCACACTTAGCTTTGTAGATCCTTTGAAACCTGTCTGGAAGACCTGTAGACCAGTCTTTCCTTGGTGACCTTGAAATATCTGAGCCCCTCCGCTGTCTCCTTTCTCTCTCTCTTCCCCCCTCGTTCTACCCCGCCTCCCAACTCTCTCTCTCTCTCTCTCTCTCTCTCTCTCTCTCTCACACACACACACACACACACACACACACACATGTTGAGTCACCAAGCTCTGGATGAGTTTTCGAGCTTGCCGATACTCTTGTGATGGACTTTTCTTTAGACATGTCTGCCAATAAAATGTTGATTGATGTACTTTACCTCCTCCAGCTTCATTGACTAGTCACCCTGCTGAAGACAGTCTTTAGAAATGCCTTGCGAGGGTAATATTTCAGTATCGACTGCAGTGAAAAGCCACTTGCAATATTTTAATTTATTTTCCATAATGCAAACATTTTCATGCCTTTGCCATAGTTGCCGTTGAGCAACAACAGTGGCCTCACCCAGGCTTGCGCTGGTAAAACGATAGCTTCTCGGCCCCAAGCCTGGGGGGAGACGATATAACATCTAACCCACACGAAGAAGAAGAAATGGCCTTCATGAATTTATTCTAGTAACCCAATGCTGTTCTCTGGACTCCGTTGCGCCCCCCACACACTTCCAAGTCAGAGTGCACTTAGAGTAAGTCGTTTTACTTGATAGTTTGACTAATAAAGCTACCAGTATACTGTTGCAAGGCAGCCGGCGTAGGGTAAATGTCAACCTTGACATGAGCAGTCCCACTCTGTCAGAGGGGACCCCTGGTGACAGCTCAAGAGATCCTCAGGCCACTAATGAGACAGTCACATGTTTGTCACTGGAGGGATGGGAGAGACTTGAAGCGAAAAGTACCAGTGCCCCCTCAATTCCTTCAATGCTTCAAATCCTGAAGTTCACATACATTTGTCTGGGTCACATGAATCCACTTTATATTAAGGGTAACACTTGATATAAATGTAGTGCTGGTTCGGACATACCAACAGGTGTGTCATTAAATCTACCTGGTGTAGGCTACCCAGCTATTGCTGCAGTACAGTTTACAATATTGCTTATGAAGAAAAATGATTCCCCAAAGATAAACTTGAATCGAACTGCTCAGCAAATGGTAAATAAATCTTGCTGTAATATTTTCATTACGTTTGCATAATTGGTTTGGGACTTTATTCACAGGCTGTAATGGGCGACTGGCTTGATAGTGCAAATAACTTTTTTTTTTTTTTTTTAGCTTTCGGTTCCTGGTTTCCATTCAATTAATTTTCATGCAGGCTACCTTAAAAGTTTGCATTCCTGCAACCAATCAGCAAATACACTCCCAAACCTGCCAACACCACCTGACTAGACTGTGAATATACCATGTTTATCCTCTGAAAATCGGTTCTGTATGCACTGGCCTGAATCATCGTTTTGTTTATGGTACAGTAACGTAATCGATTTAAGCAGGGGTAGCCTATATTCTTTTTGAAATCCCAGAACATAGAACATAGAACAAATCTAGGCTTACTCGGTAAAAGTAAGGCGCATGGAAACCGAACGGCTAGTCCAGTGGTACTTAACCTGGGTTCGATCGAACCCCAGGGGTTCGGTGAGTCAGTCTCAGGGGTTCGGCGGAGGTCAAGACACACACCCGACTCATATGATTCGTGATGACACGCCCCGCTTGGCCATCATTGGCAACAGCAGAAGTCACACTGATTTGCAGTAAATATTCATTATTATGTTTTTGTTTTTGTGTGAAAATCATGTTTTGATGGTTTTGTTCTTTGAACACAGTGATGTTGATGCACGGTTCATTTTGTGCACCAGTAAAATATATACCTATGTTTTGAATTTGAAAAAATCATATTTTATTTTTCCAATTAAGAAGGGTTCGGTGAATGCGCATTTGAAACTGGTGGGGTTCAGTACCTCCAACAAGGTTAAGAACCACTGGGCTAGTCAGTCTATTTGACCAACTCCTCCCTCGTCTGCCTTGCCGGAGCGGGGCGTGTCTTTGTGGGCGGGTTGCTCCAGGGCGTGTCTTTGTGGGCGGGTTGCTCCAGTGCGTGTCTTTGTGGGCGTGTTCCTCCAGTGCGGTGCTGATGCGATGTCTTCTATTCCAGGGATGCAGGTGGAGCGGCAGCTCGAGCACCGTTCGCGTCGGCTAGCGGGAGAAGAAACAAATTAAACTGCATCCTGATCTGTTCAACGGACTGGATAAAAAAGCGGTATATCTAGGGATCTTTACACCTCCAAGTCTTCAGACTTATCGGAGGGATTGCTCATAACACAAGTAAGGACTTTTCTCTCTTTAACGGCTGTGTTTTCTCAGGGTTTTGCTTAAAGGATGTTGATGCTCTGGGAGCGTGACAAACATTTTGAGCATGGCTATTTCACATCATGGACCCCTTCGATGTTCGTCTGTAATGATTTAGATCATGTCGCCAAGTATCAGTTGCTGTGTCCTCAGCTGAATTTACAAAAAAAAGATGGTAACATGTAGCGGGTGAATTGGGGTAGGCTACGAGGACAGCGGTGCTTGTCTTGGTGCTGAGTGCCAGACGTGCATGGTACGAGACTGCTTGGATTTCATTTAAGGTTGCAGGCAAACTGAATGATCCCAGCTGGTCCATATGAATATTATCTGTTCCATGTGAATATTGGTGGGCCGTCAGCACAACTACACTTACATTTTAGCAATGCAAAAGAAGCATAGAGACCGTTTGTACCCTACTTAATCTCGTCAAAGATATCCTTACATGGACAACTGTGGATATTTCTGTAACTTAAATATAGGCTAAGACATTTAGTTATAAGGAGTTAAAAATGTTGGATACGCATCCTTGGACAATATGGTCTGGACCAAGTTTAGATCCATTTGTTATACTGCGGGTAATATGAGGGGAATTATAATATATAGCCTAATCCATTGATGTCCTCACCTTTTAACGGTTACGCACTTGCTCCTACAAATTCCCTGAAACGAAACAGGCTATGGCTTTAATTTCTTCCAGTGTAGAGACGACCTCTGCTTTCGGGGTATTAATAATCTAGGGTTTGCAAATTGTGAGTGAGAGTGTTGGAAATACTGTTTTAATATAACGGTGCAAATATCGTCTAAGGCCTGGGGAGGTTCAACCCTAAATTGGGCCACCGGAGGCAATTATTTATCAGCAGCAGCATTACAGCACACTTAGGTAGCCAATTTCGATACAAATATCCAATGCACATTTAACAATTGAACATTTTAACAAGTAAAATCCGCTAATACTTGAGAACAGACATGTCCATTCAAAATACAGTATGACTCCAATATGCGCCATCGTGTAACTATAACGCTAGCCCGCTGGGGTGCGTAACCGTCTCTTTTTAAAGGCTCTCCAAAGGGCCCATATTCCCAGACAGTTAATAGATACCTCTCCCTGCAAAATATTGCATGATAGGAATACTAGCCAACGTGATAGCAGAGAGGGCGAATGAGGGACACATAGGGAAGGGTGGATACGTCGCTTATCGGGCCAGCTGTCGTCTATGCAAATAGGGGCCCTTGGGAGGAATCAGGTAGGATGATGGCACTTTGATGCGAGAGAGAGAGAGAGAGAGAGACGGGGGTGAGAGGGAGAGAGAGAAAAATAGGGGTAGAGAGAGGCGGAGGTGGGAGGGAGGGGAGAGAGAGAGAGTGCGTGCCTGCCTATTCCATGCCGTTTCAGTGACATCTTACCTCAAGTGTTTCTAGCATTGATTTCAGTCTGGACAATGTCGCAAAAGAGATTATGGTTGAAACCTGAACATACTATAGGCCTAATTAACTTGACAGAAAATAGGCTTGCAGCCATATGTTTTTAATTTCCTTATTTTGTCCTCTGAGGCTGCTTCGCCTGACAATGAGTGAAAAGCACATAGCTGACACATAATTAGCTTTTTGCTAGGAAAATACTGTACTTATTTTCTGTTTTTGCTCTATGCTCTCAGTGCATTCAGAAGAAGGTGCTTAGCACTGCATTGTGGGTTGAATTCACTGATAAAAATGGCAAATTTCATGCAATTTGAATAATAGTCTCCAGACCTTTTCACTGTTATTCACTGAGAGCGAAAAGTGGATTTCAAGGTCTTCTGCTTCCCATGTCGCCTGACACAAAGCTTCCAGACAGCTTTCCAGAATTTCAATCCCAGCCGATATGCTGCAGCCAAGCCCAATACACATTCTGTTGGCCCCCAGACATCTAATCCATTCGGAATCAGATGTGATGTGAACCCTCTCCTGTTAAAGGCTGGCACCGGCGTGACCGACTGCCTCGGGTTCACCACTGAGAGGGAAGGAGAGAGGGAGGGAGAGAGAGAGAGAGAGAGGGAGAGAGAGAGAGAGACAGAGAGAGAGAGGGGGGTAGAGAGAGGCAGAATCAGGCTTTAGTAATCTCCCTTTAATCCCTGGCTTGGCAGCAAGGAGAGCAATCTGCCTCATTAACTCACTCTTCTTCCTGCTTCTTTCCTGGCTTGCCCGTTCGCTCATCCCTCCTTCCATCTTTCCATCATAGGAGGAGGAGGAGGAGGAGGGGGAGAAAAGGAGCTTAGGGGAGGTATAAAGAAGAGCACACTCAAAGTTAAGAAGGAGACAGCAGGAATGTGAGAGGAAATCCTCTCATCCCCCTCCTACCTTCCATCTTCCACATAACTCTGTCTGCCTGCCGGTGCCTCTCTCTCTCGCTCTCTCTCTCTCTCTCTCTCTCGCTCTCTCTCTCCCTCTGCATGTCTTCCCTCTCTCCCAGGCATGGCTTGATGGACCTGTCAGCTTGGAGCGAGTTATGGCTAGGGCTGCATGGACATGGCTACTGATGTGCTTAAAGACCATTCATTGTCTTTCTCTGATTGGCTGGATGCTACAGAGGAGGCAGGAAGGTGTATTGATCTGCCCCTCCACAAAGCCCTGCATGGATTTCAGCAATCCCCTTTTGACCTGTTGATTGAGATAGTGTATGGAGATAGTGTAGAGAGAGAGAGAGGCAGAGAGAGATACTGGGGATAAATATATTATATGGAGAGAGATTGTAGGCAGAGAGATTCTAGGGACAGATAGTATAGAGATAGTGTGGAGAGAGAGATTGATTTTGTTGTCGTAGTTCCAAGAAAAATGTGGTCATAATTTATTCAGTTAGTTTCACAAGCAGGACTGAATCATTCATGACAGTTTATTTCTCCGATAGTTGAAAGCAAATCCTTTTTAATATCTAAGGGACTTCCCCAAGAAAGCACCACTGATGAATTAGTAAAGATATTCTTTCACAGTACTGGTCTCTGGCGTTCTGGAGGCAGATTTGATATTTAGTCCATTAATCTAACTTTCTAAGTCTCTTAGGAGCCATTAACACGGTACTTTAGTGAGGCAACAATGCCTGAGAAGGAAAACATCAATAAAACATAAAATGGAGGATACTAGTGTTTCTCATCCTGCATTCACTCTCCCAGTTCAACAACCCAGGCTACTGTGTGAGCTAGCTAGCTATTATGTGTGTTATCCAGGGTGAGCGCGGACCTGTGTGTTTTTGAGTTTGTGTTTCAGGGTTTCGGGGTGTTTTTGTGTTTTGGGATTTGTGATGCATCTCTTTAGCACCCGCCAGCAAGCCGTTTAACCTAAATTACTCGGGCGCAAAGGCATCTGCCGCTTTCCCTAGGTTTAAAAATAACCATCTCCTTCGGAAGGGCAGCTAACGGACGAACGGGTGACAGAACCACACGTGATGTACAGTGTTACTGTAGATTCACCAGCCTCCTGGGGACACTTTTTCCTCTGTGAGTTGGCAGTGAATATGGCTGAATCCCAGAGCGTGAGGGATTTCAGCGTGTTAATGTGTTGCCAGCTGATAATGGATCTCATTTGGTAGCGATGACGCTATAGTGGAACAAAGTGTTGCATAATGAGGAAACAGAAGTCCGATGACAAACCTTGGTTTTACACTGTGCAGATGGATTAGCAATCATGTCTCAATGTCAAAGTTAATATATATATATAACTATGTATATATATATTTTTATGTATATTTTCAACAGACTGTAACACTTGCAGTCTGTGGTTCTATTAAACGTTTGATGATTCCATGGGAAATTGGACTGAATGGGGGAAAAAACTTGTATTGTTTTGTATTTTCTGTGCGATGACTTCTAAATCACTTTTCTTTGGGCTGTAGCTTTAGTCTTGGAAAGACAGCCACAGTATCGACTCGTAGACAAAACTGTCATTTCGGTTTTTCATTTGTTTCTCTCTCTGTCTATTTCTCTCTTCCTTTTATACAATGACAGTCCCTTCCACTCTCTTCCCATTTTCTCTCCCTTTGAAACCATTTTTAGTTCACTTGGGACATGTGTCCCATGTGTGATAGAGAATCATACTGTACCATACTGTAGTACATGTTAATGCAAACGAGCATATAGACACATGCGCACATCTCCAACAGTCAGGAACACACAGGAAGACTCGGGCCCTGTTAGTGAGTCTAATGCAGGGGTCTCAAACTCGTGGCCCGTGGGTCATTTGCGACCCACCCCACCCCTCCATCCGACCCACGACATGATGTCAGAAATATAATGTAATCCGGCCCGCAAAATCATTTCTTGTACACGGCGCCGGCAGGCAGGCCTACGATACGGAATTCAAGTCGCTCAAACCGTGGGGCGAAATGCTGTTATTGTGTGCAGAGCACGAGGTGAATGATGCAGGTGTAATCAATCCACACGCGACTATGAACTATGAACGGAATGCAGCTCGCCACCAAGAGGCTGTTTTCATGGTTAACTAACGTTAGGAATACGGTTTCAAGATGAACATTGCAGTATTTCTTGTGGAGTTACATTACAATACATAAGTCATTTAGCAGACGCTTTTATCCAAAGCGACTAACAATAATTGCATTTAACGTAGGAAAAGCCAATGTACTACTACTTGTCAGAACTCACAAGTGCATCTTCTTTCGAAAACAAGTGACTAAGAGCATCTAGTGCTGAAGGCAAAGTGCAAGAAAAGCATTCTCAAGTACAGTGCAATACAATACAATGCAATACAATTAGTGCTTAGAGTTCAATGGAAATGCTACCTGCCTGATATGCAAGAACAAAGTCGCTGTTCTGAAGGAATATAATGTCGAGCTATTCATTACTAAACATGGAGAACAGTGTCATGAGAGGAAAAACCGAGCCACACAGCTGAGATGGCTAATGTCTCAGTCTTTCAAGATACGTGTCTGGCAAGAAATGGAAACAAACTTGAACTTTATTAAATGCAAGTATAGGTCCTGGGCTTACAGTAGTGATGCATCTTGCAGCTAAAACAGAATAAAGTACAAATGTAGGCTATTCAAGATAAAATAAAACTAAGGAAAAAAAGATTTGCACTAACTCATCATTTTCATAAATATTGCACTTTCTTATAGTTAGTAGTACTTCAAGTTGACTTGAAGTAGCCCTCCTATGAGTTGATGATACCAGCAGTGGCCCTAAGCCAATTTGAGTTTGAGACCCCTGGTCTAATGGCTGCTGGTACAAAGGAGCGCCTGAACCATTCTGTATTGCACCTAGGTGGGATGAGCCTGTGGCTGAAGTTGGTGGGTGTAACTTTGTAGTGTCTGTCCATGGGCGGTGGTGTCTGTTACTGTACTGTCAATGTCTATGTAATGTCCACCTACGATGTCTATGTAAAATGTTGTTAGTTGTTAAATGTATTGTGCTGCAGTCCTGTGAAAATTAATTTCCCCTTGAGAGACAATAAAGTCTAATCTAATCTATCTAATCTAGAGGGTGAACAGGAGTTTTTAAATCCATGCTCTAGTCTTATTCGGCCCAGTCTTTTACTAGTTAAATGTGCTTTGCTTTGTGCTTTGTCTCGTTGCTGTTTGCTGTTGTTTGTTTGCTATTGCTTTCTGCTGTTGTGTTTTATTGTTTTCATATTGATTGATTTGTATATGTATCTTATTATCTTGTACAGCACTTTGGTCAGCCCAGGCTGTGTTTTTAAATGTGCTTTAAAAAATAAACTTGACTTGACTTGATTAGATTTCCTTGGGGGGCGCCGGTGTTGTCTATCACCACCCCAGACAGGCAGCGCTGCAGTCGGACATACTGTGTCCTGCCTGTGAGGTAGTCAGTGATCCAGGCCACCATGTCGTGGTCTTCCTCCATGGCTGGGAGCTTTTCTGCTAGCCGGAGGGGCAGGATGGTGTTGAATGCACTTGAATAGTCAAAGAGCATGACTCTCACTTCCTGGCCTATTACATTACATTACATTACAGTCATTTAGCTGACGCTTTTATCCAAAGTGACTTACAGTAATTGCATTTAACGTAGGAAACGTCAGTGTGCTACTACTTGTCTGAACTCGCAACTGCATCACCTTTCAAAAACAAGTCACTTGGAGCATAATCTAGTGCTGAAGGCAAAGTGAAGAATAGCAAGCTAAAAATACATCAGGTGCTTAAGAGGGATGATCCTGGTGGTACTTCTTGAAGAGGTGAGTTCTGAGGATGTGGCGAAAGATGGGCAGTGACTCTGCTGTCCTGACATCAGTGGGCAGTTCGTTCCACCACTGCGGGGCCAGTACATAGAAGAGCCGTAACCGTGTCGATCGACCGCAGGGGCCGCGGAGTGACGGGGCAACCAGTCGCCCCGAGGTAGCAGAGCGTAGCGGTCGGGAGGGGGTGTAGGGTTTGACCATGGCCTTGAGGTAGGAGGGAGCTGTTCCTTTCATTGCCCTGTAGGCTAGCACCAGAGTTTTAAACTGGATGAGAGCTGCTACAGGGAGCCGATGTAGGGAACGGAGAAGGGAAGTTGTGTGGGAGAACTTGGGGTGGTTGAACAACAGGCGAGCAGCAGCTTTCTGGACAAGGTCCCAGAGGGCCCCAGCAAGGAGGGAGTTGCCGTAATCCAGATGGGAGATGACCAGGGCCTGGATGAGCACCTGTGTCGTTTCGTCAGTGAGGAAAGGGCAAATGCTCCTCATGTTGTAGAGCAGGAATCTGCAAGAGCGTGTAACAGATGTAATATGTGCGGAGAACGACAGTTGGGCGCTGCAGAACCGGACGAAGACCTTCATGACCTTCATTTGACATCAGTGCCAACGGCCTGTAGTCATTGAGAAGACTGGCGTGTCCTTTTCTTGGCACCGTAACAATGCAGGAGGTCTTCCACAGCTCTGTGGCACATTCCTCAGCCTCAGATAGTAGGGAAGCACAGCTGCTCTTCTATAGACTGGATTCATTTCAGTCCAACCGCCTTGTTAGAAGTCAAGCCACAGCACAGTTCAAATCCCAGAATGCACCTGGACCCTTCCTCTCTTGCTATTCACGGTTTGGTATTAGGTCTTGATTGGCCCTCTTCTCAGCAATTGAGGCGAGAGTGGCTGGGGTGACGGGGTGACGGAGAGCGATAAGATTTGACACAGTGGACACACACACACACACACGTGCTTGCACGGTCCACCCGGAGCGTCTAGATCTTTCCCGCCAGGCGATAGAGAGGGACGCCTATTCGAGGGCCACAATGGCCACTCCGGAGGAGAGGGCACGAGTCTCCCGCCAGACACAACGGGTCCTTTTAGAAGGGCACATCGGTGCCCCCCCCCCCCCCCCCCCCCTCAGTCACGGATACGGCGTCCCTCCATCCGGAAGCGACCACGGGGCGCGGCAGGGGGAGACGGACCATTTGTCACGGGGATTCCAAGCCACAGACGCCGCCGCGCAGCAGCCAAGGACGTCAGACGAGCGAGTCGAGGTCACGCAATTAACTCCGCCCGTTCTCTTCACTGCAATGGGGTTTGGGGGTAGGGGAGGGGGGGGGAGGGTTGCGTTCAATCAGTGTTCAGAGGTGCGTGCAGTCAGCATTCATGCCATTCTGTGTCTCCCGAGGATCATGAGAAATGAAAGAGATCTGAAATCGAACCGATAACAGAAACAAATTCCCAGTATGTTGTGAAACTACACACGCGATAGACATTTCTGATTCCGTCCTCGAGGTCCTTGGACGTCACGGCCCTCCTCTCCCACGGCTGACTGGCCCGCCAGGGCGCCGGCCGCTCCGTCGGCGTTCTTATCTCCTTCGGCGGAGGAGGGAGGTGGGGGGGGGGTGGTCTTGCCGAGCGTGAAGGCAAACGGCAAGTGTGGAGTATCGGAGAGCGAGGGAGTGCCGTTTCTTCTTTCCTCCTTCCTCCTCCTCCTCTTCCTCCCCTCATCCCTCCGTCACTGGCTGGCCATCTCCCATAGCGTGTCATCCGATCGGCTCGGGGGGGGGGGGGGGTTGCTCTGACGGAGTGCGGAGGGGTGGTGTTTCTTATTTTCATCCCGATCCCTCAAGGGAACTTGGGAGTTGTCTGCCGTGCGATGCGCTTCCATGGGGTCGACCTTAATTATCCGGACTGCTCGCAGGGCATCGCAAAAATGCATTGCGAAGCCTTACTGTACTTTTGCCTCCCATCTTCGATATCAACAGGACACTCCCCCAAAACTTTCCCACAATCTCCCCCTAGCCTCTCCAAAGATTGATTGCAGCAGATTAAATGATTGTGGCATCTGTGCCCCACTCTTATCAACAAGGCTAATTGGCTTTATTAGCACATGTTGGGCGCCCAAGTCTAAATTCCCTTCATTATCCAATTGCAGAGCCCAGGATTCAACCATGTGTGATTTTGGCTGCGTGTGTGTGTGCACATGCACTTGATTGTGTGTGTGTGTGTGTGACTCACCATTTGCTTTGGTGTGTGTGTGTGGGTGTGTGCTCTAGAGGATTGCAGCTCTGTTTCCTGTTGAGAATCCAGTGTAACACTCTAGTTAGACATGAACTGAATGTCTCACCTAGCAGCCTGCTCAGCCAATGTGTGTGTGTGTGTGTGTGTGCTTGAGAGAGACAGAAATAGAAAGAGATTGGGAGAGACGATAGAGAGAATTTGAGAGAGAGTGGGAGAGAGAGATAGTGTTTGAGTGTTGGCCTGTACAGTGTGTGTGAGTGTGTGTGTGTGTGTGTGTTCTGACAGCTTTGCTCTCTGGGATAAATACAAGTTAGTGGTTCCTCTGCTGCAATCTGTCTCTACCCCCTCTACCTCAGTCCCCCCTCAGCTGCTCGTACACACCCAGTCCATTCTGCTTGACGAACACACACACACACACACACACACACACACACACACACACACACACACACATTGTCGCAGACGCAACCACACTGACATGCCAGGTAGGCCAATCTCCTACAAACCAATCAAGAGCAAATCAACACAGCAGCTACAGTAGAACAGCCGGTCATACATTAGTCTAGCTAACCTTACACATGGAGCTATGTATGTTGAGTATTCAAATCCATTGATTCTGGGTTTGATAAAAACACATTTTGGAGGGTGAACCTATCATTGATTATCACTTACTTGTTGACAACACCTTGATGACTGTCCAGAACTTTTTTTTAAAATTGTATAGCTAGCTCACAGACTAACTGGCAACCTGGTTAGCTAGCTATCTGTGAACACTTCTTTTCATTTCCAGAGCTTCCTTCTATGGATTCAACATAGACCCAAGAACATGTATCTAGCTAGTGCTAGCCAATATGATTGTTTGTTGCTAGGCTGCCCTATTAAGTTACTGTATGCACATTTGGGGCTGCGGACCTGTGGCCAATCGCCACTGTCTGTGTCTGTTCCACTTTGCTACCCATAGCAGGCCATATGTGCCCTCGCATATTGCAGCAATTAGACTAAGGCCTGGTTCATAGTCAACGCAAGCTACGCTGACGCGGCTGTGAACGCGGCTCTACGCAAGTGGTTCACTCGCGCGGGGGTCGCTGCCAGCGCCCCTATTGAAATAGCACTTGCGCGCGTGTAAAGCTACCAGTTTCTGCACGACACACATTGCTACGCAAGGATGCATCAAAGTCACCTTGCGTAGCTTGCGCTAGCGTAGCTTGCGTTGACTATGAATGGGCACTAAATCAGATATCAAATATGATCTCTCTCTCTCTCCCTCTCTCTCTCATACATACGTGCAAACACACATGTACCCACTTTGTCTCTCTCTTTCTCCCTCACACACATACTGCAGTAAATCACACACACACACCTAGACCAGACAATATCCCAAAACGCGGTCAAAATCCCCCCCCCCTAAACACAGACGTTCCATGGAGAGATCGAGCAGACCAATGCCTATCAAACTTATCCAGGAGTAGCATCGATCCAAAGCTGCCAAGCAATTTTCTCCCCGGATCCGGCAGATATCTGCGAGGCGGGCCATTTGTCCTGGTCCCCCCCACTGCTCACTGTGTAGCCCCCCCGGGGAGGGCAGGACCCCCGGGGCGCTGGGGAAAATAGCATCACGTCAAGGGAAGGGATATTAATTGATCGTATTCGATTGTACTCCTCTTTCTCTTGCCGTCTTGCTTTTCCCCGCCGGGGTGACTAGCCATTTTAGTGTTGTTAGAGCAAACCAAAGTTCGCTCTTCCCCACAGGTCGATTCGAGGAGTTGCGTCATGCGTCGTGATGTGAACCATTACTCTGTGTCTTTGTGTAATGTGATCATTAATCATGAGTCTAGCCACTGGTCGCTCTCCCATTGGGTGGATGGCACCATACAGTGCAGTCTGTTTGGTGAACATAGTTTAGAGTGCGACAAAGTTCGGTTTCAGGAAACTGTTTTTGTTGGCCTGGTGGTGGGAGATTGTGGAGGTGGGAGATTGTGGTGGAATTTGGGTGTTAATTTTCCAAGACTATAATATGTTGTTATTGTATGGACCTTATGTTATGACCTGTCTAGTTAGATTTAAAGTTGACCTTTGACCTGACCCCCTTTCCCGGGAGTATAGGGATGCAGTCTTACTGACGCCCCGGATAAGTAACCAGATGTAGTTAGGTAAGTCAGCGTATGGGTAGGGAGTTTGTGACGGAACAGTCTATTAACGGCGGTAGAGATGTCTCTAGGCAGGTATTGAAACTTGTGAACCATCTCTTCATGCATGAACAGACCTGAATGACTCGGTCACAGCATCCCCAGAGTCTTGGGTGACTTTATGGAAGACAACAGTGGTAAACAATAAACACAACAGTGGTAAACAATCAAATGGACGTGCAAAGGTTGAGAGAGAGGGAGAGAGCGAGTCTGTGGAGCAGAGCCACCTAGTTGTATACCTAGTTTCCTGAATCAGTGTTTGTGTGCGTGTGCCTGTGATCTTGGCGTAATTTTGCCATTTTCAGCACCACACAAGTCTGGACAGATCCCACACAGCGTTGGGCGCTTTTGTGTACTACTGACCCATGCTCATGTCAGCACCCTGGACAGCTCTCTAGCACTGCCTGCACACTCCTTGCTTCCTTTATCGATGCCTCAGTGTTCTCGGCACCCTGGACACAGTTCCCTGTCTCAACTCAGTATTTTCAGTACTCTGGACAGTGCCCTAGCCAAGTTCAGTGTTTTCAGGACCCTGGACAGCTCCGCAGCCCGGTTCAGTGTTTTCAGGACCCTGGACAGTTCCCCTGCCCAGTTCAGTGTTTTTTGGACCCCGGATAGTTCCTTAGCCAGCTTTGTGTTTTAAGCTCCCTGGACAGTTCCCCATGCAGCCCAATTTAATCTTCCTTGCACTCAATTTAAATGTTTTCAGCACCACAGCTGGACAGCTCCGTGTTGAAGCTCGGTCTAACGTGATGGATTATGTGTGTATGTGTGTGTGTGCATGCGTGTGTGCGCGTGTGTTGCTGCATGTATACATGTTATTATTAAATATTATTATTTGCGACTTACAATAAGTCCATTTGTCAAGAGTAAGCGGAACACTGTACATCCCAGTCATCGTCAGTCAATAAGAACAAGTCACATCAGTAGTCACACTGCTAGAACGTCTTTGTCATGCTTTTTCATACATGATAGGGGCCGTGTGCGCAGACATCTGCCGGGGCTTTACCCGATAGAGCACTCGACAATCCCTCCTCTCGCTCTCGTTCCAGCGTTCCTTGTTGACCTCTCACCCCCACAGACTGACCCCCTCTCACAGGGGAGGGGGCGTCGGCCTCTGAACGTAAGCGTCCAGGGCCCTGTATTACTACAGGATTACGGGGTTAGCACCATAACTTCGGGTTCAAGCCTGGTTTATCCGTATCACAAAGGCGGAGCGCTTTTCAAAGCGCTATTGCCATGGTAACTTACGCTGCCGGCTACGGATCAAAACGTACAAAGCGCTGCCCGCTGACTGATCAATTCACTTGGAAAATGGCATTGGACGTTAGGATCCCATATGGAACTTAAGTGTGCGAATTAAAACATTATCTCTGCGTGGATAGAGTAGTGAGGTTCTTTTACAGACCAACAAATCCCTCTTTGGCTTTCCCTGATATAATAAAAAGACTACAGATTGCAGAATGGCTTTGCCAGCTGCTCCAGCCATATTTTGCCAGAACTTGTGCGTTTACAGTTCCGCAGACTGTGTTTTACTGCCTACAGTTTCATGTAGGCTGTGGGTGATGCAGAGAATCAAGAAGGCCTACATTTTTTTATTCCATTTTCAAGTATTGTTGGATTATTAGACTAGCTTCCCGTTCCTAGAAACAAAGAGAAGTAGCCTGCACCTCTAGCTTCACCTTTTCCATCTTAATATTTCTTAATTCTTAATCTCTTAATCTCAATTTCTAAACTCCTCTTGTATAAAGACATCACATTGTCTGCTTCAGCCTGAAACAAATCAAATAGACCATAGCCTACACTTGCTTTATTTAAGCTTCCTTGCCAGGCTCACGGGGTTACAGCTGAAATAATAAGATTTAGGCTACAATTGCTTTACCCAAGATACAAATGTGGTAGCCTACTCATGTTTATGAGGATATTGATAAAACATCAATCCACAGGCAATCTTTTTGTCAGCTTTCCTTCCTGCCTTTGACAGCAGCGACTGTGTTGCGCCTGGATTATATAGTTCATATTTCTATAATATTGCTCCTCTTGTGTAAAATGCGGTTGACGGAGCTTGGACCATGGCCGTGTCAAAATACCCATACGAAGGTTGCGTTTGGTCATTTCGTGCAAATACTGTACCTCCCCTTTTACCGTGAACGCGCTCATAGCTAGATTGGACCAGCTGGGTAGACTTAACGAGCTGATAGCCACCGTTGTGGTACCGTTTATCCCGGATTGCGGTGGTTTGGTTTACTCGAGCGAGCTAGCGAAAAGTCACCCTGGACGTACTGAGCTGGCTTCGTAGTACAGAGCCCAGGTCCCAGGGCGGACTGGGAGGGGGCGGGGCTGTGCTCGTTATTGACATGCGTTAAGCCAGTACCACGGCTTACAAGCCACGGAGAAGACCTTTCATTAGTACGGCTCCTCTAGCTCTCTCTTTCTGTGTCACTCGCTCTCTCTCTCCCTCTCTCTCTCTCTTCTCGCACACACACGCACGAGAACACACACACACACACGCACACAAAGACAATGTAATGTATTTCCAGATTTCCGGTGCGTCATAGAAGAAGAGGCCTAGCAGATTTGCGCGCCGGGGCTTTGTTAGGTGGCAGCGGGGGCGTGTGAGGTGGCGCCCGGGGCGTGTGCCAGGGCTGCGCGGCGAATCGCTGGGCGGCACCTGTGATCTCAGCCTGCTGCAGTACCAGCTGACACCTCTCACACTCTCCCTCTGTGGCTCTGTGCCAAGGGCACGCCAGACGGACAGGGGGGCGGGGCGGGGCGGGGGGGGGGGGGGGGGGGGGGGGGGTCAAACCCGCGTGAATGCGTGCGCACCTGTGTGAGAATGCGAGAATGTGTATGTTCGTTCGTTCCAGAGATAGGTGGTTCAAGGCGGCATTTGTTTTGCCTGGGAGGATTACAAGGTGGCACGTTAGTGCGTGAGTGTGTGCGTGTGTGCGCGCGCGTGCGTGTGTGTCAGACAGAGCCAAGGGAGCCCAGCACGCCATTCCTTCTGCTCAGTCTCAGCATGTGTTGGTGTGTGTCCCTCGTGTGTGTGTGTGTGTGTGTGTGTGTGTGTGTGTGTGTGTGTGTGTGAGATTTGTCAAGGTCACAGCCCCACTGGGGGTAGCATTGCTCCTGACCTGCCGATGTGTGGAGGACTGTCTACATGAGCAGGATGGTCAGGGGGTGAGGGAGGGCTTTTAATCAAGGTTGACGTGTGACTCAGCAGGAGAAAAGGGGCAGCCAGGGGTGAGGAGAGAGGAGGGGAGGAGAGAGGGAGGGGGGAGAGAGAGGAGAGGAGGAAACCACTGTCGTTGTCCCCCCGCCGCGGTTATGATGCACAAGAGAGTGATGGCAATGCAGGGGGAATGGGAACGTGTGTGTGTGTGTGTGTGTGTGTGTGTGTGTGCGTGTGTGTGTGTGTGAGCCTCCTGTGTAGGGCTGGGATAAATGATTATTTTGGTAATCGACTAATCCAATGATCATTTTTTCGATTAGTCACGATTAGTCATTTGTTCCGGACATGCCTTGAATCTCTGCTTTCTGTAGGCACTGCTCCTCCTCCGGCCTCTAGCGTAGAGTATTCCTTCAATAATTCACTTAATTGGTTGTCTTATCTACAATCTACACACCATCCATGAATTATGTTTTTAACTTTTAACCATTAAATGCAATATAAATTATCCCTTTTTACTATTTTCAGTCATGATATTTGATATTTATCATATTTATTGAAGCCTAATCATTTACTGTGCACTGAGATAACCCGTGCTACAATCTGCTTTTGTTTACTTGGACTAAAAATAGGGAAAGATAAAAGCAGAAAAATGTATTAAATATCTAAGGTATGCTAGAGTATTCCTTCTATAATTCACTGTGCTGCACTGTACTCTCCTACAATTACGTCTACCTATATATTTTCAGCTTGTTATGTACATATTTAACGACCACAAATCATCACTATGAATTCTGTGAAGTTTCGCCCTGAAAATATTGCATAGCGATGCCTCGTCATTGTATGAGAATTCCATATTACTGTACCAACGTTACTGTACATAGGAGCTTTTGAACTTGTCACATTAGAACCGACTTCATCGACGCATACATTTCACGTCGATGAATTTGCATAATCGATGACGTCGACGACGTCGAACGAATCGTCCCAGCCCTACTCCTGTGGAATGGGTCACCTATGTGTCAGGGAGATTAGAAAAGGGGAGAGAAGTCTGATGAAACAGTTTCTAACTCGGCCCCATACGGCGCTGATGATTGGGAGCAGCCCTTGGCTTCGCCAGTGTCGGTCTGCATATTGAGACGAGGAATAGAACAGCATCATATTCAGTTGGGCATAGATAGAGCGAATCTTCAATCCATTCCTCCAACCTCTCCTCTCCTCTCCTCTCCTCTCCTCTCCTCTCCTCTCCTCTCCTCTCCTCTCCTCTCCTCTCCTCTCCTCTCCTCTCCTCGCCTCGCCTCGCCTCGCCTCGCCTCTCCTCTCCTCTCCTCTCCTCTCCTTTCCTCTCCTCTCCTCTTCTCTTCTCCTTCCCTTCTCTTCTCTCCTCTCTTGTCTCCTATCCTCTCTTCTCTTCTATTTTCTTCTCTTCTCATCTTCTCTTCTCCTCTCTTCTCCTCTCTTCTCCTCTCTTCTCTTTTCTTTCTCCTCTCCTTCTCCTCTCTTCCCCTCTCTTCTCTTCTATTTTCTTCTCCTCTCCTCTCTTCTCCCTCCTGGTAGGAGCAGGGGTCCAGAGCAGGGTCCAGGGGGGCAGTACTGTTCCTCAGAGCCTGTCCCCCCTCCTCCTCCTCCTCTTCCTCCCTAGCCCCTGGTTCCTTCTCCTTCTCCTCCCTGGCCCCTAGTTCCTCGTCCTCCTCCCTGGCCCCTGGTTCCTCCTCCTTCTCCTCCCTGGCCCCTGGTTCCTCGTCCTCCTCCTCCCTGGCCTCTTGTTCCTCCTCCTCCTCCTCCCTGGCCCCTGGTTCCTCCTCTTCCCCCTCCTCCTCCCTGGCCCCTGGCTCCTCCTCCTCCTCCCTGCCCCCTGGTTCCTCCTCTTCCTCCTCCTCCTCCCTGGCCCCTGGCTCCTCCTCCTCCTCCTCCCTGGCCCCTGGTTCCTCGCCCTCCTCCTCCCTGGCCCCTGGTTCCTCCTCTTCCTCCTCCTCCTCCCTGGCCCCTGGTTCCTCCTCCTCCTCCCTGGCCCCTGGTTCCTCGTCCTCCTCCTCCTCCTTCCTGCCCCTGGCCCCCCCCAGGGCTGCCTGGCCCCTCCTCCCTCACTGGCTCTTCCTCAGAACCCCATCCTTCATTCACATGCTGCAGTGCTGCGGCGCTAGGAACAGGGAGAGAGAGAGAGACAGAGAGAGAGAGAGAGAGACAGAGAGAGAGGGGGGGGGGGGCAAAAGGGGAGCATCCACAGAGACAGGGAGAGGGGAGGGAGGGTGGGTTCGTGTGTTCAGCATCAGCACACATTCACACTGAGACACACACACACAAGCAACACTGAGACACACACGCACACACGCACGCACATAGAGACTGAGCAAGAGATAGAGTGCTGCACATACACACACAAATAAACACACACAGATAGGGATGATGCTACATGGATGCTACAATGAGAGAGAGAGAGAGAGAGAGAGAAAAACCCCACTTCCTGGACCGTGTTAAATGCTGAGCATGTTGCTGCTCGTCTCACTGCGGAGGCAGACCCCCCACCGGGGCCCCCAGGTCTCTCTCCTGAAAGAGAGCGGGGGCGGCGAGGAGGGGTGGGGGGTAAGTCATCCCAGCTGCAGGTTGCCTCTGGCCACCC
The DNA here is from genome assembly GCF_949987555.1 of Borostomias antarcticus. Taxonomy (NCBI): domain Eukaryota; kingdom Metazoa; phylum Chordata; class Actinopteri; order Stomiiformes; family Stomiidae; genus Borostomias; species Borostomias antarcticus. Next base: position 4,257,132 of record NC_140250.1, on the reverse strand, counting down.
CCCATATCCCCCCACATCCCTCTTCCCCTCCGCTACCCTCCTCCTTCTCTTAGCACGGTTCAGCTGGGTGATAACAGCTCCGCTCTAGGGGGGCCAGGCCATGGCACATAACCGTTTTCTTATTTATATCCCTCACTAGCGGGGCGGCTAGCATGGAACAGAGAGGTAGGGGGCTCGGTGTTAGCTCCCGGCTAGCTGAGAAGAGGTATAATAGCCCCTCTTACTGCCGAGGCTAGGTGTTAGCTCCTGGCTAGCAGGAAAGATATATATAATGGCACCTCTAACTGCAGAGGCTAGGCGCTAGCTGATGGCTAGCGGGGAACAGAGATAGTAAAGTGTGCGGAATGTAGCTTCAGGAACAGCTCTGGTTTCTGAGGGGCGTGTCTCATGGTAACCTCTATTGCTAATGAGTCCCGCGCTCCAGCGGGATGCAGGTAGCATGTCTGGAAACACAAGGTGTGATTTACTGGGAGTGTGGTGTGTGTGTGTGTTTATGTTCATTGCACTTGCCCCCTATGTGTGTCTGTCTGAATGGATGTGTGTGTGCATGTGTGTAGACTACCTGTGTGTGTGTGTGTGTGTGTGTGTGTGTGTGTTTGGTGTCCACTGCTCCTGGCTGCCCCTGGAAGAAGACAGCTCGGATGGGAGAAATGCAAGCAACAATTTCCACCGGTGACCGCTGAAGACGCGCGTGTGTGTGCGGTGCGTGCCGCGTCGCCCTTCAATCACGCGCGTCGTGTCTCACTGCGCGGCCAATAAAACACCCTCGAGGTCCAGCAGGTTTAAAGACATCCAGGGAGGCCAGCCTGGCCGACCCTCAACCATCTGCGTCTGCGTTGGGACACTCCTCCACATCCTTTCATAGAGTCGGCCGCCAGCGACCGTTCCAGGCTTTGATTTGAGCGTACCGCACGTGAGTGGCTTGTGTGTCGACAACTTAAATGTCATCCGTCGCCAGAGAGCGCTCCCGGGAGACGCGATACCGCCGGCCGAGCGCGCTCCGCCACTGCCACTGAGAAAGAGGAGCAGAGAAGTCGTCTTCGTCGTCCCCTCCTCCTCCTCCTCCTCCTCCGCCTGGTGGGAGTGACTAACGGTACGACGGCGGCGTCACCAAGGTCAAGCCTGTCTCCCAGATGCACCCGTGGGGGCGGTGGTGGGGATAGCGTGCGCGGAGGGTGGGGGGGTAAAAATGTCACTGGGGAGCTCTGAGAAGCTGGATCTGGCCCTGCGCCCGACCCCCCAACCCCCCCCCTCCCCCTCTGGTACGATGACACGACGGCCGGACGAGCGTCATCTCGAGCAGAGCAGCGCCCCGGGTTGGCGTCATCTCTGGGTTTGCGGTCCAGTGGGCTGCGTGTGTGTGTGTGTGTGTGTGTGTGTGTGCGTGTGTGTGTTCGTGTGTGGGTGTGCTCCCTCATGGGTACTCTCTGTGTGTGTGTGTGTGTGTGTGTGTGTGTGTGTGTGTGTGTGTGTGTGTGTGTTTGCGCGTGTGTGCTCCCTCATGGTTACTCAGTGTGTGTGTGTGTGTGTGTGTGTATGTCAATCCTACTTGACTTATCATCGTGGAACAAAACTGCGGAACGCTCGTCAGACAGAGATGCCTGTCGGAATGTGAGTCTCCTAATTGAATTAGCGGAGAGAATGCCTGATGGCTTATTGTTGCAGGCACGCCGAGTAATGATTTAATGTTGCTCAGATGCATCTAAAGCGAGCGCGCGCGGGTGTGTGTGTGTGTACATACGAATTAAGCATTTCATTGTGCATTGCACTTGTACATAATATAGAGAAACATCCATGAATCCTTGAATACATTTCCAGGAAGTAGGATCATCTAGGAGCCGAAGCAGTGAGGAGGACGAGAGAGATATTTGTTCCACCCCTCCACCTCTCTCCTTATTGGCTCTCTGCCAAGCCCTCGCCCTCTACTCCTACGCCCCATCCATGTGTGTGTGCATGTCTGTGGCGTGTGTGTGTGTGTGTGTGACTCTGTCAGGGATGTAGCTGGGCCTGTAGATTTACACCAGGCCTGTGTACGGGTAGATGATCGCTTCATCAGCCCCAGTGTAAATCTGGGAATGTTTAACGGCTGTCGGATGCATCCATCAATCAAGGCCCCCGCCTGGCTACCAGTGAATGGCCTTACACACACACACACACACACACACACACACATGGGAACACACACACATGCAGGGGAACACACACACACACACATACACACATGCCCACATACATCCATTCAGACAAACACGAATGGGGGCAGGTGCAATGAACACACGCACACATGTACACACACGTGCGCGCACAAACACACACACACACACAAACACACATACACATGTATGCACACGCATACACTCACAGAGACATACACAAACGCACACACACACACACACACACACACACACACACACACTGGGGTGCAGTTTGCTACAGTATGTGCTTCTGAGAGTGCAGTTGGGAAGCCGGGGCGCAGTCATTTATTTCAATGGGATGTCTGTCAGGTCAGCATACCGTAGCTCCGCCCCCCGGGACAGGAGGAGCAACATGCAGATTTGTCATCTATCAGGATGCCAGCAGCCTGCATTCGACTTGCTCTTCACCCACTTGCACCGCATTGAATCATGGGAAGATGATATCATCTTCACTGCGGAAGATTCTTCAGATTCCACACGCTCTCCGCACACGAACCCCGTGGCGGAGTGAGGCGGACGCGCTTAAAACGCGGCGGCGGCGGCGGCAGCGGCGCGTTCACCCGTTAGCGGCCCGAGGGTGTCGGCGCGTCACGCCCCCCCACCCCCCGCTATGAATAGCGAGCCGACGGAGCGTGTCGCCGTGTGTAACAGGGATTAAATCTTCGATGGGGGCGGGGGTAGAGAACCTTCGCCATACTCTCTGTCGAGACGCTGGAACAGGAGAGCGCGTAGGCGGCGGCTCAGTGTTTCGTGTGCGACGGCGCCATTGCGACGCCACATGGCGTGACGCCCTCTCGGCGTAGGTGTGTGCGTCGTTTCATCCTGCATTATTCACGGAGCGCGCGTCCTCTGGCGTCTTAGTGTCTCGGCGCTGTGGCCGGGCGTGGAACGAGCGCACGCGTGTGACCGTGACCGCCGCGCGCTAGCCTAGCGTTGAGCTAACCACGCTAAGTATCTGACGTCGCTAAAGTACCTACATATACTACAGAAGACACAGCTCTCCCTAAGTATGCAAGCATGCAATACGTATTAGTATGAAACACTTTAGTATTAAATATTATCTCTCTTTTTTTCGCCAGCTCATGGTAAAAGATAAACCGGGATTTTCATGTTCACATTTTGATGGATAGCTCGCTGTTCCTCTCTGAAGGGAGGGGGTCAGCTGAGACACTGATGTCAGGTTGACCTCAGCTCGGTCATCTGACCTCCTCCCTCGCACTGGCCAGGCTTACTCACTCCACGTGGGCAGATAGCATCCTCCTCTCTCTCTCGTCTCTCACTCTCTGTCTCTCTCTATCTCTCTCTGTCTCTCTCTCTCTCTCTGTCTCTCTCTCCGTCTCTGTCTCTCTCTCTCTCTCTCTCTCTCTCCGTCTCTCTCTCTCTCTCTCTCTCTCTCTCTCGTCTCTCACTCTCTGTCTCTCTCTATCTCTCTCTATCTCTCTCTCTCTCTCTCTCTCTCTCTCTCTGATCTCCCTCTCGAGGGAACTAGGCCAGTCCTTCTGGGCAGTGTTAGTGCATCACCAACAGTTCAGTGGGTTTTAGACCCCAGGTGTCATTTTAATGATAGCAAATTCATGTTAACAAACAACAACAATCATGGGGCCTTAGTGAAGGAGGGGGAGGAGGATGAGGAGGACAAGGGGATGCTGGAGGAGAAGGAGGAGGAGAAGAGTAATGAGGAGGAGGAGGAGAAGGATGGGGAGGATGGTGCGTGGGAAGGAGAGTTGGTAAGGGAGGTGTTGGCTGGAAGGAGGGGGTTAGGGAGGTGTTGGTTGGGAGGAGGGGGTTAGGGAGGTGTTGGTTGGAAGGAAGGGGTTAGGGAGGTGTTGGTTGGGAGGAAGGGGTTAGGGAGGTGTTGGTTGGGAGGAAGGGGTTAGGGAGGTGTTGGTTGGGAGGAGGGGGTTAGGGAGGTGTTGGTTGGGAGGAGGGGGTTAGGGAGGTGTTGGTTGGGATGAGGGGGTTAGGGAGGTGTTGGTTGGGAGGAGGGGGTTAGGGAGGTGTTGGTTGGGAGGAGGGGGTTAGGGAGGTGTTGGTTGGAAGGAAGGGGTTAGGGAGGTGTTGGTTGGAAGGAGGGGGTTGGGGAGGTGTTGGTTGGGAGGAGGGGGTTGGGGAGGTGTTGGTTGGGAGGAGGGGGTTAGGGAGGTGTTGGTTGGGAGGAAGGGGTTAGGGAGGTGTTGGTTGGGAGGAGGGGGTTAGGGAGGTGTTGGTTGGGAGGAAGGGGTTAGGGAGGTGTTGGTTGGGAGGAGGGGGTTAGGGAGGTGTTGGTTGGGAGGAGGGGGTTAGGGAGGTGTTGGTTGGGAGGAGGGGGTTAGGGAGGTGTTGGTTGGGAGGAGGGGGTTAGGGAGGTGTTGGTTGGGAGGAAGGGGTTAGGGAGGTGTTGGTTGGGAGGAGGGGGTTAGGGAGGTGTTGGTTGGGAGGAGGGGGTTAGGGAGGTGTTGGTTGGAAGGAGGGGGTTAGGGAGGTGTTGGTTGGGAGGAGGGGGTTAGGGAGGTGTTGGTTGGGAGGAGGGGGTTAGGGAGGTGTTGGTTGGGAGGAGGGGGTTAGGGAGGTGTTGGTTGGGAGGAGGGGGTTAGGGAGGTGTTGGTTGGGAGGAGGGGGTTAGGGAGGTGTTGGTTGGGAGGAGGGGGTTGGGGAGGTGTTGGTTGGGAGGAGGGGGTTAGGGAGGTGTTGGCTGGAAGGAGGGGGTTAGGGAGGTGTTGGTTGGGAGGAGGGGGTTAGGGAGGTGTTGGTTGGGAGGAGGGGGTTAGGGAGGTGTTGGTTGGGAGGAGGGGGTTAGGGAGGTGTTGGTTGGGAGGAAGGGGTTAGGGAGGTGTTGGTTGGGAGGAGGGGGTTAGGGAGGTGTTGGTTGGGAGGAGGGGGCTAGGGAGGTGTTGGTTGGAAGGAAGGGGTTAGGGAGGTGTTGGTTGGGAGGAGGGGGTTAGGGAGGTGTTGGTTGGGAGGAGGGGGTTGGGGAGGTGTTGGTTGGGAGGAGGGGGCTAGGGAGGTGTTGGTTGGGAGGAGGGGGTTAGGGAGGTGTTGGTTGGGAGGAGGGGGTTAGGGAGGTGTTGGTTGGGAGGAGGGGGTTAGGGAGGTGTTGGTTGGGAGGAGGGGGTTAGGGAGGTGTTGGTTGGGAGGAGGGGGTTAGGGAGGTGTTGGTTGGGAGGAGGGGGTTAGGGAGGTGTTGGTTGGGAGGAGGGGGTTAGGGAGGTGTTGGCTGGAAGGAGGGGGTTAGGGAGGTGTTGGTTGGGAGGAGGGGGTTAGGGAGGTGTTGGTTGGGAGGAGGGGGTTAGGGAGGTGTTGGTTGGGAGGAGGGGGTTAGGGAGGTGTTGGTTGGAAGGAGGGGGTTAGGGAGGTGTTGGTTGGGAGGAGGGGGTTAGGGAGGTGTTGGTTGGGAGGAGGGGGTTAGGGAGGTGTTGGTTGGGAGGAGGGGGTTAGGGAGGTGTTGGTTGGGAGGAAGGGGTTAGGGAGGTGTTGGTTGGGAGGAGGGGGTTAGGGAGGTGTTGGTTGGGAGGAGGGGGTTAGGGAGGTGTTGGTTGGAAGGAGGGGGTTAGGGAGGTGTTGGTTGGGAGGAGGGGGTTAGGGAGGTGTTGGTTGGGAGGAGGGGGTTGGGGAGGTGTTGGTTGGGAGGAGGGGGTTAGGGAGGTGTTGGCTGGAAGGAGGGGGTTAGGGAGGTGTTGGTTGGGAGGAGGGGGTTAGGGAGGTGTTGGTTGGGAGGAGGGGGTTAGGGAGGTGTTGGTTGGGAGGAGGGGGTTAGGGAGGTGTTGGTTGGGAGGAAGGGGTTAGGGAGGTGTTGGTTGGGAGGAGGGGGTTAGGGAGGTGTTGGTTGGGAGGAGGGGGCTAGGGAGGTGTTGGCTGGAAGGAAGGGGTTAGGGAGGTGTTGGCTGGAAGGAGGGGGTTAGGGAGGTGTTGGTTGGGAGGAGGGGGCTAGGGAGGTGTTGGTTGGGAGGAGGGGGTTAGGGAGGTGTTGGTTGGGAGGAGGGGGTTAGGGAGGTGTTGGTTGGGAGGAGGGGGTTAGGGAGGTGTTGGTTGGGAGGAGGGGGTTAGGGAGGTGTTGGTTGGGAGGAGGGGGTTGGGGAGGTGTTGGTTGGGAGGAGGGGGTTAGGGAGGTGTTGGTTGGGAGGAGGGGGTTAGGGAGGTGTTGGTTGGGAGGAGGGGGCTAGGGAGGTGTTGGTTGGGAGGAGGGGGTTAGGGAGGTGTTGGTTGGGAGGAGGGGGCTAGGGAGGTGTTGGTGTGAAGGAAGGGGTTAGGGAGGTGTTGGTTGGGAGGAGGGGGTTAGGGAGGTGTTGGTTGGGAGGAGGGGGTTGGGGAGGTGTTGGTTGGGAGGAGGGGGCTAGGGAGGTGTTGGTTGGGAGGAGGGGGTTAGGGAGGTGTTGGTTGGGAGGAGGGGGTTAGGGAGGTGTTGGTTGGGAGGAGGGGGTTAGGGAGGTGTTGGTTGGGAGGAGGGGGTTAGGGAGGTGTTGGTTGGGAGGAGGGGGTTAGGGAGGTGTTGGTTGGGAGGAGGGGGTTGGGGAGGTGTTGGTTGGGATGAGGGGGTTAGGGAGGTGTTGGTTGGGAGGAGGGGGTTAGGGAGGTGTTGGTTGGGAGGAGGGGGTTAGGGAGGTGTTGGTTGGGAGGAGGGGGTTAGGGAGGTGTTGGTTGGAAGGAGAGTTGGTTGATTAAAGTGGAGGGATGACTCAGCAGGTAGAGGTGGAGGGTTGGTAGGTTTTAGTTGCGTCATCACGTCCAGCAATGGCGACGTGTCTGCTAGTCCTGCAGGACACAAAGAGAACAAACAGCCATCATGTGATATTCAAATAAAAAACACTCTTCCTTCCTCCCTCTCTCCTTCCCTTGTGTCTCTCTCTTTCTCTCCCTCTCTCTCTCCCTCTCTCTGTCTGTCTCTGTCTTTCCTTCCGCTCTTCCGTCTCCTCCCCTACTCTCGGCACTTTAAGACAGGCTTATTTCGAGGCATCTGTGGCTCGAGGTCCTTGCGTGTCTGCCAGCCATGTGATGAGTGAGGGACTGCAGCATGTGCTCTCTGGTTCTCTTTCTGTATCTCTCATACCGTTACATCCCTAATATAATCATATATTATATATATATGATGTGCCTCATGTAGGTAGCGCCCCTTTCACACAAAATATTTTATTTACCTATTTATTTTTTTTTAAAGAAAAGTTGTTTTTTTTGTATGTTGTCATATTATGAAACCAGAATTTTTTGAGAAGTCATGCAATATAACAAACAACACTTGTAGCATCACTAAATACTATTCCACCCCTATTTACCTGCCAGTCTGAGGTGTGAAAAGCCCAAAATCTTTCAAGGGGGATTTCTCGGCTTTGCTGATTTTAGATCTTCACATAATATGGCAAGCCATTTGAAAGTTTACAATCTGCACTTTCATAATCTGTAAAAAAAACAAACAGAATATCGACCTATCGACTTTGACGTGAGGCACAAAACAGCGCTGCGGCTCGGTGAGTCCCGCCAGCGAGAGGGCGACGCGGGGCAAACGGTCACAACGGTCGACACCGCGGCGCCCTCGACCGTCACGAGCTGCCGGGTGTCGGCTCCGCTCATCGGCCCGGTCCCGGACGCCTTCGCTCCGCAGACAGAGAAACTGACGACCCGCCCGATCTGTCATTTAACAGAGAGATGTCTCCGTCTCTTCTTTTCTCTCTCACCCGCTCCTCCCTCCCTCCTCCCGGCTCCTCACTGTCTCTTAATCTGTCTCCTAGTCTCTCCTGTCCCCGTCCCCCCTCCACCTCTCTCTCTCTCTCTCTCTCTCTCTTCCTGTCATCCTGATGGTGGGTTGGCTGATCTGTTTATATCATCTGCGCCGTCTCCATTATCGTTGCTGCCCGCCGCTCCTGTGATGTTCCTCTTGCGTGTCGCCATCCCCGGGACATTTATCAAGCGTCTAATGAGCCAAATGGAGAATGGAGTGTGTGTGTGTGTGTTTGTGTGTGTGTGTGTGTGTGTGCACGCACACGCGGAAAGCTTTCACAACTATCACCACGGCTTGTTTTTGCCAAGAAGGCTCCTTTCCACAGATGGAGGAGTGATGGAGGGCTAATTAAAACCCAATAAGTCTCTATTTGAGTCCTTGGAACACACCTGTAGTCGCAGCAGCACTCTGGCTCTGACTGTGCATCTTCAGTAAATGTATGATGTTTTTGCAACAGCCCAAATGGCTTATACAGTACGTCTGAATGTGACGCAACCCTGTATACTGTACCTGTCTGTCTGCGGCAATCTCAAGAACCCAACACTATATAAAGTTGATACTGTATGTGGCAGGCGCATTGCTCAGGACCGAAGGAAGTTAGACTTGCACCTCAGAATTATAAAAAAAAATAAAAAATGATCCTCACCCAAGCTAAGTGTTAGCTTATTAGTGTAAGACAACCTGCCTTCTGCTGGCAAACCATTAAAATAATTGGAGAAGGCATCTGGAAGCATATTCCAAGGGGAGCTGTTTCAAGTAGTCTATTGTATTAGTAAATTCATTTAATTTATTGCATTTTATAAAACATTAATACTGCATAGCATTAGCCTTCATGAATCTGTAATGAGATCTTCAGGCAGGTCATGGGCACCTACAGAACATGTACTAGTTAAACTAAATTAGGTACATTTGCTGTAGCTTGAAAAGCAACCATAAAAAAAACATGAATTCATGTAACATCTATGTTTCAGTTGCCTCATGTTTCTTCGTGGTCCTATTCACTTCTCACTGAGATTACCTTTGATATCAAATCTATCAAAATATCAAAAATGTATTGCATCTTATCTAGTCTTCAATCAGGCCAATCAATTAAAACGGAAGCCATTATGGAGTGAAGGCAACACATCTCCCAATCAGTCAAGCTCCTGTACATGCTTGATGTCAGTGTAATATGCAATCAGTCAAGCTCCTATACATACGTGATATTTATGAAACATCTACTCTAATATATGGCATCTCATTAGGAGTCCCAGAATGCGCCAGACGGGTTGAGAAGTGAAACTTGAGGAGAGATGTGGTGTTTATAGCTTAATAATTGATGTTTGTTTGTTGTTTGTTTTCATGGGATGCTCGCTGGTGTGGCTGGTCTGAGTGTGTGTGTGTGTGTGTGTGTGTGTGTGTGTGTGTGTGTGTGTGTGTTTGGCACTCTGAGGCAAAACAAGAATAATCAATACTGTCCCAGACAGCTATGAGCAGACTGGCTGATGCATCTGCATTTTCTTGTGAGTGACAGTGGTTCACATGGCTTCCAAATCAATCAATCAATCAATCAATCAATCAATCAATCAATCAACCAATCAAACAATCAATCAACCAACTAGCCAATCAATCAATCAATCAATCAGCCAATCAATCGCAAGCTGAGCCAATGGACTGCTAAAGCGATCAATCACTTAGCTCACCTAACTCAGGCCACCTGCCAAACAGACTCATGAGTCTCCATGGTAACAGACTACTTACTTTCATACGCTCTTTGGCCTACTGTATTTTATCTGAATAAGAGTTTAGGTCTATAAAACTAGGTGCATTAGCTGATGATTCCGATCTTAAAATGATCTTCTTTCTGTTTTAATGACTTGTCTCGAGAAATCAGCCTCCGAGCTGGTCGGCCGGTGACGTCTTGCAGAGCTTCCATGACACAGAATGAATCTCAACAGCGTATCGACGACAAGCCCGGACTGGCGCAGCCAATCGTACGCCGGGCCGGGGTAATCCGCGTAGCCACCTGAACATTAGGGAGTGTAAACAGTCACCATTATGCGTGGGAGCACACTTTGTACTTAGACCGTGGTTGTTGGGTTAAGCCATACTTGGTTCACTGTGGAACATAAGGCACATTAGTAACATTAGGGCATAATGGGAGCATGCCTGCGCTGTTTGGAAACCTCCCCGTGGTTATGTTGACGCACACCAGCTGCCATCTTCTGAATTTTGTATTCGCCCTACAAACACAAAACGAAATGCATTCAATTCAGAGTCTCTATTGACATGTAGACTGCGCCACCGCCATCCCAGGCTGGGCTGGGGGAGGAGCTTAGTGCCGGGTCTGCTCACTGCTGGGGAGGAGGAGAGAGGGAGGAGGCGGAGGTGGATGAGACGCCGCCGGACGTCCTCGCCGTGATCCTAATCCCTCGCGGGTGACGTGCGGCCCGCTCCGCCAACAGGCCGGCCAAATATCTGGCCTGTGTGTGTGTGTGTGCGTGTTTGTGTCTGTTTATTTTTTTGCTGTATGACATTTGAAACTGCCTGGGTTTTATACACTCTTCAGTATGGCTGTGTGTGCTCTGTTTGACCCACAACTATGTATTGAGGTGTGTGTTATATACTGTAGTTATACTGTGTGTGTGTGTGTGTGTGTGTGTGTGTGTGTGTGTGTGTGTGTGTGTGTGTGTGTGTGTGCGTGCATTTGTGAATTCATCATCTGGTTGACCACCTGTTGCGTGTTTGCGTGTTGTTTATTGGTTGACCTCCTGTAGCGTGTGTTTAGATGTTTAGAGGAGTCCCCCCTCACCCTGTTTTCACGCTGGCTGATGTTTTCATGAACAGAAGCCTCCTGCTTTGAAAGAGGGAGAGGAGAGAAAAAATGCATTTTATACAGTCACCTATTATGTCCTGACCATTATCCAACTGTCTGTCCACCCTCACTTCTATCCCTCCATCCATCCCTCCATCCATCCCTCCATCTACCCCCCCTATATCTCTATCTATCCCTCCATCCATCCATCCCTCCTTCTATTTCTGTCTATCCCACCATCCATCCCTCCATCTATCCCTTCTTCTATTCCTCCATCCATCCCTCCATCTATCCCTCCTTATCCATCCTTTTACCTCTCCACAGGGGTGTGCGTATTGTACTTGGACTGCAGTCCCATAATTCCATTCCATTCAGAGGGAGAGGGAGGGAGGGAGGGAGAGGGAGGGAGGGAGGGAGGGAGAGTTTTCCGTCGTGTTATCTCATCTACTTCTGCTGATGCTAGCACATCATTGTTCTCCCCTGGGAGGACCAGGGCCGGCCAAAGTGCTCTGCTTGTGAGCCAAAATGGCCGCCTGTGCTGTATGTGTCTGTATGAATAATGTGGATGTATTATACTGTACACATACTGTACACACAGCTATCTCTGCATCGCATCATATCATCCTTTCTGCATAATCATTCAAGTTAACGTTCATTCACGTTTTATACAAACACAAACAAACACACACACGCACCTTCACACATGCACACACACACACACACACAGCATTAACTACATTCCTCCGTCTACCTGTCCAAGTAAGGTGCTGATATCGAGCTGCCCGGCCCGAAGTTTAGCTCTACGGGGCCCGTCGGCTCCCCAGTGAGTCAGAATACCAACAAAGCCCCCATCCGCTACCCCGTTTCTCCCCCACGCTACGCTGGCGTGCCACTGCTCCCCGCACCCCCCCCCCCCGCGCCATGCTGGTGTCTGATTGGAGCGTGTCCCCCGCGGTGAAAACTATTGAAGAATGTCGGCGGCCCGAGGTGGAAAAGGGCCACGGTGTCCAGTGGAGCGATTGACTGGGAGCTCGGGGGCCGGAACACGGAAGTATCGATATACACACACACACACACACAGAGAGACACACACACACACACACACAGACACACACACACACACACACACACAGCGGGGAGGTCTAGAGGCAGGCTATTGATCCAGTCAAGGTATTGCTGAGTCAAACTTGGAGCACTCATGTCAATGAGGCTTTAGAAAGCCAGCTTGAAAGCAAGAGGCTTCAATCACGCACTAGGCGTGTTCAGGCAGTAGCGTTGCTCACAGGAGTGGTGTTCAGACAGCGTTGCTCACGGGAGGAGCGTTCAGACATGTAGCGTTGCTCACAGACAGACTAAAGTATGTCATTTGAACTCATTCTCCTTTGCTTACAAACGGATATTTAATTAAAGTGTGTTGATACTTCTATGTCTGCACGGCGAAGCCCAGTGAAGGTCGATGTTCACGCAGGATCTAGCGTCGGCAACGCACGTCATTTTGGATCTATTGTTAGCGAGAAAAAGTCATTGCTAATTGAGGGTGGATGAAAGTGGATCAGCAGACTACGCTCCCTGTCAGTGTAGTCAATCTCAAGGGCCCTGCACGCCTGAAGTGCCAGACGGCTTTCTGAACGTTTTTTAACCCACATTAAAGGCGTCTAATATGGCGTCGGAAGCCGCGTCAGGTCAGAAGCCTGTTCTATTTCGATTCTATACAGATTTGATCAGAGCTGCGGATGAGAAAATCTGCAGTTTCTTGTGTTGATACTTCAAACTAGGGTGTTTGCATTAGTGGTAGTGAATCACGCGACACTAGTGTGTGGAACGCCTTAGAAATAATGTTTTTTGATAATTTTTACAGTTAATATCTCGCCTATCTTTTAGCGGCAGTACGCTCAAGGTGTCTCCAAAAATCACGTGTCTCCAGTTCTGTTTACATTTTGTGAATTGAGAGGTCTACGGTTTCATTGTGTATTCAAGTTTAGTCAATAAAGCTGGGACATTGATGAGAGGGTGAGAGGTCATAGGTCGGTTCTATAATACATGAACACGTTAGGGAGGTGTTCTGGAGGCAAGCGAAAAAGAAAGGCTAGTTATTAACGGTAAAAAAAAAGGAATCATTTCTAAAGTTTTCTGCACACTAGTGTCAGCTGAGGCACTAGTAGGTTGTGTCATTAGTGGCTTAGAAGCCGTGGTAGACAGACAGGAGACAGGGGGGGTCAGAGGATCATTACCAAGCCTAATGGAGGAGGAGAGGACTCAGTAACTTGGTTAGAAGGGGCTAAGGCTTAACGATCCCTGTACGCCCCCCCAGTCTCTAACTTACTGTAGGGCTGCGGTATACTCTCCCACACACACACACACGCACGCACACATGCACGCGTGCGCACACACATGCACACACGCACACACATGCACAGAACATACACTACTTTCATTATCTCTGATACACACACAGCACACATACTGTACTGTACACACACGCACGTACATGCACACGCGCACACACACAAATACAGAACATACACTACTTTCATTCTCTCTAACATTCACACACACAAGGCACACACACACACATGCACAGAACATTTATTGCCTATTTTCTCAACTTATGTAATTCGACAAACACACACACACACACCACCACCACCACACATATACACACATGCACACACACCCAAACCCACACAAACACACACACGCACACACACACACACACACACACACACACACACACACACACACACACACACACACACACTTGCCTGGTCGGGCCAGCATCAATAACTGAGAGTGTAATGGATCCTGCTTGGGTTTCCAGCGACGTTCGGCTCCACTGGTGCAGATGGGTGAGGATGAGGGGAAGAGAGAGAAAGAGAGAGAGAGACAGAGAGAGAGAGAGAGAGGGAGAGACGGAGAGATAAGAACATGTAAGTAAACTTTGTTGTCTTCCCTGGCTTAAGCGGGCATAATTGGCTTTTGCATGCTTCAGAGGTATTCAAGGTGTGTTACTCCACAGCTGCTGGTGTGTGTGTGGGTGGGGGTGCGTGTGTGTGGGTGGGTGGGTGTGTTTGTGTTAAAGTGTGCGTGATAACTGCAAAGCTGCAGGCACATCTGGTGTCCTGGTGGATGTAACTGTACAACACATCTGATGAAATTATATATTCCGTGATCCTACTGTATGTCTGTTCTCTCCTCTCAAAGTCCTACAGTATCATCTCAATAATTACCTCTACTCTCTATTGGAGAGGATAAAAGCAACATTTGAGTGGAATTGTCCAAATTATGATTCAAGCATGACATTTGGTCTATTTGTTCTCAAGAGGCTTCTGATCAAATCTGCCTGAAAATCTGAAATCCTGCGTGAAAATCCAAGATGGCGGCCATTTTTAAAGATGGCTGCCAAATTAGCCTCCAGCCTCTGGAGGTTTGGTCCTGATGGCGATAGTACTCAAAGGCCCAAATCCACAAAACACAGCAATTGCAACGGCAATCTGCTCCAGTCCAGCACTTGCACTAATGATATGCCCGGGAAAACACGCCCACACATTTGCCAACTGTGTGCAATTTGCGCCCATGATTGCAATTAGCCAGTCAGCCCCTTATATGCGTTGGACTTACCACCAGCTGACTGCAATTTGTTATTGTATATAGATACAAGATCTTGGATACAGTTGGATCTTTCCCCAGTGTTTCAAGCTTTTCTCCATATTTCAGGACACAGATTGGATCATAATGAAAACGACAGACGCACATTTTTGCAGAAAATATCTGTTTTGTTTGTTTCTGTGCATCACAGCTGGCTGAACTTATTTTTAAATCTTTCTTTATATACATTTCACCCTTAAAGGGGGAATAAAGTGGTTGAACATGACACATGCCAGTTATCTTTAGGTGACAGAGTGGAATATGCCCATCAATTTTGTTATTAAGTCAGTGAGTTAGTACTATAATACTGCTTTTAATATGCCCAAATTTCCCCCTCTATGAGTTCACCTCGTTTTGTGGGCGTGTCAAGAGATCTGCCAGTCAATATGATTGACAGTTTGGTAACCATGGCTACTGACACGCTTTCAGAAGCTTTGCCAGCTGCGCTCTCAAGTAGGCAGTAGTTCCGCTTCCTGAATCCCCTCTGCGGATTGATCTACACATCTACAACGGTCACGTCAATACAACTCAGTGGATTGCATAAAATGATCAATAAAACCCTACAGGATTCATACTTTGCAGCAAATTTGATGTCAGAACACCAATTACCTCCTCGGTGAGCTTCTTGTCTTTGAAATCGAGAGTTTAACATGATGATAACTGACTGGAGAAACCGGCTTCTTGTAGGCAGAGGGGGTGATGACTAAGTGGCAGCAGGTGTGCAGTGATCCGGCCGTAAGCTCGTTCACCCATCAGCTCGACTCGTTGCACTTGTGTCGGCGGAGTGCACGCTGCGATCGAGCCGAGGTGCTGGGGGTGTGTGAGGCAGGGACAGAGACGGAGGAGGGGGGCGTGTGTGGAGGTGAAACCGTAACAGTTAGGCTTAGGGTTACTTAAGTCTATCACTTTGTAAACCTAGCAGTGCAGTTTAATGTCAGGAAAGGGTATAGTACGGTCGAGTACAAGTGCTAACTCGCCTACCAATAGCTAGCTAACTAGCTAACGACGTCAATAAGGTTAACCTAGCTAATTCAATTCAACATTCATATATACTTGTGTCATAAGATTACAATTAGCTTATAAAATGGTTACTGAAACAGTCAACGTTTTAAATTATAGTTGCTAACTTATCTACAATCTATCATTGGTGAGATAGATAGTTAATACCAGCTTTTTAAAGCTGGTATTTGCACCTCTCTAACCGCCTCTCTAACCGCATGTGGCAGTTAGCTCATCCAGAAAAAAGATGCTTGGGATAATTTAGAAATGGTGTCATCACAAGACTGAGCTGTTTCACTTCCTTGCAGACAAGATCTGTGACGCACACTCATTATCACAAAAGGAGAAGATGCCATTAGCAACACAAGGAAGCCCTTGATTCTGTGTCTCCATGCTGTCATGAAGACGCTGACACAAATTTGTACATGGCAGGGATGCAACAACAGATGGTAGCAAGTCCCTCATCATTAAGGCTAATGACACAGACATCCTCGTCATAGCAGTATCTGTACTGCCATCTTTACAGGAACTTGGTCTTGAGAAGTGGATTGCCTTTGGCCAAGGAGCCAATGTTAGATGGGTTCCAGTTCATAAGGTAGTTTCTGCAATTGGGCCTGAGAAAGCCAGTGGAATACCATACTTTCATGCGCTCACTGGATGTGATGTTGTGTCGGCCTTATCGCCCTGTGCCTGCGGTAAAGGGAAGAAGACTGCATGGCAGTCTTGGAACATCTCTGATGAGGTTTCTGAAACCTTCATCAATCTCAGCCAGCATCCAGCATCAGTTGGTGATCTTGATCTGCAACGTCTGGAGAGATTTGTTGTCCTCACGTATGATCAATCAAGTGCAGCCACTGGTGTGGATGAAGCAAGACTGGATCTCTTTGCCCGCAATCAGAGGCAGTACAACTAAATTCCACCAACACAGGCAGCACTCAGAGAGCACACCCAGCGTGCTGCTTATCAGGCTGGGATCATCTCGGGCCAGGCTACCATCTCCTTACCAGCAGTCCTGCTGACTGGGTGTGGAGGCAGAAAAGAGAGACATGGCAGATATGGTGGTCAACATTACCCCCAATTGCAGCCAGCTGTAAGGAACTGACAGTGTTCCTGTAAGAAAGGTTGCAACCAGAGATGCAATTGCTTCAACTCGAGGCTCCTGTGCACAGAACTCTGCAGCTGTGACCAGTAGCAGCTAGAGGAACTTCACATATGCACAGCTTTGAACACTGAGCAGTTTAAACTCACGGATAGTAGTTTTGTGTGAAGTTACAACTGAAGAACAATCACATCAGATCAATACAGTTATATTGGTGTTCTTTTTCGTAACTTTAATTTATATATTAACAATCTTTTTTCCCCTTTTCCATTAATAACGTAATCTATGTATCTATATACAAATACAGCACAATGTATCTTAAAACAAATTGATACTAATGTCATTCAAATTAGTCAACTACACACATTTCTATGAAAAAAAGGAACTTCGGGATGCTAATTTGGCAGCCATCTTGACATTTTTTTTCAAGATGGCTGCCAAATTAGCCTCCTGAAGTTCCTTTTTTTCATAGAAATGTGTGCAATGGCCACCATCTTGGATTTTGAAGTGTCCAATCGCGCAGATTTGATCAATAGGCCCTAGTGAGCAACCAAGCCAAATGTCATGCTTGTATCGTAATTCGATTTTTCTGTTATCTGCTCCACTATTTGTCTGTTCTTCTCTCCTATCCTCTCCTTCCTCTCCTCTCCTACCTCTCCTCTCCACCTCTCTCCTCTTTTCTGCTCCTATCCTCTCCTCCTCTCTGTTGCTCCTCTCCTCCTGATCCCCTCTGCTAGGCCAGAGAGCACAGGAGAGGGGGGATTTGTGTGTGTGTGTGTGTGTGCTTGCGCTTGCATGCGTGTGTGTGTGTGTGTATGTGGGGGGGGGGGGGGGGGGACTTCTCTGTGTGTGCGTGTGTGTTTGTGAGGGGGTATGTACAGTATGTGTGTGTGTGTGTGTGTGTGTGTGTGTGTGTGTGTGTGTGTGTGTGGATGATCCTAGCACATTATCCATGATATGGAGGGAAACAGGACTCCCGGTGAGCAGAGAGAGCGGGTCTGTCTGGCCGCTGCTCCTCTCTGAGCCCCCCGATATCCTGGACTCTCAGTCCAGCCCAGGGCTTACATTACACCACTGACCTCACCTCTGCTGTGCACGCACACACACACACACACACACACACACACACACACACACACACACAGATAAACACACACAAACACACACACATACATTCACACACACACACACAGACAGACACACACACACACACACATACATTCACACACACACACACACAGATAAACACACACACTCACTCTCATAAGCATAAGATCGTTCTCTTTCTCTCTCTGTCTCGCTGTCTTTGTTTCTCTTCCTCTAGTCTGTTCACTGGCCTGACCTTGTAATGCCTCTGTTAAAGTAGGTCACCAAGTGAATGATTATACCTCTTCTAAATCACCTGGCATTGCAGCCATGCATAATATATTAAATTAAATAACACATACTATTGCTGTTCATATTTGAATTGTTACCAGGACAAACATCAGTGCTGCGGTATTTAATATATAGTTATCAAAACACCACAAATGGCAGCAGGAAAATATTCTAGTATTTTTTATTGCGAGTAAAAACACTTCGTAAGAAATAGTTGATAAAACGTTAGCGCAACATTTTCAATACAGGGTCGGTAGATATTTAATAATAGAGGCAACCTTAATCATTAGACATAGCTTACATTGATAATGGTGCTAATCTGAGCCATTTTGAATTTTCTATGTAGCTAAAGAACACACACACGCACACACACACACACACACACACACACACACACACACACACACACAGTTTCACCGTCAAAAACGAGCTCAGACGAGCAATCTAATAGATTACAACACTGTGCCACCTCACCTCAAACTGTTGGAGGTGACAGTTTAGAGGAGGGAGGTAGAGGGAGGAGGGGGAGGCGAGAAGAGAGAGAGGTGTTCTTTGTCTCTCTGGCTGATTAAATTAGTACCTGGTGTCAGGTGTTCAGTCATACAGTAAGACAATAAATGGAACATTCACAGAACACGGTCAGGCTATGTAATATTCATAGACTGGGCTTTTAATGAAACGGCGGCTTCTAATGTAAATCTCTCTCTCTCTCTCTCTCTCTCTCTATCTGTGGACATTCGGGGGGATTGATTGTGTGATTGAAGCACGCGGAGGGGCGGTCAGGGGGTACTAATGTTAGAGGCACAGTTTGACGGGCGGATAGGGGGCAGGTAACAACATTCTGCCACATACTGCACCAAGGTAACATTACATCAAGATTGGAATTTGATGGACTCACACCGAGAGAGAGAGAGAGAGAGAGAGAGAGAGAGAGAGAGAGATGTGGAGGCACGCACTGAATCTCTCTCCATAAATTAAAAAAAACAAAGCGAGCTCTAGGTGAACAGTATATTCTCTTTTACGCCACAAAAAACATTACAGAAACACATTTTTCAAGAGATAGCACAAACTATGAGCCGATGCTGTTTAGTGTCAACAAGGCCATTATGTAAGGTATTACTGGTCTTTACCCTTCAATATGCTGCTCACATAACCCTAACTACATTAAGTCCTACCTCATAGTTTTTGTTGTCCTTAGTGATGACACATGACAACATGACAACATTAACATGATAACTAGGTGCCGGACTGATCTATCAGAGATTATGGCAGTCCTATAGGCCTTTTCACTGTCTCAAGTAGCTCGCAAACACGGCGCAATTATGAAAATAAAGGCTTTTTTGCGAGAACAACTTAAGCCGCTGGCATATATAGTGTTAACACAAAACCAGACAGCATTTTCCTGACAAAATGAACAAAATGGCTGTTGATGAAAAGAACAGCGATGTTGTCCTCAGTTCCGTCTGGTACACACTTGTTAACTTTAAGCTGCGGTCGCAGCAACAACAACAAACATAAACGATGCAATGGGTAAAGAAAGGGGGGAAAAACACAACTGTTGTGGTTACAGAGGGACTTAAAGGAGTAGTAAGGCGAAAAAACATGTTTAGCCCTGTTTAAAGGTTACTTATGATCATATACAATGGTTCAGATCAAAAAGTTGACAAAACTAGCACTTTTGAGAAAGTTGATAATTGCTCTACCACCGTCTAGGTCACACAATGGATGTGGGTGGGCACCTTGAAAAATCATTCAAAAACATGTTAAACTCTCGATTTTGGATCTGAACAATTGTATATGATCATAAGTAACCTTAAAACAGGGCTAATCATGCATTTTCCCTTTACTACTCCTTTAAGAACAGGGCTTTAAAAGGAAGGACTTTATCAGTCTGCAGGTCATAATTACCTCTGTATCTTGCTGTCGTCTGTTCCTCTACCTCCCAGTTGACGTGGGAGCCAAATGCCTTTCATGAAATTAGGAGATAGAGATAGATGGGCAACGGCTGAGTGTGTGTCCCAGTGTGTGTGTGTGTGTGTGTGTGTGTGTGTATGTATGTGTGTCACAGTGTGTGTATCCCAGTGTGTGTGTGTGTGTGTCCCAGTGTGTGTGTGTGTGTCCCAGTGTGTGTGTGTGTGTGTCCCAGTGTGTGTGTGTGTGTCCCAGTGTGTGTGTGTGTGTGTGTGTGTGTGTGTGTGTGTGTGTGTGTGTGCATGCGTGTGTGTGTGTCTCTCTCTCTCTCCAACATCTCTCTCTCCTTGGTGTCTCACTTCTAACGCCTCTCCCAAACACACACACACACACACACAAAATGCCTCATGTGAGCATTAGCCACACACACAGACACACACAAAGTGTATTTTTTGTGATTTTTCGCTTTGGCGCTGTAAACGCATGTTTCACATGCCAACAAAGCCCTCGGAATTGAATCGAATTGAATTGAGAGATTCACAGTAATCGCCACTGACACTGATAAAAAAGAGGTCAGCTAAATGTAAGATGATGTATAAGAGCCATGCCCTCCCCACATACCATTACCAAACTGGGGTTCCTATCAGACATGGTTTATAGGCGAGCTGTGGGCTGGCAGCTTGGCTGGGGCACGGGGTTCACCCAGGGTCCTAAATCATGTCATGTTGTTATAAGCTCCACGCTAGCGTGATATACGACCTACGACCCTCGCCACAGACCTAGCGCCATAAATATAAGAAATATAGCACTATTCTAGCTCAAAGAATAGCTCTCTACTGTAGGGACCAACATCCCTCCAGCATCGCAACTGCACACGCACACACACGCACCCACACACCCACACACACATACACATATACATACGCACCTACCCACACATACACACACACACACTCACAGCCCCTCTCTGAAGCCCAAGTGCACATTCCTCCAGGCTTTAGGTAAGAGTGAGCCAGCTTTGGTCGCAATGGCGGACCGGCCATCGGGACGTTCAGGACGAATCCCGATGGACCGGTCCTGAAGTGCCCCCCCCCCCCCCACCGCTCAACAAATCGGAAAGCCCGTTCAGTGGGCCGACTGGGGCTACGTTGCACTGAATTATTTCCCCAGTCCGCCCCTGTTTGGCCACATAAGCGGCCTGTTAAAAACCTTGGGCGGCAGCCAACTTGGCAACCACCCCCTTTCGGGGCAGCGTAGATTCAGAGATGTTGGGTGCCCATGAGCTACTCAGCTCTGACACTAAAGCAGGCTAAGCAGCTCAAAGCTGTCCTGAGGGGATGGTGGCCACGTGTGTTTCCAGGTGGAGGTAGGACACCTTTCTGCTGGGTTGCATCTCATGGTACATGAAAACCGCTCCAGTCTCTTCCTCTGTGTGTGTGTAAAAAATTATTTTTATTTTATTTTAGACTAAGTGCATGCCTGTATGTGTCTCAAAAAGTGTGTGTGTGTGTGTGGGTCTGTGTGTGTGTTTGTGCTCACCATCCAAATGCTTTGCAGCTGGCAAGCTTCAGCTGAAGTCATAACTGTCCTCAGAAACCGTGCCCCCCCCCCCCCCTCTCTCTCTCTCTCTCTCTGTGTCACTGGTACTCTTCCTATGGAGTGGAGGAGCAAAGCAGGAGACGGTTAGGACCCTTCAATTATTCATCCGCATCTGCCGATGTAAAAGACCCCCGTTCCACATGAAATAATACATGAAACATTTACCTCAGACCGCCCCTCCCTGTCCATTTTTAATGGCGGCCATTTTCCACTCCAAATGTGCAAAATCAAACATCTCCAAAGTCCTAGCTTGGACGGTAGGGGCTGTGTGGTGAGACCTCAGCTTCTGAGAAGATAGTTGTGTGAAAATTTTGGCATTTCAGGCTTTTTTTTTAAGGTCTTTTAAGGTATGAGGAGGGACACATTCGTTAGAGGTTTGCTTAACGTTTCTGCTTGAAAAATGTATTGTGTTGCCTGATTGGCTGTCTCCTGATTGGGACTTGAAAGTGACACACACACACACACACACATGCTTCCACAAACAGGAAACTACACAAAAGGACACTAACTGCTTTTAGGAAGGTTAAGCAGTGATGCATTGTTTGCCATCTGTTCGTGTGTGTGTGTGTATGTGTGTGTGTGTGTGTTCACGAGGGCGTGTAAACCCCCTTGCTCACTCATGCGTGTCTCTGTGTCTGCGTGCATGTCTTTGACTGTCTAGGACGAGTGTGACCTGGATATAAATAGCCGCCACTGTCCGCTCCATCTCCCAGAAGTCCCGGCGTGGCGCATATTTTACCTGTTTTCGCTCCCTCACCAGCCCCAGTTCACACTGATCCAGACAGCTACAGACAGGTGTTGACCGTGTCTTCTCACCTCCCCCTCTTTAGAACTGCCGTTTGATAACGCCGGGCCGGGACACACACACACACACACACACACACACATACACACACACACACACACACACACACGTCAAGGACAGAAAGTACATTTGCTACCTGACCCAGGAACTGCAACGGCCTGTCATCCTTTACGTGCTGAACTAAAACAAGGCTGGGTTCTCTAGTTCAGTGGTTCTCAATCTTTTTACAATAATGTACCCCCTGCCTTTAAAGAGGTACAATAGCGCCATCAGTGTCTGATTTAAACAACAACCTTAAACCAACATTAAGCTGAAAAACACATCAATGCAATGTTTGAAATTTAACATTTGACAAAGGTAGTTTTTCAATTATTTTCTACTCTTTTGTCCAGCATAATCTTAGCCAATACAACAGCACCTGGAACAGCAGTTGGAAGTACTACAGTAGGGCCCAAATTCATAAATAGATCGATATTTTGCACAGCAATTGCAACAGCAGTTGGCTCCAGTTTAGCACGATATCCACAAAAGATTTTGCTCTAATGATATGCCCGGGCAAACACGCCCACAAATTTGCCAACTGTGTGCAATTTGCGCCCATGATTGCAATTAGCCATGTACGTGTTCTTGCGCACGCCTGGCATGATGGTACCTTCGTCTGGCTACAATAACTGCTGCCATGATCCGTGGAGAGCCCGGTCATGTCAGCCCCTTATATGTGTTGCATTTACCACCAGCTGAATGCAATTTGTTCTTGTATATAGATGCAATATCTTGTAGTCAGATCTTTCCCCAGTGTTTCAAGCTTTTCTCCATATTTCAGGACACAGATTGGATCATAATGAAAACGACACACCGCACTTTTATGCAGAAAATATCAGTTCTGTTCGTTTTTGTGCATTGCAGCTGGCTGCATTTATTTTTAAATCCTTCTCTTTATATATTTCACCCTTAATATCATCCAAAATCAATTCAATATCATTCAAACTTCACAAGTTCTGAGAGACAGAAGGAAGAGAGTGCGCGCTGACTGCTGCAGTTAATACCAGCTTTTCAAAAGCGTTAGTTGCACCTCCCTAACAGTGTGTGGCAGTTAACTCATGGTGTTTGTGGATCAGACACAAGGCTTATTTGGGGCATTTTTGCACGGAAGTACCTAATTTACATACTGTATATTCAAATAAGTCTGGCGCAGCCGTGGAGCTACTTGCTCATTGGTGCAGTTGGAATACTTTTCACCCTTTGTGTGCTTTGTGGATTGGATGCTATTTTTTGTCTCATTTGCACGGGTTTTGCCGCTGCAAAAGCCATGAAATCCTTTTGTGGATTTGGCTCTAGGTCTTCTGCTATGGGAAATGGCTTTTTGGCTTTAGCTTCGAGAAAAGCCAACACATGAATCCTCGAGTGCTTTAGCTGATGTTGTGGAGACTGTTGAATATTAAATGTGGTTTATCGAACTTACGTTTAAAATGTACATTATAGTATAATATAAAAGTATATATTTTTAATTAACTTTTTTTATTTTGTCTCACTCCATCGTACCCTGAGGGGTAACTGTACCCCTACTTGAGAACCACTGCTCTCGTTCACCCAGGCTTAGTGGAAAATAAACTTAACACTTTACTTCATAACTACTAACCAGTGTTAAAATGTACTTCAAAACTACTAACCAGTGTTAAAATGCACTTCAAAACTACTAACCAGTGTTAAAATGTACTTCAAAACTACTAACCAGTGTTAAAATGTACTTCATACCTACTAACCAGTGTGAAAGTGGGCGGGGCGGTCTGGTCTGGGCTGGGGTCAGGCTCCAGGTCCTCAGGCAGAGGAGAGCTCCAGCAGACGTCACTGGGATCACTGGGCTGTCCACAGAGTTAACATGATGCAGCCCCAATGAAAACCACATATTTAAACATTTGTCATCTCCAACTCTTACCACTCAGCTATTTCCTATCGTCTCCCAAACTTGAAACCCCCCCGTTCAAACGCATGCCCAATCTACCCGTTCCTCACTAGTGAGACATGCAGTGGGTAGGTCCCAGTGGGAGGCAGCTCATCTATTTTTCATACCACACACAGGTAAATCAGAGGTGTTCGTGTATTTCATCTCATGTTGTATCATATTCATAACATACCAGACACCGGTAAATCAGAGGTGTTCGTGTATTTCATCTCATGTTGTATCATATTCATAACATACCAGACACAGGTAAATCAGAGGTGTTCGTGTATTTCATCTCATGTTGTATCATATTCATAACATACCAGACACAGGTAAATCAGAGGTGTTTGTGTATTTCATCTCATGTTGTATCATATTCAGAACATGATTGTTTTCCTTAGTGTATCCTCTTGAATACATCTGCACCTCCTAGAATAATATTTTTATGAAATATAAAATTATCATTATCAACATATTTACTTTCTGTAGATAATTACTGCAAGTAGCATACTGTATGCCTACTTCACTCTTATTTATCTGTTAAAGGCAATACAACACATCCATGTGTTTGTTTAAGGACAATATAACACAACACGTTGTTTATAACAGAACTGTTCTAAGAGTGTTGTAATTGCTGTTTGTGTGCTAGTATCTAGTTGGCAAGAACCAGGGAAGAACCGAGGTTGGCAGCTGATTCAACTAACAACCACATAACTTGTCTATAGGTGTGCTGGTTTGGAGCAGCAGTAAATAGATCCACCTGAGTCAATGATAAGACTAAAATGTCCAGAGTATTAGTCCTCTGATAATAACTAAAACTAAGGGGGTGAAAATGTAAAAATGTATTTTCATCAAAAGACTAAAACTAAATCTAAAATAGCTGCCAAAATGCAGCTGTGCATAAGTGTTTGCATACAGCCCGTATGAACGCCAACACATTCAACATGTTTCAACAATGCTACTCATTTAATTGTTTAACATTAACCAGGAAGAGAGAGAAATCTACAACATGAAATCAATTAGTGTTTCGAGCTTTAATGGTCTTATTTCTTATGGCCTGACATCTTCATTTATAATTTGTTAAATTGTAAAATGTTCCACCACATGCTACGGCTATCTCTGTGTAAATGTCATGTTTTTGTATTGTGGCCGATGAAGCATGTAGGCAGAATAATCATGATATCTAGGGTAAAAAAAAAAAGTCCCTGCTCGATGATTTCGCCTGTAGGGGCTTTCAGACAGAATGACAATATCTCAATTCTGTGCCACCGCTTACTCAAACTGCACTGTCTGCTGTTCAGTTGTTGCTATTTCCTGTAGTAGGTATTTATGCAGTATGATCGGCAGGAATTTGTATATTTCCAGTGACACCATACCTTCTCAGATGTTCAGCTAGGGGAATTGCATTGGGGGAAAGAAAGCAGCTATGTTGCATCCAGGCCATCAATATTGCATATTTTGCCCTTTTATAGTATTTCAAGTACATCCATGAGAATTCTGTTTCATAATAATAATAATAATAATAATAATAATAACAATAACAATAACAATAATAATATCAATACTACTACTACTACTAATAATAATAATCTTGCCTGGACAAAATTCCCCCTATCTAGGTGCTGCAGAATGGGCGATTCAGACACAGCAAGTGGGTTAGTAGGCTAGAGGTAGGGCACACTTCTTAATACTTGTAGAGTACGGTGTAAAACTCAAAAATGAAATATATTTAACAGGGCTGTCGTTGAAAAAAGAACAGGCAGAGCTGCACACGTTGATTAAAAGTCAGAGACAAAAATTATCATTCTTCACCACTTATTTTGGCCAGCTGGTAACAACGCTGACGCATTTCGACTGGAAAGCCTTGTCAGAGCGTCATGCAACAGCAATTGAGCTCTTAGACCAGCTGCCATTTTGTATATTTGTGAGAAGTCACATTCAGTCTGGTAACTAATGAACTGCTAGTGCTTAGCTGATTTGTACTGTATGATTTTTCTGTTTGCTTTCCCAGTCTAAATCTGAGAATAGTATAAGAAATTGAAAAAAAGGAAGCTGAGGATTCAAACCCCTTTGGCTTTTAGTTAATTAATAGGGACAAAGAGCAGCAAGATTTGATGGCAGAGTTGATTTCACACTGGCACTGCTGTGGGCACCTTGGTGAGGTGGGGTCCTTGTCTAACATGACTCCTCTCCCTTTGTAGCCAGTACCATTAACCCTCCACACCTCAGCCCCACCTGACTAACCTCCAGCATCAACATGCTGGAAGATAAGCCTCACTCTCTGAAAGATAAAGCCTCACTCTCTCTTTCTCTCTCTGCCTCTCTCTTTCTCTGCCTCTCTCCATTTTTTGTTCCCTCTATTCTCCCCCCCCCTCTCTCTCTCTCTCTCTCTCTCTCTCTCTCTCTATATATATATATATATATATATATATATATATATATATCTCTCTCTCTATATATATATATATATATATATCAGTCTTTCTTTTTCTTTTTCTCTCTCTTCTCTCCCTCCCTCTTTATTTCTCTCTCACTTCCTCTCCCTTTCTCTCTCATGCTCTCATTCCCTTCCACTGTCTCTCCAACTCTCCCTCCTATTACATCTTTCTGAATGTATGCCATTACACATCTCTCTCTCTCTCTCTCTCTCTCTCTCTCTCTCTCTCTCTCTCTCTCTCTCATACTGTACACACAAACACACACAAACACAGTTCAAGTACTTGGAGTGCACATGGACAACAGGCTGGAATGGGCAGGTAACACAGTCCATAATATACAAGAAGGGACAGAGACGACTGCTCTTCCTGAAAAGGCTCTGGTCCTTTGCAGAACAATGCTGAATATGTTCTGCTGGTCTGTTGTGGTGATTGCCATCTCCTTTGTGGTTGTGAGCCCAGCGGGACACTAGTGTGATTGTGTATATCTTGCAAACCCTTCTGTATATGCTGTAGCCTTGCTGTACATTTGTTTTCATCCGGATTGTGGCTTATTGTTTCCTCATGTGGATCAATAATTATCTATCTATCTATCTATCTATCTATCTATCTAGCTATCTAGCTATCTAGCTATCTAGCTATCTAGCTAGCTGTTACAGACGCAAACATACACCGATGCACACATGCCCACGCACACAAACGCACACGCACAGACTCACTCATGCACATTCAATGAGTATACCCTCAACTTAAAAGGAACTGAATTATTCATGTATTGTTTTCTCTTCATCGTTTAGAGACTCCCACGCTCATTCAAACACACACACACACACACACACACACACACACACACACACACACGGTTATGACTATAGCTAACGCCCGTCTTGGCCCATAAAACCGACAGGCTCATCACTGACTTATCACTGGCAATATCAACATAACACGTCTCCGGGGACACAATATTATGCTATAATTGACCTACCTCATCTGGAAAATTGAACACATCAGTCCAGGTTACATATGTCTGAAATTACGTTTTCATAGACAACATTAATTTGTAGTCTACGTGAACAGGATGCTAGTAACTAATTGTTGCGGGCAGCAGTCATCACCCTGGTAGGAGCTGCATCATCGCTCTGTTAGCATTAGCATGTTTACATTGCGGATGCTATAATTCTTTGAGTGCATTGCTACTGAGAAGCAGCTGCTAATGTCTGAGGGGGAGTTAGCGTTAGCGCTGCGTTCTAGCTAGCGCCCCCCTGGTGTGTGTCCTGCTGGGGAGCGTAGAGATGCAGTCTGGGAGATAAAAGGCTTTGTGTGCAGTCAGGGACCCCTTTCCCCAGGGAACCTGCGCTGGGAGAATCAACATGGCACCACAGGCAGGAAGACATCCACACACACAGACACCCCCCCCCCCCCCAGACACACACACACACGCTGTATGTTAACCCCAAGTAAATTGTCTCTGATTTATCTCTGTGTGTGAAGCGTTTGATTGAATAGGCTGCGTAGGATACTGTGTTATGGGGGGAAAGGGAAACATGGTGCTGTGCGAACCAACCTCTCGAAATAACAGCTTTAAAGGGATAGTCTGGGTAAAAGATGTCATTTACTGTACATTTATACTGTATCTGACTATGAGCCAGTGTGTGGTACAGTACGTCTACCCTCCTGTCTGGCACAATATTGTACTAGCCAGACTGGTGGGCCATCCCCTTGTGATGCTTGAATAGAAAGTTGATTTTTGCCAAATAAACCCAGCACAGGTACAGGGACATTGGCATTCTCGTTATCGCTTGTCATTTCACTACAGCATTAATCAATTCCTCATTCCAGTCCGAGGTTCGCAACTAGACAACTTGACATTATAGACATTATAAGGTTCCCAATCTGACAATTTACTATTCGTAGTCTAGAAGATTGATCTTCATCTACTTATTCCAACCAATCATGGATGACCATGACTGTGACCGTAATATGTGTCCGCTTGTTGTCTTTTGTGAATAACTCCTCATATGGAGGGTTGCAAAATTCCAGGAATGTTCACAAGCTTCACAAAATTCCCAACGGGAATTTATGGAAATGAACGGGAACGAACAGGAAAATTGTGTGAATTAACATTAATTCTGTTTTCCAGTTTATTCCCGTTAATTGGCTCCGCCCAGCGAGCGCTGACGGAGGGTATATTTTCAGTCGTGTGTTATTTTGTTTGTTCGTTCGCTCGTCACATAGCAGGATTGTACAAAAACTACCAGAGCGACTTTCATGAAAGAGAAGTTTTGCATACAGTTGCGCTTTCCTAGATTTACCGCAAGGTCGGGAATTGTAAGCATTTCCCGGTTAATGTGCACAATCTCCGACCGTACGGGAGATGTGAGAAATACTAACCAATTTCTCACATCTCCCGCAAGGTCGGGGAATGTGCATATTACCCGGGAGATGTGAGAAACGCACATGTTTCTCCTACATTCCCCGCGAGGTCGGGGAATGTGTGCAATAACCGG
Source organism: Borostomias antarcticus (assembly GCF_949987555.1). Classification (NCBI taxonomy): domain Eukaryota; kingdom Metazoa; phylum Chordata; class Actinopteri; order Stomiiformes; family Stomiidae; genus Borostomias; species Borostomias antarcticus. The sequence continues at coordinate 4,228,135 of NC_140250.1, read as the reverse complement.
GAAAAGCTCACCTTCCCCGTTTTCTCACATTGACCGTAACATATATATATATACTGTATATTTATACTGAGAAGTGACTGTAACCATTTCAACTCGATTACACCAACAAAATGCACTAATGGGCGGAGCCCTGTGCTCTCTGAGCACCCTTTCTAGTTCCCATTAATTCCTGTTACTTCCAATGGGACGTTAGTGAATATTCACGGATTTTGCAGCCCTTCTCCTACCTACCGGTCCGTTTCCCCTGATTCACGCGTCTTCCCGGGCCTGTCACACACACAGCTGGGCCCGGGCGAAGACGAAACACGGGGAAAATCTTCGTCTGGGAATCACCCCGCTCCGATGTTCTTGGCCCGTGTAAATATTGATTTGCGTCGTCAGGAATGAACCGTTCCTTCTGCCTCACGGTGAGGGGATCGGCTGTGGAAGGCGCTATGCGAAGTGTGTGTGTGTTTTTAAACGGAGCGCATGCTCCAGGAGAGTGAAAGAGAGAGATAATAGGAGATAGACGAGACAGGGAGGGAAGAGGTGGGATTTAGGCTATAGGGGATACCGTCTGTCTGTGTGTGTGTGTGTGTGGGTGGGCGGGCGTTGAGTTCTCTGGAGTGTACGTGTGCAAATGTGTGCTCTTGTGCATATGGACTCAGGATATGGCCATACACAGACTCACCTATCACTGGGCTTGCCTTATCCCGTGGTAGTGTGTGTCTCCAATAACCCCCATCTCCCCAGCACCAGGGACCCCCTCCAACCCTGTCCTCTTGCCCGTTATCAGGTCATGCGGCTGGGGCTAGGGCTGTCACGGGAAGGGCCCCTAGCCTGGAGGCGCGAGCTAACGTGGTCAGGGGACAAATGGGACCAGGGGCCGTGTGGAAGAGCTGATACTGTTTTCCAGATAGCATCAGGGAGAAACGCTGCCAAGGAGTAGCCAGGTAGCCCATCTTTCTCTCTCTCTCTCTCGCTCTCTATCCCTCTCTCTCTCTATCCCTCTCTCTCTCTATCCCTCTCTCTCTCTCTATCTATCTCTATCCCTCTCTCTCTATCTCTCTCTCCTTCCCTCTCTCTCTCTATCCCTCTCTCTCTATCTCTCTCTATCCCTCTCTCTCTATCTATCTCTCTATCCCTCTCTCTCTCTATCCCTCTCTCTCTCTCTCTATCTCTCTCTCTATCCCTCTCTCTCTCTCTCTCTCTCTCTCTATCCCTCTCTCTCTCTATCCCTCTCTCTCTATCTATCTCTCTATCCCTCCCTCTCTATCTCTCTCACCCTCTTCCTCTGGGAGATGCCTACTGCACGTGTTACATCATACCACACCACATATGGGTCAGGACTAGGGATGAGACGGTAGGGATGAGACGGTAGGGATTTTTGCATTACGGTACGGTACGGTATCTAGTTACACGGTACGGTTTACGGTATTTCACGGTATACGGCATTTCACCTCCGCAACACATAAAAAAAAACAAGTATTTTACTTTGAAGGAAAACAACTTTATTGAACATTAGTGTGCGTGCCTGTGCAGTGTGAAATGTAAAGTTTCAGCAGCACATTATTGTGTAATACCGTAAACGTACTACCGTAAACACAGGGAATGTCACGGTTCTAATACCGTGGACATTGTATACCGCGGTTCACGGTTTTACGGTATACCGTCTCATCCCTAGTCAGGACGGAGCCGGGTCCGACGGCCGAGAAGCTGCGCGTGCGTCCGCGCGGCTCTACTCACGCACGCGCGCCGCCCGGCTGCATCGTAACCTCTCTCGCCCACTCTCACACCAACCCCGACCCCCCCGCGCGTCCGACTGAGCTTCACTAAAGCCGACCGTCTGCCGGCGCTGTTCGTCAGAGCGGATTCGTGAGGCAGAGCAGAGCAGCATGTGGGCCACGTCAAGCTAATGGAGGGAACAGCGTGGGAGCCGAATCCGGGGCGGACCGCCGCCGCGTTCTGAGGCCGCGCCGCGCCGGGTCATGCCACGCTCGGGGGGGGGGGAAACGTTGTGGCGGCAGGGGGGAGAGGGGCACGGGCGGCGAGGTGGCCGGTGCTAAGAGGGGGGTGGGGGGAGGGGCATGCGGCCGTCGGTCGAGGAGGAGAGAGGATTGGTGACCGGGGTACAAGGTACAAGGCTGGGGCTCCTGTCCTAGTGCCCCCCTCCCCCCCACCATGCCATGCGGAAACCTTGCGGAAATCTCTCTCTTTCTCTCTCTCTTTCTCTCTCTCTTTCTCTCTCTCTCTCTCTCTCTCTCTCTCTCTCTCAAGGCATCTATATAGGTGGGCGGATGCATGAAATTACTTTGAGACGGGCTGTCGTTCCTCCAGCTGTTTTTCCAATCTTATTTTAGTCCCTTTCCTGTTCATCTCATCCCATTGAATTATGCAAAGCTTTCAATTATTACCCACCCATATGTTTGACTTGACATGAAAAAGCAAATTTAACGCCTTAGATAGTAATTTGTTTATTCTCTGCTTTGATTTCAAATTAATTCAGATATGTCATAGTATCACCATGGATTATTTTCATTTTTGCCCACATGATTGATACTGTAGCCTATATTGTTTTGTTTGTAACGTTGGACAGTTTCCTTTTGTAAAGAGCAAGATAGATCTCAGTCACTGAAGTCAGTTCTCTGTTGAAAGAGCTTCTTTATGTTATATTTATGCTTAACGTGTCTTAGAATCCAGCCTTTCTACATTTGAACAGTCTTATTCTCCAATGTGTGACTAACAGACAAGCTTGTGTCTCTGTAAAACCCCCAACCCAACCCCGCCATGGGCAACCACCCCTCCCTCCAACAAAATAGAATATCTAAATCAATTCAGACCATTTCTTTATTCAAAGACATTTCTTTGATAGAGACAGTAGACATTAGCTGAGCAGCATTTTGAGTTAAAAGCATGAAGTGTGTCAGAGTTAGCTAAGGAGCTCATTTGCATCAGCAGTCCTTGGGTGTTCGGAGGCTGTTTGAAGAACAGAGAGAGGAGCGCTTGTCCACAGAGGCCTGTTCGGTAGGGGGGAGGAGGAAGAGAGGGAGGGGCAGGAAGGAGGAAGTGAGTGGAGGAGTGTGGTCCAACTAGGATGGACTCAGACAACCACCCCCCCCCCCCTTATACTTTCACATCAGTAATGTAGATTTTTTAAATAAGACTTTTTATTTTTCCACACATATGGCTGTGGTTTCCTGCCAACTATTCTAATCTCTCTCTCTCTCTCTCTCTCTCTCTGATATCCCTCTCCCTCTCTCTGGAAGTTGACGCTCTGGTCTTGGCACCTGACGTATCTGTGTCGAGGTTATATAAGACGTGATTGACAGCTGCGTTTCTATTTCACCTTCGGACTTGTGATGATGATGATGATGGTGATGACGGTTATTATCACGACGGCCTCCGCAGCGGATCACTTTACAGTATCGCCTCTCCGCCGGCATTGGCGGGTTGGCATGGCAACAGACAGGAAAGGAACCTTGAGCTTGACTTCCAGGACGGCCGAACCGACGCGAGGAAATAAAAGGCCCCCGAGGCGACAGCCGAGCACTCTGGCTCCAGAAGCCCCCCATCGAAAAACCTCATCTGCACAGACGCTCTCTTTGTACTTAACCCTTGACTTCGCCGGGTCTTTTTCAAAGGTTTTAAACAGAGGGCACGCGGTCAGAGAACAGGGTCAATAAGAACATGACATGTACACAGGGTAAAGAAGAGAAGAGAGAGGGAGAGAGAGGTGGAGGAGGATAGCGGGAGAGGAGGAGAGAGGGAGAGAGAGGAGGAGGAGAAGAGGGTGGGGTGGGTGGGGGGGGTTATTTGCCGAGGCAATTATTAAGCGGAATATGCAGCGCGCCCTCGGGGGTAAACGCGAATTCAGCGCTTTGCATTTTAATAGAATGCGAGAAGGTGTTGGTGTCACTTTATTAATGAGTTAGTTATGTTTGTAAAGGATTTCCGCCATGACATTGCGACACGTCTGGAGCGGAAGTGCTTCACTGATACATGCGCGTCGTGATGCCGGGGGGCAGAATATTAGAGGGCGGGTCCAGGGCGCCCCCCTGATGTCTGCTCTTCGGCTTTTGAGTCCACCCTTTATACTAGACACTTACTTCCTTTTGTATCAGAGCTTGGGATTTAGTGCCCGGCGACGACGTCACATCCCAGTTGAATGCGTTCCAGAAGTGAAACGCGAAAACCCCACTTTTGCTCCATCTTTGTAGTTCTAGGTTAATAATTGTTAGCAATACCAGTTGATAACAACGGTCTTTGCTATTTTGCGCATACGAACTTCATAGCAGCATTGCTCACTGTTGGACAGTAACTGTGTGTACGACTGATTTAATGAGACACAAATAATACAGAAGCGCTAATAAAGAGTCTTATTACAGCTTTCACTTATTGTTGATGCACGGAGTCGCCATCTTGTCTTTTGTGAATAACTCCTGTTCTCATCAGCTGCTGACGTCAATGAAGGAATCGATTTTTTATCCCAAGTAAAATGGCAGAAATCAGGTGTTCAAGTGACGTATTGATGACGATGTTGACGTCCAACCCGGGAATCCCGACGTTTCCAATACAAATGGAACACAACATTACTTACTTTATAGACACAGTGACAAGTCCATGGACTCTGTATGAGTGGACGGTTCATCAGCAATGGGACCTCAGGACTTGTTCTAGCCTGACATTAACACAACTGTCTTCAAAAGGTCAGCCAAGCATGGAGTTAAGCTCCGAACCATGGGAATCGGAGTAGATCAGACCTAAAAATACCAGACCTGAACGATGAGGTGCGTCTAATTTACCCAGCACAGAGTGTTGAATTTGGGACTGTTCCATCGGTTCCACCCTGCGATATAAATCAGGTGAGCGCCAAGTACAAAAGTACAAATGGTATTGGATCCCGGTCTGGAGTGTTCTTGCTTCGGGCTAGAACACATTTTCGGAGCACCTCATTGCTCTTGGAGACTGTTGTCGGAGACCTTTGCCTCAGAGTATCACACCATCTAAGCGACTACAGGAGCTGTTCAATTGGAAGTGAAGCCGAAGTCCGGCGGCGTGCTCTCGCTGGCCCCTCCCCTCGGTCCCTCTCTCAAGTTCATGGGCCCGGACGGTCCTTAATAAAGCCTGCCGCCAGCGCCGTCAGCCCTGCTCTCTGGAGAGATGTGTTTGTGGCGGAGCTCGCAAGGGCACAAGTCATAAAGATTTAGGATGGAGCTTTTAAGCTCGCTATCGGCATGAGCGCACGTACTAAGCACCCGAGTCAGTGAGAGGGCTCTGGAAATTATTGAGTGCTGTGGCCACATGGATTGTAGATGATACATTGTAAACATTGATGGCCCAGCCTCTCTCTCTCCCCTCCCCCACCCCCCCCCCCACCAACACCCCCCCCCCCCTCCCCCAACACACTCTCCCTTAGAAATCTGGTCAGTCAGGGATAATTGATTGACTACCTGGGGTTTAACAAGTGGTTTGTCCTCCCACCTGCCTTAGCTCGATCAATGTGATAACAAAGTGCATGCAAAACGACTGACCACTCCTGACCATGAAATGGCCGACATTTGAGTGAGAATGCCGACCGAGTTGTTTACATGACGGGTCTGTAGTCTTTCGCCTCCTCAGTGATGCTCAATAAAACGAGACAATAGAGATTCATTAGCATGTTGCATAGAGTTTGCTGGGATCGACTAACGTTAGATCTGCCAACGTTAGATCTGGAGGAAAGAGCAAGCCGTAACTTTTGAGAGGCAATCCAAGGTTAATGTTTTGATGATCAGATATGCTAATGTGAACGGCAGAGACGACCAGCATCTCCTTATCGGTTCCACAACCCCATTCTACCCCCAGAGAAATGGTCCTGTTTGTTCTCCTAGCCAAGGACAGTGGGAGGCTGTGGTGTGTGGTTGTGTGTGTGTGTGTGTGTGTGTGTGTACCTATCATCACCCAGCGCCCGCCTTAAACCCCCAGAAGCACCGGGCCTCAGTCTGTTTCGCCAACGGCGACGATAACCTTTACGTTCATTGGCTGGCGGCCTCGGCGGTTTTCCCGGGCCAACGTCCCCACCACCGTTTTAATTAGCGCTGTAATTGTGCGGCCAGACTCTCCCCTCCGCTCATCATACCTAATCTCTCCTTTCAACCTGCTCTCCATTACCCCGCGCGCTCGCCGGGGCGCCGGAACGCGGGGGAAGGCGGGGTGGCGGGGGGTAGCATGGGGGGGTGGGGTGGGGGGGGGGGGGCGGACGGCAGACAATTGAAGCTGACCATGTGGCAGGAGACCGGCGGAATTGCTAGACGGCCCTACCTGGGTTTCTCTCTGGCGGACATCTGTCGTCGTCACACAGAACAGACAATACGGCTTTAGAGAGAGAGAGAGAGAGAAAGAGAGAGAGAGAGAGAGGCTGAAAACACAAAGCTGCTTGTTACACATTTGCACAAGCACCTCCGGGGCCCTAATGGAATTCCAGTTCTTTTGTCGCGAATGCATCCGCGGACCGTCCCCGCTGTTCGCGAAGGACAACGCGTGCTGGGCCGCATGGCGGTGGTGTGTGGGGGGGCGGGGGGGGGGCGGAGCCAAGGTCTTGTCCGCCGTCCCCCCATCTCCTGGGCGGATGACGAGGCGCGGCTTCACACCGAGTGCGCCCGGCTGCGTCCGGATGCCCTGCGTTTAGCGCGCTCCGCGTGAGATTCCCCCGTTCGGCCGTGGCGCTCCGACGCCACGCCGTTTCGGTTTCGTCCCATTCCGCCTTTTCCGTCATTTCGGTGAGGAGCAGGGACAGGGAGGCGGTCGGCGGCGAGGCGGTCCGCGTTCAAGGAGGGAGGGGCTTCCGCCGGATCAGCCCAGATGGTTTAAGCCCTTGGCCGTCATCAGCGTGTTGGCGATTGAAGTGGATTTGAGAGAGGAGGAGGGCTAAAGTCAGTCTGAGCTGATGACAAGGCAAATCGTGTGTGTTAGCATTAGCGGCACGTCTCGCGATTAGCAAGTTCCCTCGTAAGAAGCAGTGGAAAGACGATTTAAGGATGAGCGCCCTCAGGCACAAATGTGTTTTGATGTGCGTGTGTGTGTGAGCGCGTCGGTGTTTGTGTGTGTTCAGGTTAAAGGTGCCCCCTGGATAGACAGGTGATGGGGGTGGGGGGGGTATTACGATCGATATCTTCCAGCTCACCTCTTCTTTGCGGGAGTGTGTTTGACTGACAGAGGAGGGCAAATGAGGAGGTGAACGGATATAAGTGACAGAATCTTTTCCCCGACAGCTTTGACTGGTCGGACAGCTCTCTCCTCATCCTCTAAACTGTACATTTACCAGAGATTGACACCGGCAGTAAACACGCCGTAGACGGTGATATCACACCATGTTGTTTGTTTTTTGTTTGCCAAGAAAGCCGGTAAGAGACTTTTGTTCGTTCCTTCATTTACAAAACGGCGGTAACAGGCTCTCTCTCTGCTCCATCTTTGGTACATCAGATCATTGAAGTGCATGATGAAATTCCACCATTGACATCTCAGACAGCGATAAACACTACATTCATTTCGGACCTGTCAGCATTTTTAAAATGATGAATTCATATGTGAGGGGGGGACAATACTTTCACCTTTCTAAAAGCTCTGTGGATGTTTTTTTTTTCCATTTATAAAAAAAAAAAAATCATTGGTCTACATAAAAATGTTATCTATCACACCGTTTGGTGGTTATTTGCCAAATGGAACTTTGGTGCATAATATCACATGGCTAAATGCCCAGTCTCGCAATGTTAATGAAAGTGAAAAATAATGAGAGGATCTGCCTTTCAGATTCAGATCGGCTCCAAAATTTAATAAGTTGTTCCTTGGCCCATATAATGCTACACCCCTCCATGAAGTGCCATGAGGGGTGTAGCATGTCAAATCGGTCTGGTAGCTTTTGTGTAATCCTACTGACACAGGAACAGACAAACACACGACACCCAAAACATGACCTGCCTTAAATCTACTGAGCAAAACATTACTGCCTCATACTCGTTGTGTACAGAGTCACTCTGTACTACTGTAACAGCCCTTCTCAATTTAGCCAGGAAAATTAGGCGAAAATGCTTTAATTATCTACCTAGGGGCCCTTGAGTCATTAACATGAAGAACACAGGCTGTTGCTCTCCAGCAATTACATCGATCCCCCGCTTCCGTCCTTTGTGTGCGGACGTCCATTTTCTGGAACGGTCCACCACCAAAAGCCCGAAATATGAGCAGAATATGGAGGAGGAAAGCAGGAGAGTGCCAGAGACAAAGAGAAGTAGAGAGAGAGAGAGAGAGAGAGAGGGAGGGAGGGGGGTGGGAAAGGGATTATTAAATATTGTGCTGTTGTTAGCGGGGGACGTCAGAGGGCATGGTAATCTTGTTGTGTAGTTTAGGGGGACATGGCAAGTTATTGACATTGGCTATTGGATTAACTATGCACTTATTTACTCTGCGATTGTGCCCCTACTCACCTCGCCCCCCATCACCCCCCCATGACACCTCTGCAAGCAGGAACAGTGTGACATACACACACGAACACACTCTGACCCTATAGAGTCAGCATTTCTACTCTTCTACCTTAGCTGAATAAGAAGCTATTAGGGGCTGCAAGGGTTAATCAAACATTGGCCCCCTTTGTATCCCAAGACCCCTGGTCAGCCTCTGAATATGCACAACCAGCACACATACTAAACATTCAACATCCTCCCATGGCTAGAATCTTCAGGAAAAAAAGGTTCCTAGGTTTCTCCCATCAAGAGAACCTTCAGCAAAAACAAAGTTTGGTTCCTGGCAGGATCCCGGCATATATATATAATCTACGGTTATGTGGGCTGAATGGGAGTCCCTACGTAGAGAAACCATAGAGCATAGCTCCGTCCATGAATACGTCATCAGCGTACAGTGACTTTAGTGACGATAAATGTAAAAAATATACTGGTGGTGTTTATGAGCAGCTGGGTTTGACGTAGCTGAGTTTTGCCGAACGGACGCTCTTCTGCTCTGCTCTCTGATGTATCTCAGCTACTTAGCTAGCTAGACATGACAGGACCGACAGCAGTAATCTAGCTAGCTACGAGCACAGCTAGCTAATCCAAAGCAGTTGATCTTCGGCATGATTAAAGAGAATGGGAAGCTGGCTTTGTATTAATCTTGTGGATCCACCCCGCACCAAAATTGAACAGGTTCTACATTGGCCCACGTTACACACCCCTCCACCGAGTTTCATGGTCCGGTAGTTTTTGTGCGATCCTGCTAACGAACCGACACACGCCACCGAAAGCACTACGTTCCGCCCTGCGCTGTCGCTGGGGCCGGGGGCAATTATTAGGACGTTAGCAGGAACACGCGTCCGTCTCCTTCATCTGACACACGGCTACTGTACCACCATGAGCATCGGATAAGTGTCAAATCACAACGACTCGGGGGAATCGTTACACATTCCCACATGCGGTGACATGATCATGTAGACGAGTCTTGGAAGGGAACGGCTTAAGAGATTTAGATAATCGAGGGATAGCGATCAAATTTTATCTCTGAGAATTAGACCATTCTAGATTGTAGAGTAGTGTTGGGATCTTGGTGGGTGTGTACATTAAACGTGCACACATCTGCCATAGACAGAGCGATAAAAGCACTGTTTTGTATTTGCTGTGACCGCCACTGGAGGTTTGTTCCTGATGTCTGCAATCCTCAAAATGCTTTAGAGGGCTAAATACTTTTTTTGCCCTTGTTTCCTATTTTTATATTAGGAAAATTAAAGTTGCGAAGAACCCACTCAATATAACATATTTTGTCATATTTTGACATCAAATTCCATATCCTGTGAGAAGTATGAAAAGCTCTGAATCTTTGAAGCCCTTTTAATCTGCTTAGTGATTTCAGATATCTTCTTCAAAGATTTGCAGATTGCAATACATGGCACATCATTTGAAAGCTTACAAATTATACTTTCATAATCTGTAAAAAAAAAAAAAAAGAAACATTAGGTGCGTTTACATGGAAAATAATGTCATATAAATACCTCAATCCGACTGAAATGCCTCAACCCGATTGAAATTCCAATCGCTTTCAAGGAGGTAGTTTAAACCTTTTTGAAACCGTTTGGTCCGTCATGTATACCTTGAAACGGATTGATGCTGCGTTCTGCATTCATTTTGCGCATGCTCAAGACTTGACTAATCAAGGCACGCTTGAAACTACGCGCAGGAAAAGGGGCTTCGGAGAAAAATGGCCAGCAAGAAGGGTGGCGTTAGCTCGAGATGGACCTCAGGGGAAACTTTTAACTTGATTGAAAACTCTGAAGGATTGAAATATAATGCAAAGGTTCGATGGGAGGAAAGTAGCCTCTCCCACCAATCTCTACTGCTGACCTTGACCCGTTACTTCCTGGTCTTAGGGGGAGGAGGCGGAGGCAGTAACCCGGCAACATATTGCACTCCCGACCCAAAAAAGGCTCTCTCTTCTTCTTCTCCTGCTGCTGGATTCTAAAAGCAGGCCTATGTCACACTGCTGTTTAATGAATATAAATATTATAATAGCAAACATTGCGCTCAACAGACGATTGACTTCCATTTGTCTTCGTTTTGACAGCCGACAGTTCCGTAATCAGCTGTTTGTAACCATCGTAACGCAATCACTCACGGCTGCGTGCGCGTTCGGAACATTTGTTTCGTTGGCGCATGTAAACACCCAACCAGTTTACTTTGTATCCCATGTATACGCTCAAGCTGAAATCTTCAACCAGATTGAAATCAACCAGATTGAAAAATATTTGTCATGTAAACGCACCTATTGGCAGACATCAGGACCAAACCTCCAGTCACTTCTTGTGTTGCATTTCCACTGTCATGTCTTTGCACTGTCCTGTCCTGTCCTGCACCCTGTCCTATGTCTTCTGCAACAGTGTATGCCTTAGCCCTAGTCAAATTCCTAGTATGTGTCTACAATACAGAACATGGCTCATAAAACGGATCTTGAGTCTTGAATCTTGAAGACTCTTTAGGCGGAAAGTATTTTGATGGCGAAAACATGGCGATGATGATGATGATGACTATGCTCCGTGACGTTTGAGGCGGCCGTCACGATGGAGGGAGGAAGGAAGGGATAGGGGCGCGCGCCGCATCCGTCCGTCGACCGGGTTCCTGGCCTCTGACCCCTTCGCCCCGGCGGTCACCGCCCCACGCCGTCTCTCTCCGCCCCCGGACCTCGTATCCCGGCGCAGGTCGGACGTCTCCCATATGTCTGGCCTCGCTCGCTGGCGAGGTGATGTCATCAATCTTGCGCGCCTCCTCCTCTCTGCTGGACTAGCCACCTCTCTCCCCCACTCTCCCCCACTCTCTCCCCCTCTCTCCCCCTCTCTCCCCCCCTCTCTCTCCCCCTCTCTCTCCCACTCTCTCCCCCTCTCTCTCCCCCTCTCTCTACTGCCTCATTCACCCTCTCTCTCCCCCTCACTTTTCCATTCTCTCTCCCCCTGTCTCTCCCCCACTCTCTCCCCCACTCTCTACCGCCTCTCTGCCCCTCCCTCGCCCCCTCTCTCCCCCTCTCTCTCCCTCCCTCTCCCCCTCTCTCTCCCCTTCTCTCTCCCTCCCTCTCCCTCTCTCTCCCCCTCTGTCTCTCCCTCCCTCTCCCTCTCTCTCTCTCCCCCCCTCTCTCACCCTCTCTCCACCCCTCTGCTCAGCCGTCGTTACTTACTGTCAGCCTCCTTGTCTCTGCTTTGGCTCCGTGTCGTGTTTATGATGTATGGCCCTGTGCATACTATACATTACGCATGCTGTTTTTGTGTGTGTGTGTGTGTGTGTGTGTGTGTGTGTGCGCGTGCGTGTGTTTGTGTGCGTGCGTGTGTCTGTGTGTCAGTACCTGCATTTGTATCTTTGTGAAAAGGGATCGCTGCCTGTGCTCGTTTCGCTGACAATTTGCCAGCTTTTGAATGGACGTTTTAGAGCGCGATTGTTTATTGTGTTTTCCAAGTTCAGTGTGTACGTGTGTGTGTGTGTGTGTGTCACATTACTGAGTCCCAAACGTATATCTTTTCTAACTTTCAAGGTGAAGGATATGGGAGAGCCTTGGGCTCAGAATTCACTTTCTTTACAGTATATCTATGGCCTATGGGCAAACACCTTCACAAAAACAGAGAGAGAGAGAGAGAGAGAGAGAGAGAGAGAGGGAGGGACAGCGAGAGGGAGGGAGGGAGGTGAGAGCGATGGTGAGAGAGAGAGAGAGAGGGACAGCGAGAGGGAGGGAGGGAGGGACAGCGAGAGGGAGGGAGGGAGGTGAGAGAGAGAGAGAGGGAGGGACAGCGAGAGGGAGGGAGGGAGGTGAGAGCGATGGTGAGAGAGAGAGAGAGAGAGAGAGAGAGAGGGAGGGACAGCGAGAGGGAGGGAGGGAGGTGAGAGCGATGGTGAGAGAGAGGCAGAGGGAGAGAGAAACTGTAGGAGAGACTAAGTAGAACTGGGAGGTCACACACACACACACACACGCGCGAACCCCCGGGAGCTCCACCTCGAGTCAGCGTTCCGCCACCGCCTTTAGAAAGAGATGCGAGACAGAGAGAGAGAGAGAGAGACACTCTTTCCCAGCATCCCTTGCAGCTGACTGAACTGCAGTCCGTGTGTGTCACCGTGAACACCCGGGGGGGGGGGGGAGGGGGAGGATGCGTTCCTCCATCAGGGCTGAGTCAACGCGGCCGGGAGGCGCCGCAGTAGACTTCATCTGACATTATCGAGGGAGATGGAGAGGAACGCGCCCTCGGGGGCGCCGCCTCTGCGCGCCGGGGCACTCCGCCCGTCCCCAGGCCCCTTCCCGAATACGGAGCCTCAGCGGGCGAGCGACATCCGCTCCCGTGAGGCGAAGGTAGAACTAGGGCGGCGCGCCTTAAATTACACGCTGATTAGCTGTAGGATTGTGAGATTAAATACATTTTGAAACAGACTCCTTAAAGAAAAGAAAACATATATATATATATATATATATATATATATATATATATATATATATATATAATTTGTACTCCAGAACTGGGTCAGAAACTGGATTCCAACGATAGTTCGACGTATCGATGGTTCCAACCTTGCGGTGTGTGTGGGTGTGGGTGTGTGTGTGTGACTGCTGCCGTCCCCCCCGAGCACCCATCGATCCCCTGTCTGACCACTGTCGTCTCTTCTGAACCTGACCTCCCCGGCCCCCCATTGTGAGAATCCGGCGTCCAGCAGGCGTCATCGGGCGCCCGTCACCAGAGATGGATCTGATTGGCCGCTTGAGTCGTCTCCATTCATTAGTGTCTTTGGAAACAGCGGGATTCTCATTATAAAAGCCTGCTCTCATTTGAATAGAACCCAATATGGATGTCTGTGTCAATGCTGGGTGTGTGTGCGTGTGTGTGTGCGCCTTGACTGGCATGGGGAGCCAGATAATTGGAGGGGGGATTTCATTGACGGGTGTCGAACGAGAACGCCGGCGGTAATTGGCGATGGCGAACGCGGTGTTCGCCTTAAAAAAAACGACCGGCCGGCGGAGCGCGATCCCTCGCCGCGAGCTAACGACGCAGGCGAGGAGCTGACGGCGCCCCGGGGGGATTTCGCCGCCGCTGCGTAATGCAGGAGCGTGTAATGCGCTGGGGTTTAGTCACCCTTGACCCCGTGCTTAATTCAAAGCCGGCCAGCTGAAAATGACCCGGTCGGCTAAATCCTACCGCTGTATACACAAGTGCGCGCACGCACGCACGCGCACGCACGCACACACACCCACACACACACACACACACACACAAATATACACTTGTCAATCAGCTTAACACCAGGGCCGATAAGACGTGGCTCACTCCATCCTCCCTGCCCATGATCTGCAGCTCAGCTAAGCTGCAGTGGCTTCAGTAAACTAGCTCAATCAGCCCAGACCCGACCGGTAAACTGACCCCTATCCATCTGCCCTGCTCTCTGTCCACTCAACTCTTCTTACTCTCGTCTCGTCAAAAAACGGAAAAAAAAGACAGATTTGAAACAGTGAAACATGAAAAAGTATTTTTAGTTTTTGTTGTTGTGGTAAGCATATATTTGCAGACTTCATGCACAGTAAATGGGGATTCTCCTTGGAAAGGGTCCTTGTTGTTTTGATAAAGGGTGTATCTCTGTCCGGCACACTTAGATATTCATGTTTTGGTGACCCGTAGCCTCGTCCTCGACCTTTAGTTTCATCTGCATACGATTTGGCATAATTCATCAACCGAAGTGATTATGTATCGGGTCAAAGGTTCAAGGGTCTGTTCCCTTTTGACAGGGTTACATAAAGTCATTACGTACAAGGTGGTGTGCGTGCGTGTGTTTGTGTGTGTGTGCGTGTGTTTGTGTGTGCGTACGTGTGTGTGTGTGTCTCTCTCTCTCTCATAGGTGCAGGGTAGAGGTCAGTAGAGGTTAGCATCCTTAGTCCCCTCATCATCATCATCATCATCATCATCCTAACCTTAAAGGACCATACCGGTCTAAATATGATTTGATCTCTTAAAACTAGTCATCCAATGCATATCACATTACCGCAATCCATTTTCCGAAGTAAAACAATGTTCAGTAAATGATTTGAAACTAACTGGGGCGAGTATTTAAACATATGTTTTAAAAGCCATCACGTTCAACTTTTGAAATGTAAGTAGAAACACCAAAATGCAAAAATCTTTTGACGTGAGCTTTGCTTCGGAAAATGGATTGCGGTAATGTGATGTACGCTGGATGACTAGTTTGAGGAGCTCAAATCATATTTAAACCGGTATGACCCTTTAAACGGGGGGGGGGGGGGGCGACGCGACCCCCTGATCCGCCCCGGGGGCCACAGACCACCACAGAAGGGGACGGACGTGTTTGCATTGCTGTTGACACAACGCTTATCCCACATAAGATCTGAAACGCCAATTATGGCGGAACAAGGATTATATACAACAGTGGTATCAGCACTCTTCTGCATGCAATGAAAAAAGCTGTTCGGGAGCATCCATCTGGAACTCTCTCTCTCTTTCTCTCTCTCTCTCTCTGTCTCTATGTGTCATGCTCTATCTCTCTCTCTTTCTCTCTTTCTCTCTTTCTCTCTTTCTCTCTCTCTTTCTCTCTCTCTCTCTCTCTCTCTATTTATCATGCTCTATCTCTCTCTCTCTCTCTCTCTCGCTCTCTTTCTCTCTCTCTCTTTCTCTCTCTCTCTCTCTCTCTCTCTCTCTCTCTCTCTCTCTCTGTCTCTATTTATCATGCTCTATCTCTCTCTCCTCCCGTCATTTTCCCTCTGACACTCTCTGGAGATCTTTGGGAGATTAAACCACATCTCCTCTCAAGGTTAAAGAGATTGGGCCTGACGTGCTTGGCGGGTTTCATCTCGTCGATGTGTGCCGCTGTGACGGTCGATCCGGCACGGGACAGATATTCAATATCTACGGCATCCGTACACTGCAATCCTTGTAGGATCAACTTTTGCATAAATACCACTAAATTTGACTTTCTAAATGGAAAGTCAACGTAGCGGAGTGAAAGCCTGTCCTTGTGAGTCCCGAGGAGGTACTGAGTTGTTGGTTCTGCTCACTCTACCCGGTATCAGCTGGTTAAACGTCTCTGCTGTGTGTGTTGGTGAGTGTGCACACGTGTGTGTGTGTGTGTGTGTGTGTGTGAGCCGTAGAGGTCACTGCGGCACGTTAGTGCCCCCACTCCCACATAAACCTGGACACCCCCCCCCCCTTTGACTCCTGTTGTGCCTGCCCTCCCTTTCTCTCTCTCTCTCTCTCTCTCTCTCTCTCTCTCATCTCTTCATCCTCTGCACTCCTCTCTCGGTCACTTGTGTGCCTCTCATTACTCTCTCTGTGTCACCCCTTCTCCTCTCCTCTCCTCTCCTCTCCTCTCCTCTCCTCTCCTCTCCTCTCCTCTCCTCTCCTCTCCTCTCCTCTCCTCTCCTCTCCTCTCCTCTCCTCTCCTCTCCTCTCCTCTCCTCTCCTCTCCTCTCCTCTCCTCTCCTCTCCTCTCCTCACCCTTCTCCTCTCCCTCTCCTCTCCCTTCTCCTCTCCTTCTCCTCTCCCTCTCCTCTCCTTCTCCTCTCCTCTCCCCTTGTCTCTCCTCTCTCTCCTCTAGCGTTACTCTCTTCTATCTCTATCGCTCTCCCTCCCCCCTTCTCTCTCTCCCTCTCCCCCCTCTCTTTCTTTCTCTCCTCTCTCCTCTCCCCTCATCTCTCCTCTCTCTCCTCTACTCTCATCTGTCCCCTCTCTATCTCTCTCCCTCCCCCCTTCTCTCTCTCCCTCCCTCTCTCTTTCTCTCCTCTCCCCCCTTCTCTCTCTCTCTCTCTCTCTCTCTCTCTCTCCTCCCTCCATCCCCACGGCCCCCAGAGGTGACAGATAATGAATGGGGACGCTCATTGTTCCACCAGCCAAGGCCGGGCCCATACATTTTTAATCTGTCCGGTCCGCCGGGCTCTGAGCCCGGTCCCAGAGAAACCCAGCCGCCAGCCCGCCCACAGGCCCCACCCACTCGCCTGCCTCGGTCCGCCCACACCCTCCAGCCCCCAGCCTCCAGCGCTGACTACACCCCCCAGCCCCCCCAGCCTCCAGCCCCCAGCCTCCAGCGCTGCCCACACCCCCCCAGCCCGCAAGCTCTCCAACCGGGACTGTTGTGCAGACTCCTGTCCCTGGATGGGGTGTGTGTGTGTGTGTGTGTGTGTGTGTGTGTGTGTGTGTGTGTGTGTGTGTGTGTGTGTGGGGGGGACTCAGCAGCCACTGACCTTCAGTCGGGAACAAAACCGTCTGTCGCCCGTCGTGACAGAGTGCCGTGACCCAGAGGAGAGGAGGAAACGCACATGAGACTATTACACTATCACACACACACACACACATACACACACACACACACACACACACACACACATATACACATATATATAAAAACACACACACACACCTGCAGATACTGTACGCACACCCACCCACACACACATGCGACACAAACACACACACACACACACACACACATAGTATACACACACACAAACGCAGATACACACACACACACACACACATACACACTCTCGATACAAACACACACACGCACACAAGCACACTCACATACACACACACACACCAACACACACACACAGGCTAATATTTACACACAAGGGCAGATGGTACTATTACCCAGCAAGGCATCCCATGTGCTCAGCAATGTCCCTCACTGTTTAGCAGAAGAGCTCAAGCAGCCAGAACCTAATTTACCCATCACCCCCAAAACATGTCATTCTGAGCCATTGATCATTTATTTATAATGCTAAGCAGAGAGATGGATTTACTGTCAGTAATATCTAGTCTGTATTTACTGTCATGATGAGTTCGACCCGCTGGTCTATGACGGCCGTTCTGGCTACTGTTGCTCTTGCTGTTTAAGCTGTCATGGGTTATTAGTATGCATTCGGTGCTTGGGTCCGTATTGAATGTACACACACTCTCACACGCAGACACGCATGCACACACACACACACACACACACACATACACACACACACACACACACACACACACACACACACACACACACACACACACACATACATGGTCTTACACTCACAGGCACAGACACTCCCTCACCCACACATTCACACAGACACACACACACACACAGGCTGTCTCAAACACACACACACACACACACACACACACACACACACACACACACACACACACACACACACACACACACAGCCTCCCTCTGTGAATTAGTCTAGCTTTCAACACGGATCTGCTCGTAATGAAGCTTTTGTGTTTGTACTCTGGGCTGAGGCCACTTTGAATTGAATTGGATGTTCTTCTCCGCGCCTGGTTCCTCTTCCCCTCCTCTCTACCCCCCCCCCCCCCTCTCTCTCTCATTCTCTCTCCCTGTCTCCCCCTCTCTTTCTCTCCCCTCTCTCTTTCTCTCTTTCTCTCCCTCCCCCCTGTGTCTCTCCCTCCTTCCCAACAGATGATTCCTCCATTATCTCCTGGCTCAGGCTGTGTGCTCCTGATTCACATACACACACACACACATACACACACACACACACACACACACACACACACACACTCACCCACCAATCTACGACCGCCAGTCACTGCTCCACTTTGGTCTAATGCTATAGATGTACTCACTCTGGTGCGTGGAGAGGAGCTGCTTTGATCTTTGTGTGTGTGCGTGTGTGTGTGTGCGTGCGTGCGTGTGTGTGTGTGCGTGCGTGCGTGTGTGCATATATACCTATATGTGAGCAGTGTGTTCGTGCATGTATGTGTGAGTGTGTGTGTGTGTGTGTGTGCGTGTGTGTGTGCGTGTGTGCGTGTGTGTGTGTTAAGGGGACAGGGGTTTTGGTCAGAGAGGCTTGGCAGTAAACCCGTGAGTATTTCTCCTCTTCTCCCTCCCTTCCTCCCTCTCTCTCCGTCCATCTTCTCTCATTGGTGTTGATATTATTCATTGATTCCTTGTTGGAGATCTCCCTGATGGCTCACACACTCCACAAAGGCTTTCCCGTGGCGTGGGGGAGGGGCCCTGTAGCCGCACTGCTGGCTTGTGCCACTTACAGTACTTCTGTTCCACGCTGGGTCTGTTGCCAGGCGCGTTTTCTCTCTCTCTCTCTCTCCCTCTCTCTTTCTCTCTCTCTCTCACTCTCGCCCGCGCCCGAGACGACTGAACGCCGCGGAGGCGGAGCGGAAGAGGGAGGGAGGGAGGGAGGGTGGAGCGAGGGAAGGGAGAGGAACAGGAGGTCGGGGAGAGCGTGGGCCCCTCCCCCTCCCCCCCCGTCGAGAGGCGGCGGGCGAAGACGGGGCGGCGGCGTCGGAGGTGGCGATGGCGGCGGGGCGCGGGGGGCGGGGTGGGTGGGGTGGGGAGGGGGATGGGGGGGGGGCACGTAGCAGCTTCTCTTGATTTCATGCCCGTCAAGCACCCCTGTCATCAGCGGGACTGGAGATCAAAGCGCATCTCATCAACTGTGCGCTGCGCTGATGGAGGGCTGGATTGTGTTCATCAGCAGCGCTTAGCGGAGACAGCTCTGACAGGGACACCGGGCCAGACCGAGGACACTTCTGAAGTGGCTCGATTTTATTTTATTTTATTTATTTATTTATTTTTGGCACCCGGTCAAACGTCATCTCCCCTTATTGTTTTTGACAGCGATGCTCGATGTAAGGGTGAAAGAAACGATGCGAATGTAGCGTCGTGGGTCGTCGTCGACTGCCGCGGCGGAGTGGAGTAAAGTGGAGCAATGATGGATAATTAAAAAAAAAAAAGACCTGCATTTATAGCAATGGAAGATGGGGCAGATGGAGCTAGAGAGAGAGAGACAGACAGAAAGCATTCCCTTCTAAGCTGGGATAACAAGCTCAGTGGTGCCAGCCTGGTATTTAAAACCGGTCTAGCCCCACCACCCCCTCGCTCGGTTCTTTACGGAGAGCAGCAGGTTCACTAGAGCTGTTGTAGAGGGAGACTTTATCATCCCAGTGAGGAAAAGCTCTTTCAGTGAATCGGACCTTCTCTGTTAGAGCTGCTGAATCCTGGAGCACCGTCCCATCACACATCCGCAGTATTGATACGCAC
>NC_140250.1:4201106-4203606 GCF_949987555.1 Borostomias antarcticus | reverse complement strand
CATATGAAGCTATAGACTCTCGTCCGTCAGTCATTTCTGGGTGGCGACAGGCCGTCAAATAATGTATCCAACAAGCAGCGTTTCTATGGGAGCACAGCTGGCTGGCATAACCAGTTCGTTGGCATTTCATTTTGACAACTGCTAAATTGACAATGATGATAGTAGAATTACAGATAGAAACACTCATGTTCTGCTCCCACATCGTCAGTGCACTGCCAATGCGCTGTCATCTGCCTGAAACGTCTCATCTCGACGGCTCGGTGGACGTGACAAATCTTCAGGATTGTGGGTCAGAATAACCAGAAAAGCACGCCGGCTTGCATACTGCAAAATGCGACCGGATATAGTAGGTCATCCTGGTATTTTTGGCATACTGCATTTGGCATACTATGCACTAGGGCATATACCATATAGTGTGGAAGCATGCGATTCAGAATGCAGCCTTGATGACGATCATGTGAATGCAGCATTACGCTGCCTGACCCATAGGGGGAGCCGACTGCTCATCCACTCCTCCAGCAAACACGGTATTTCATTTAAGCAATAAACCACGAGAGGCAGTGTGTTACAGTGACTTTCGAGACTGCTGGTGCTGCTCTCTAGATACTAATAAGGCTGCCACATTCGCTACACGAGGATGGAACGCTAGTCAATAGTAATGCAGTGGATTGCATGTTCAGATGTTTTGAAACGTTAACAGGATTGGCGGTGCTTTAATACAAAAAAATAGTATTTTACAACGGGTGTGCGGTTGTGAGAGTATTTTACAATGGCTTCCAGCCAATCAGAATCAAGGACCCGGACTACCCATTGTATAACTTGATTTGGACATGATAAAAACAAACACAGAGAGAAGAAATAAAGGTATAGCAAAATACAAAACAGTTGAGTTATTGAAGACAAAATTAAATACTCAAATTCCCCAAAATGCCCAAACTCCCATGGTAGTTTTCTGGTAATTTACCAGATATTTACTGAAACAATTCATCAGCCTTCCATTGTGTCTTTTACATGCATGCGTGTCCAAATGGTGAACTGTGCACCACCATGAATAGCTCTTCAAGCTGATTCCAGCCTTTCAGGAGTTCCAGGGCTGTCGACAGCAACACAGAACACGACGGCGCCCAGGACAAGGGAGAGGGGCTAAGGGGCATGGCTGAGGAAGGTCGAGAGGTCTTTTGTAAGGCACTGTCCGCCACCATATCGTCTCGATCGATAGCCGGCCGCGGACGTGCGCCGGGGGTGAATTGATAGGACAGTAATGAGCCTAGCGAGCGTACAAGGTCCGCGAAATTAAAGACATTCCTCACCGCCTGATATCGGCGCCGTGCCCGCCTCTCCGGCGGTAATCATATCCGCTGAACGTCAATAGAAATCGCAGGGGGGGTGGGAGGTCGGAGGCTATATCCAGCTGCTTTATTGCTCCTGTCCTCCGCCGCTATCCCCGGTACGCGGCCGTGACGCGTCCGCGCCGTTTCCCTTCCGACCGAAGCGTCCCCCCCCCGGGGTATTTCTCCAGCGGACGCGGCGCCCGGCGGCACGGCTCTGTTTCATTAACGGGAGGCTGTGGAGACGTTACTGTGTTAGGGCTGAGGGAGGGGGGGGGGTCGGAGGGAGGCCTAGCTCACATCCTCGGTGTCGTGTGGCTTGCTAATAGCCTGGTTAGCGTTGGTCCCAGCGACCCAGCAACCTCATTATTCCATAGTTACTGATGCGGCTTGGCTTGGATTTTCATTATCAGTGCACCCTTTGTAGAAGCGTTTACTTTTCAAGCAGTGTACATGGCATGTGTGTTTGTTCATAGCATGAGATTTAGACCAATCATTCATTCAGTATCTAAACCATGGCATTTATAGTTTTTGATTCAGTGTTGTTTGAAAACTGTGTTCACCATAGTTTCCATTCTAGCGGCAGTTGGTAATTTCAAATTCATACCCGTTTTCTAACTTGTCACTATCTCAAAATCCCAGGAGTCCTACAGTGTAAATATCTAAACAAAGACGTTTTCAGATGGAGCTATCTAATGCCAGTCATGCCTTTCTCAAAGAGAACACTTCAGAGAGAAGGAGAGTGAGAGAGACAATGACAGTTGCAATCAGTTAACACCTGGGGACAAGAGCAGACTCTCAAAGGTGCAAACACCAATCAGGAGTAGCAAATACCATTGCACACCAGCACTAAAGGGCAGTAGAGATTGCTCATGAACCTGCATTGCTTACTTCACCACCTGGGTGTGTTAAAGCGTCAATAAGGGATTTCCTACTGCTAGATGGCAGTAAGAGATTTGTTTACAAATGAAAGGCCTAAAACGTCTAATATGGAAGTTTAAGGCCTGGGGGGGCGGGGGGGGGGGGGGGGGGGGGAGCAAAGTTACAGGCCGTGATGACAACACAGAAATGCTAGAATAACAAGACGTAAGATGAGTCACTGACTGGTAGGGGTGAGTCATTGAAGTAGGATGCTATTTGGACGCTATGGCTCAATGAAATCTGATATCAGG
>NC_140250.1:4173606-4191106 GCF_949987555.1 Borostomias antarcticus | reverse complement strand
TCCCTCTCTCTCCTCTCTCTCTCCTCCTCTCTAATTTCCCTCTCTCTTCCTATATATCTTATTTAATCTCCCTCTCTCCCTTCTAATCTCTCTCTCTCTCCCTCTCTCTCCCTCTCTAATTTCTCTCTCTCTTCATCTCTTCTTTAATTTCTCTCTCCTCTAATTTCTCTCCCTCTCTCTTTCTCTCTCTCTCTCTTTTTCTCCCATCAAAATTATGTCTCCCCATGCTCCTCTCTCTCTCTCTCTGTCATCCTGTCTCCTCCTCCCTCCCTCCCCTCCTGCCTCTGGCCCTCAGGGTGGTCATCAGCGTTGTCATTTAGGAGCCGGCTGGCGGCGCGCGACAGGGAGGGCCGTGGCCAATCAGAGGTTTAATTGTGATCCTGCCTGTGATGGAAATTCACTCCCACTCCAGAGATAATGGGAGGGGATTAGGCCAGGGTCAGGGGTCAGGAGTGCCTATCCTAGCAGCCGTTGACACCATAGTGCCCTGCTGAAAATGAGATTGAGTATAATGATGTGTGTGATAATGAGGTGTGCATGTATGTGTGTGTGAGTGTGTGTGTTTGTGTATGCGTGTCCACATAGTGCCTTTTTCTGAGCTTTTGTGCCTTTTTTCAAGCGTTTCCAATGAGGAGAGGGCGTTGTTGTCGGCCGACCAATGACAAAGCACTGCACCTGGCATGTTTGTGAACCAGCTCAATGGCCTTGTGGTTAGAGCGTCCGCCCTGAGATTGATTGGGAGGTTGGCGGGTCGATCCCCGGCCGAGTCATACCAAAAATTATGAAAATGTGTGCAATTATGAAAATGTATGAAAATGTGATGCTTCCCTGTTTGGTGATGAGCATGAAGGGTTGGATTGGGGGTAGGTCCCTGTGACATACTAGCGTCATGTTCAGGGGGTGTACTTGTACATCAAGCTGCCTCACGCTAAGGAATCAGGAGATAGGCTAAGAATCTGCTCACTATTAAGAGGCTTTTCTGACGGTGTTTTGGTCCGATAATATTCGGCCCACTTAGCCGTAAGCTACATCCGTGTGAACACAAACACGTAGTGTAAAGCAATGACCGTTTTTATCTTAAACCTACGTTCATTCACCAGTTCCTGCTTTAGTCTGAGCAGCACTCAGTCGATTGCTTGTAGGAATTATACCAAGTGCACAGAGCCTCATGTGGATCACTAGGGGAAGCTCATTAAAGACAAACCAATTTGCTGTAGATTGCTAGATGTGTCTGCCACTAAGATTGGCCCTTACGGAGCTCTGTTGATGACTATGTTGTACAGCTGTGAGGATGTGTGTGGATGACATTTTAACTGTATAAATGCCACTTCATCTGAACCTCTTGGCATCGGGGTTCATCTCGGGGAGCTTTTTCATCGGATTTAGATTGTGATCTTGCAATCAAACGAGATCTTCTTTTGTCTCTTTCAGAACCCCCGTCAGCCGGGAGATGAAGGAACCTGGACCCGCCTAAGCGATTTTGGACCTGGACCCTTTGGACCTCAGGACAGGAAGGGGTTTTCGCCGAAACCATGAACTCGCTCTACCCTCCGCGCGACGCCAGGAAGTTCTGATACACCGCCTCAACGGTCATCTCTTCGGTCCTCTCCGTTTCCCCCGCGTTCCCGAAAATAAACACGTCTAGAAGGACAGAACTGATCCCTGGACTCCTGGGACCTTTTGTCGATCTAAGGCTTTTTCAGAACGTATCTATACTCATATAGAATTATCGTAATCCCCCCCCCCCACCCCCACCCCCTCTCTCTGTCCTCCTTTGGAGTCCCAGAGGCCCCAACCAATGGGGAGACGGAGAAGAGTCAGGATAAAGCAGAAACAGAGCGCTGGAGGATAAGATAAAGTAAAAATACAAATAGCTGATTCATCAGGCTTTGGCGCCAAGCCCCGTGAGGTTTGATTCACCCACGTAACCACAGCCTGAGAGAACTCCAGTCCCAGCACGGACAGACTTATAAATCTCTATTTACATTTGAAAAGCAAGGCAGAGCTCTGTTCAGAAGTTAATAAAGCTAGGCTAAGCTAGGCTAAGCTAGGCGAGCCGAGCTTCGCGTCCGCCCGTGGGATTCGGAAGCTTTAGGACTGGGATTGTAACAGAAAAACGAACAAACATGGCGACAGGTCTGAGCTTCAGGTGTCGGCCACTGTGGCCCTTGGCGCTCGTCGGACTGCTGGCGGCGGCGACGGCGCTGGAGTTCGGCGGCGACCCCGGCCAGTGGGCGCGCTATGGCCGCTGGGAGGCAGGCTCGGTGGGCGAGCTGAGCTTCAGCCTCAAGACCAACGTCAGCAAGGCCCTGGTGCTCTACCTGGACGACGGCGGCAACTGCGACTTCATGGAGCTCCTGGTCGCCAGCGGACGCCTGCAGCTGCGCTTCGCCATCCACTGCGCCGAGCCCGCCGCCGTGCACATGGAGACGCGGGTCAACGACGACCGCTGGCACATGGTCCTCCTCACCCGCAACTTCCGCGAGACCCTCCTGATGGTGGACGGGGAGACCAAGGTGGCGGAGGTCAAGTCAAAGCGGAAGGAGATGGCGGTGGTCAGCGACCTCTTCGTGGGCGGCATCCCGCCCGACGTGCGTCTCTCTGCGCTGACCTCCAGCACGGTGAAGTACGAGCCCCCGTTCCAGGGCCTGATCTCCAACCTGAAAGTGGGCGAGACGCCCCCCACCCTGCTCAACAGCCAGGGCATCCAGAGCGACCTGGAGTACCTGTGCACCAAGCAGAACCCGTGTCTCAACGGAGGCTTCTGCTCCGTCCAGTACGGGGAGGTCCACTGCGACTGCACGCACACGCGCTTCAAGGGGAAGTACTGCAAGGAAGGTAAGACGGCGAACGTTTAATCTTAGCGCTAAAGTGGGACCTCTCCCCCTTTTTTTTTACGATTTTATTTGCTGGATTTGAAAAGTACGGAGGAAGAGATGAACGGCTAGGCGCGGAATGCCGAAAGTGACACGGATTCGATATTTTACAGAATGTTGAGTAGTGCGGTACATTTCATGCCGTAATTTATTAAAGTGCTACCTACTGTACCTACCTACTGTACAGGTACCTACCTACCTACCTACCTACCTAGTACCTTGAGTTTTTTCTCCAGTTCAGACCTATGCAGTAGGACTAAGCCAGAGAGATGGTAGGGATTGCCTTTACACCACAAGTAGTGCAGACAGTTAACTTCTACCATATGATCCTCTTCCAGGCAAGGCGAGACGGTAATGCTAATTACCTAATGCTGTATTATTATAATGTAGCCTGCTCAGTGACCTTTATAATCCTGTGGTGAGGCTAGCTAGTGACTCACACCTTGGGAACGGGCTCTAGTGATGTCTTAATTCAGTGGGGATGCATCGTCTGGTATCTAGTGAAGACCCATGTCTGCTAGATAAGCTGCAACAGATGGAGAGGACTCTGTGTCATCCTTTTATTCCTGTGAGGGTGATGCCAAGGCAGAGAATGTGCTGGAAGTGCTAGAAACGGCTCTGTCAATGTTTTGTTTTGTTTTGTTTGTGTGTGCGTGTGTGGCAAAGTTCTCGCGAAACCCTCTCCCTCGTTCCCTCCCGAGCGGTGTTTTCGTCTGACAGGTGCTGTCTGCGCTTATTAATTTTATTTTCGGTGTGTGCTTTTTCTGTCAGCTTGTACCCCCCCCCCCCCCCCCCCCCAAGGTTCTCTCTCTCTTTCTGTCTTTCTATTTCTACCTCCTACTGGTCTCCTCTTTGACAGATCTCATCACCGTATCTGTTGCCTCTCGTCGTTCCCCATCTCTGTTCGGCTGCCTCCGTTCGGTGCGGTTATTTTAGCAATAATAACCCCCTCCCCCCCTCTCTCTTTATCTAAGAGCTTCCTTCCTCTCCTCCATCTCTCACAACACTCCCCCCCACACACACACCTCCTCCCTCTCTCTCTCTCTCTCTCTCTCACCTAACCCGTACCCTCCCTCACGTCTGCTCTCTCACTCTCCCACTCCCTCACTCTCTCACTCTCTGTCTCTCACTCTCTGTCTCTCACTCTCTCACTCTCTGTCTCTCACTCTCACTCCCTCACTCTCTCAGTCTCTCACTCCCTCACTCCCTCACTCTCTCACTCTCAGTATCCCACTCCCTCACTCCCTCACTCTCTCACTCCCTCACTCCCTCACTCTCTCACTCTCTCACTCTCTCACTATCTCACTCTCTCACTCTCTCACTCTCTCACTCTCTCAATCTCTCACTCACTCACTCTTTCACTCTCTCACTCCCTCACCCCCTCACTCTATCACGCTCAGTATCCCACTCCCTCACTCCCTCACTCTCTCACTCCCTCACTCTCTCACTCTCTCACTCTCTCACTCTCTCACTCCCTCACTCTCTCACTCTCTCAATCTCTCACTCACTCACTCTTTCACTCTCTCACTCCCTCACCCCCTCACTCTCTCTCTTACTCCCGCCCACCAGCAGCATGTCTCTCTCACCTCGCCCTGCGGTCAGCACCCCCGTCCTCCTCGCCGTCTTCCTCCTCCCGCCTCACCGCTCGCCCGTCTCTGTCCCTTCACATCGTCACATCCCCCCCCCGCCGTCATCGCTTCCCTGTCCGGGCCAATTTAAGTGAGTTGGACCAGGCGGCGCCGGCTTTTCGCGTCTCCTCGCCCGCTGCGTCCCCCTGTCCTGTTATCTGGCGCGGCGGCACTTTGATCGCCCCTCTTGATGGCGGAGGGCTCGGTTGTGCACCGAAGCCCCGGAGTTTTCATTCCTTCATCTCCTTCGTCTCTCTTTTTCTCTGCCTCTCTCTTTCCCCCGGTCTCTCTCTTCTCTCTCCCTCCCCTTCCTCTCTCCCTCTCTCCTCCTCCCCTCCTTCTACCTCTCCCTCTCCTTCCTCTCTCCGTCTCTCCTCCCCCCTCCTTCTCTTTCTCCCTCTCCTTCCTCTCTCCTCCTCCCCCTCCTTTTCTCTCTCCCTCTCCTTCCTCTCTCCCTCCTTCCTACAACTCCCCCTCCTCTCTCTCTCTCTCTCTCTCTCTCCTCCTCCTCTCGCTCCCTTTCCTCCTTTCTCCTCCTCCTCCTCCTCTCGCTCCCTTTCCTCCTCTCTCCTCCTCCTCCTCCTCCTCTCGCTCCCTCTCTCCTCCTCTCTCTTCCTCCTCCTCCTTCTCCCCTCCCACTCGTCTGCGTGCTGGTGGTACCAGCAGACACAGCGCTAGCTCTGGGCTGATTTAAGAGTAGAATACCAATGCGATGCCAGGATGACTGCAGGGGACATTTGTCCTTTTGAAAGGGAGAGAGAGACAGAGACAGAGAGAGAGACAGAGAGAGAGACAGAGAGAGAGACAGAGAGAGAGACAGAGAGAAACAGACAGAGAGAGAGAGAGAGAGAGAGAGACGGAAACAGAGATAGATGGGGAGAGTGAAAACAAACACGGAGGGGAGAGGGGTGAGCTGAAGAGTGAGCGTTCATTTGCTCTGTTAATTTGTTTCTGAGCTGTTCTTTGGTTTGACGACTGTAAATTGGCTCATTATTCCCCCACCGCCTGGGCAGAAAGGCTATTTAGTCCTTTTATCCAGCGTGTGTATGGGTCTCACATGTGAAGGTCTCTCTCTGACTCTCTGTGAATCTCTCTCTCTCTCTCTATCTCTCTCCGAGTCTCTTTGTTTGTCTTCGTTATGCCTGTGAGTGTTTATTTTCTCATACTAGGGTTATTTGAGACCGTAGTAAAATGCATTAAAACGGTGTCACACAGAAGTAATCTTTGGAATGTTTTGTGCTACTTGGTGATGGTAGTCACATTGACTACTGGAGATAGTTTGAGTGGTGGGAACACATCCGAGACACCTCCATGACGGTGCATTTTGTCATGGAGTGGGGGGGGGGGGGTCATACCGGCGTCGTACTTTCCACCCGCTTCCTGTTCTCCTGTGTACCTGCACCCGTGAAGGAGAGGACCGGGAGAGACGCCAGGCTTTGATCTTTGATCAGGCTTTCATCAAACTCCGGGTTTGTCGAGGCTTTCAAGACAAAGAGCTTTCAAGTTCCGCTAGCGGGAACGCCAAGAAAAAAGAGCTACGTGGGCATTCAGCCATTTAATATTATCTTATGTATAAATCAGTGCCTCTTGGATGCGTAGAGCGTACACATACACACACACACACACCCTCTCTCCCTCTCCACCCAATCACACAGCCTCCAATCCCCCTCGCCTGCAGTAACCTGCCTCGGAACCCAATTGGGTTTCGTGAACGATTTCAGTCCGGGAGCCCCTAATTAAAGGGGATGGCATGTCACCTGTACGCACCATTGTTTTTATAATTGACGGTGACCCCTGGAGTCCCTCCAAGCGACCCCATCGGCAGCGGCGCGGAGGGATCCAGGCTTCACCAACCGCCGTAATTAGAGGTTAAATGATCTCTGGGAAAAATGGCCGCCGCAATATTAATACTTCCCTTCATTTCCCCCCCGACTCTGGGCTTTAATAGGTGCAGCTGGGGAGAAATGCAACCCAGCTGGAGGTTGTTTTATTGATTTGGACCTATTGAGAGATGGGCAGGATAATGGAAGTCCTTCACTTCGCCTCACTGATAATGGAAGTGCAGTTGAGAGAGTGTGAGAGGTGCCGGATTTCAATCAGGCATTGGTTCAACATACAATATACAGTAATCCGTAGAATAAATTAGTTCATTTCATTTCAAACCTTTATTTTAACTTGCAAGGCACTGAGGTTTCACTCGTTTACAGTGACGACGAGTTTACATAAAAACAAAGACAGAAATCAACAAATACATTCAATAAACAAAATGAATCAGAATAAACAACGCAAGTCAGTTAAAACAGCTACAAGTTGACACAGTGGTCGGAAATCATACTTGTAAATTGGGCAAATGACGGATGAACCTCCATCCTCAGAGTAAATTGAAAGACATTCCATGTGTTTGGAGCATGGAAGGAAAAAGCAGGTTTTCCAAGTTCAGTGCACGCTCGAGGGACCCTAAAAACAAGCCAGTCACTGGATCGAGTCGAGAAGGTTGCACTTGCAAGAGTTTGAAGGGGTTTCGCACCTCAGATTATGGGATGTGTCATGGGGGTCACGAAAATCAAGATGACTGAATGAAGATGAGTTGAATTACCACCACCAACAGAAGTGTGTTAAAACAGAAAAAGGTGGAATCACATTTGTCATTTTCTGAACTGGGACAGACCAAGGTATTGCATTCAATGCTTTGCACTGTTGCCTCAACAAGAAGAAGGATGTCCCCCCCCCGGGCTCGTCAGGTACTCAAGCAGGGTAACTCCCGCGCCTTTCTGTCCGAGAGTGTGCATGTTCTCCCCGTGTTCGCAAAAGTTTGCCCCCGAAGTACCCCGATATAGAATCTTGCTGAAGAACCGATGGTTCTTATCCCTGTCCAGGATTGGACAGAGCACCTGGATTGGTCCCTGGGGGGCACGGCCCACACATGCACTCACGCCCCCGGTGGCCCTCAGAGGAATGACAGCACAGTGTGGGTTAATGGAAAAGAAGTCTTTATCAATTGTTTCTGCAGGTTTTCATATAGGTTCAATTTGCATCTAATTTACACATTTATACCTTTTATGCAAATGGAAGGAAAGATAATTCATTACCTCACTAGCACCAAAATGTGTGGAAACAGATCACAGCAAAGCCTAAAAATAATTCTCAGTTCTCACAGTTGGAAGACGTGTTTGTTCCGCAAGCAGGCATCCCAGACTGGCCCGCGGCCTTGCCTCCGAACTACGCTAGCGGTCGCCCGGTTCCCGACGGTGCGCTGATGTGCAGCGGAAAAATACAAACGAACAAAAAGTTTAGTATTTCAGTCAGTGGCGTATTTAGGCATGGGCGACATGGGCATCTCGCAGGGGGCCCATGTTTGCCCTGCAGAGAGAGCTGGAGCCTAAATAAGCATCGGGAGCGTAGCCAGACGCCTGCTCGTAGCGTGCTTCGCTTTTGTTTCACATAACTGAAAAGTCGATTTATTCTGATAGAAACTGTCTGCCACTTTATTCCGATATATAAACTATACTATCGTGTCCCACCCATACAAATAGCTGCATGATGAGACTGGCTCCGGGACGCTGTGGACAGCAGCAGGACAGTTTGATTTCATTACCAGGATTTCCTCCCGGCAGGTCCAGATGTTTCACCTGCTAGATATCTAGTGGACGGTGGCTCACAGGAGCGCGGTACACTACGCCTCTGAGCTGGGGCTTTTGTGATTTAAGAAACAAAACAAAAAAGCCAAATGTTACCTGGCTGAAAATCGGGCTAAAATCGTGTAGCGTGAACTTGGCATTAGACTTCAGGGGGATTCTACACACATTTACACACACGCACGCACACACACACACACACCCGATCCCACCAAACATGTCAGCTCATGGGCCTGTTGATTAATGAGAAGGATGAACACTAGCTCCGACCACACGCAGCCTTATTAGGAGGGGGGCGGGGCTGGGGGGTCTATCTATCAGGCCGGTTGTCCCGCTCCTCGCACTCTCTCTCTCTCTCTATCTCTCTTTTTCTCTCTCTCTTTCTCTTTTCCCCCGCCTTTCTCTCTTTCTCTCCTCCCTGGCCACTCCCTATTCTTTCTCCCTCCCTCGACTGTCTCTCCCATTTATCTGGACTCATACTCTCTATCCCTCTGCACCCCCCCCCCCCACCCACCCACACACACAAACACACACACACACACACACAAGCACTTCCTCTTCTCCTCGACAGAGGAGCGTAGTCATGGCTTTTTGCTGGCTGAGCAATCACAGGTTCAAAGGACACATGGAGCCCCTCTCTCCTCCCCCTGATGGATTCCCAGCCCCCTGAAAGAGACGGCAATATGAAAACCACCATTCGGGATCGGGATGCACAATATTATACTGCTTTATTCTCTCTCTCTCTCTCTCTCTCTCTCTCTCTCTCTCTCTCTCCCTCTGTGTCTCTCTCTCTCTCGGGAGCAAAGCCTATTACACAAAAACATGTACATAGTTGAGAGACAATTCTCTCTTACCCTAATCCCTCTCCTTATTTCGCACCGAATGAATGCTTTTATGCAGATGTCTTCTCCCGGTGAAGTGCACAAAGCAAGCCTTTAATGGGTTAGAGAGGGAGGCTAGGTTGCCTGACTCAGGTGCCCACGACGGCGTCGTAACGGCCCCTCTGAACGCGTTTGTTTTGACTCGCGAGTCTCACGCTCGACTGACAGAGAGCGTCGGGAGCCTTCAGGCGAGCGTCCGGACAGGACGTTTCCACGCCGTCGCCTCCTTCCTCCCCCCCCCATTCTCCCAGGTGAGCCTTCACTGGCGTGGCGCCTCCCGGAGCGGGAACGGCCGCCACATGCAATTAAAGCCGCCCTTCTCCACGGCTGTCACCCTGGAAAATGGTGGACAGTGAGCCGAGGCAATGAGTGTCACTTTCCATCCGTCGCCATTAAGGGGCCGCGAAGTTGAGGTGAGGTGAATTTAGACACAAAATGGAGGAAGGTCGGGCCCTTCAAAGTGCACCATCTTTTACTGAAGGAGTTAAGGTGGACTCATATTCTATAAGATTGTGAAACGTGATGTTATTTCCCTCATACCGTCTTATGGTTACGCAATCACAGGCTTGTGAGTACAGAAATGTTATTTCCATCTGTTAAGACCGATATTTTAATTACATTGATTGTAGTGATAGAATGAAAGTGACTGTTCTTGAAACAACGCTGATTTAAGTCGGTCTTCTGTCTCGTGAGCAGCTGATGAAAGACAATGAAACGTTGTACCTCTCAGGAACAAAGCTGCATTTGTACTGCCACTATGTCGCGTCCATCTTTAGTTTTTTTACCCAATAGCCAATATCGATCGGGTCTCCTAGGGCTTGTTCCAATGATGCTCCAACACAGTGTCGATGTCCAGCGGCAGTTGACGTAAACGCCGTCTAATTTCATAGAGATAGATTTTTGAGTTTAGGCTGTACGCTTTAACGTAATTAGTCTTGACTTTTTTTTTGGCGAAGTGAAGGCCTCCAGACTATTTGCGAGGCCTGTTAATTAACAGTTACCCGACTCCCTGGAGGAACCAGTCCTCCAGATAGCGGAGAAACATGTTCCTCGTCATCAAGCCCGGGCCCCCTACCAAGTGTGATCAGACTTGTTAGATTTCTCTCTGTGGTGGAGCTCTCTCTTCACGAGGAGAAGCATTCCGACGCTGAGAGAGACCAATTTAGAATGCAGAGTTCCTGCCTCGGAATGAATTTTTCCATAGCTCATTAAACAAAAAAGAACTTAGATCACGGTCACGGAATAATCACAACGTTTTGAGATTTCGAATTGTATACCAAGTTACACAGGCACTTTGGTACATGGGTGGTGAGGAGATCCGACAGATACTAGTCTCTTGAGTCGCCTCGCTGGGGCGACTTCGATCCGCGCCCTCGCTGTTTATTGAGTCCCGTGCCGTGAGCACCCCCCCCCCCCCCCCCGCCCCCCCTCCTCTCCCGAGGGAAGCTAACTTTATCTCCGCCTGGACCTCTGACACGAGGCGTGGCTGCGGCTTGACAGGGAGAGAAACCGAGAGACGTTGAGGAAGCGCCTCGCGTCGCGTTGTTAGTCTTTGTCAGGGCGACGCGGCCTCCTTGGGTGGTGGTTGGGAGGGGGGCGAGGGGGGGGGGGTCTCCTCTCAGCACGTCTGTTCGCTGTGACTGATAGCGGCCCCTTGCCGATAACTCTGTCGCGCCGTGCATCAGGTGACCCCCGCGGCCCAGCTCTCTCCCGGACAATTTGTTTGTTCGTCGAGTCAGAAAAGAGACATGGATGAGGAAAGAGGGAGGGAGGGAGGGGGGGAGAGATAGAGAGAGAGTGAGACAGAGACAGAGAGAGAGAGAGAGAGAGAGAGACAGAGGGCGAGGAGAAGAAGAGGCGCTAGACCTGCGCCAAGGGTTCCGATTCAATCAAGCACCGGTCGGCTGAGCATGAAAAGAGCATTGTGATCCCCATCCCAACACGCACACACACACGCACACACACACACACACACACACACACACACACACACACACACAGTTACAATGGTACAATATCAATGCTGCCTCCGCCCACAGGGACCCATACACCCCCTGCTTCAAGCACAATGTGGAACACCAAGCCTGTGGCACTATGTACAAACGCTAGCCTGCTTTTTATGCAGGCGCTTACACAGGGACGCCTAATTCGCCTAACAACGCATGTCTTCCAAAATGGCTCCTCTGAGGCCGAACCTGCCATTAAGAGTCGCTTCAGTGCAAAGGGAGGTGTCATCTATCATAACTTTATTGATCTTCAGTGGATTGAGCTCTGACTTACAGTATTTATTTAAGGGGTCTGAAAGAGACAGGGGGACCACCTATGGTGTTAATGTACAGTAGTGTCTACAATTACAAGGAAATGAGCCTTGCTTCCTGATACGGCTGCCCCACTGTGGTCGCTGTGTCTGGGGCTGTTTGTGCCAGAGGCATCATCAATACTCCAGACATACCTGGGAGAGGTTTTTGGTCTTTTTTCACACATCACGCTTGCCAATTTGCCAACGCGACACTGCAGCTGATCATTTGCCAATGCGACAAAAAAAGGCTGATCATAAAACTCATTCCTTCTCGACCTCTGCAGCTACTGTAAACAAAGAAGTGTTTATATCTCATTTCAGATTTATTAGTAAAACTTTTTTTTTTTTTTTTACTGCTGTACAGTCACAGATCAGCTTTACCAATACACAAAGCAGTACAGGTATATGAGACGACCACACAAAAACATGAAACAAGAGATGACAGCACAAAACACAAAACAAACCCCCAAAAAGTCCATGGCAAATGGACTTCAATGTTCTGTGCACTGGGGACTAACCTGACAAATCAGTCTTGCTGCCACCGGTTTTAAATTACTATTTTTGGTGAACATTGGGGAAACAAACCATTAGTTATTTGGCCCCCAAATTCCACCTAACAACTTACTTCGCTCCTGCCGAACGAATGTAACAATGGGTGTTTGTGTGTGTGTGTGTGTGTGTGTGTGTGTGTGTGTGTGTGAGAGAGGCCGACAGGCGGTGAGCCAGAGCCTTTCTCCAGCAAGCACAGCACAAAACCTAATATACTATTTGAAGCAGGGTCGGCTCTAGACTTTCATTTCTCTTAACAGTACCATAGTAAATAGTTTTCCCTTTATCTAAATGCATTTCCCCCATGAAGTCATCATTATTATTTAAACCACTGGCGGCTGGTAATTGACATTTTGGAGGAGAATGGGGTAATGATATAATTTATAACGCACTTCTATTATTCTGCTATTCCTAGGTATTTCTGCATATTAACTAATTGGAAGCAGATTATTGAGTGTTGTATTGACCTTTCAAGGTTGTGATGATCATAAATTAGGCTATGTGAGTCTTCCATAAAAGAAATGAAAGCCTCACCTATTATACTTCTCATTTGTCCTGTGACTCTGAGTGTTCTCATCACTCACTCAGCTGAAGGTGATCACCTGCCCAGCACTCACCACTTTCACCAGTAGCGTTTCTAGCTTATATGCCACCCTGGGCGAACCCCCCGCTACGGCCTACCTACCTACCTACCTACCTACCTGCCTATTTACCTAGGAGAATGAACACATTGAAGAGAAAACAAGACACTCAATCAACTGCAGTTTGCATTATTTACAAAGTTAGGACTAAATGATAACATTGTCATTGATAGCTACAGTAAATGAACTATTAACAAACACGTGATGGGGGATGCATGGTGATTGCTAGTTAATTATATATCAAAACCATTTTGTGATCAATATTAGCGATTAGGTCTATGACTGGCCTTACTCAAAACATACGCCGAAGTACAGTACTATTATCTGGCTCCTGCTTACTCTCTTGGGGGATTTGAGAGATTAACATGAAGAAGAACCAATGAGAATCTCTATCAGAAAAAAAAAGAAAAGCTGGGCTGCTTGGTTGGTGGGCGGAGGTTGCGTGACGTCATCACTTGGCGGGCGTGGACGAGGAGGTCGTTGAATGCCTGCGTCTCTGACAGATCGCCTGGGGCCCTATTTGTCAGGGAAGAATGGAACAGCTTGAGTGACATGCTGTGCATACTGAGGGGCTGGCGCATATTGATGCAGCCCGCTAAGATTGGCTGTCAGCAGGGAGCGTGTTTGAAAACGCAATCAGAGCAGGCATGTGGAGAACGGGGATGTGGAGGAGAACGGGGAGAACAGGTGTGTGTAGAACTGTGGAATGGTAAATGGACTGCACTTATATGGTGCTTTTTTCTTTACTGTACAATGGCCTCTCATTCACCTATTCACACACACATTCACACACCAATGGCGGCAGCTGCCATGCAAGGTGCCAGCCCACTCATTGGGAGCAATTTGGGGTTCAGTGTCTTGCCCAAGGACACTTTGACATGGACAGGAGGAGGCGGGATTCGAACTGCCGACCCTACGATCATTGGATTCCCACGCCCACCGCCATTGTTGCTCTACCACTGAGCAACAGCCGCCCCATAATGGATTTTGGAAGAACAGGTGTGTGAAGAACAGGCATGTGGAGAACAGGCGTGTGGGGGAGAACACGGGTGTGGAGGAGAACAGGCGTGTGGAGAACAGAGTGTGGAGGTGGAGAACAGGCATGTGGAGAACCGGTGTCACAGATTATGGTTGACACAGAGATGTAAAGCAAAGTGGTAGCACAACTGAAGTCATCTGCCTCCTCCCCCCCCCCCATCCAATTCTTCAAGACTGTTTTACACTCTGTATCTGGGGACACTTTATCTATTGTAAATTGCTCCCTCAGTACAGGCATTTTTCCATCAGCACTTCAAACTGCCCTGGTAAAACCCATTCTGAAGAAAAACAACTTGACTCCTCAGTCATTTTAGACCAATCTCCAACCTCCCATTTTTAAGTAAAATTCTATATATTTTTTATTTGGAAAATAGCTAAATGATTTCCTAGCTGCAAATTGTATCCTGGATATTTATTCATTGTGAAATGAACATTGCTTTTATTGAACTTATATTGAACTTTGCCATTTAAATCCGTTGCTTTAAAAAATGAAAGCTTCTTCCTCTGTTTGTTGTGTCTGGAGGTGTCTCGCTTAAACTGTGGCTACGCTGCCGACAACCTCCGGTGGTGAGGCCCTCGTTCTGCTTTGTTTCACCCGTATCCGTAAGCTTTCAGAGGTCGGACAAAATACTGACAAAATGGTCGCAGAGTATGGACAGAAAGCTCAGTCCATATCCGTCTGCGTACTTACAAGTCAAGTCACATTTTATTTATAAAGCACATTTAAAAATGACTGCGGTCGAGCCAAATTGCTGTACACAAAATGCAATAAACAGTAAAAGCACAAAGTACAATACTGTAACAACAACAGTACATAAATATAAAAACACACAGAATACCAGGGTGTCATGATCAACTACAGTTGAAGGCCAGGGAGAAGAAATGGGTTTTTAGTAGAGACTTAAAAGACCCTAGGGTCTGGGCCGATCTAATGTGGATGGGTAGACTATTCCAGAGCCGAGGGCCAGCGGCTGCTAAGGGCTCGGTCTCCCCTCATCTTAAGCCTAGTTTTAGACACTTCCAGCAGGATCTGGTCAGCTGGTCTTAAAGCTCTGGCTGGGGAATGGCGCTGCAAGAGTTCAGCTAGATAAGGAGGAGCCAGCCCGTGTAACGCTTTAAAAACAAATAAAAGAAGCTTAAAATCGACTCTAAAACTGACAGGGAGCTAGTGCAGCGAGGCCAGGATGGAGGTGATATGGTGACGTGTTTTGGTGCCAGTAAGGACGCGAGCAGTGGCATTCTGGACAAGCTGAAGGCGTCTCAGTGATGACTGATCAATGCCCACATATAGGGAGTTACAGTAATCAAGTCTAGAGGTGGTGAATGCATGAATTACCCTCTCGAGGTCGGCTGGGGAAGGATAGGGCTTGGACTTAGCTAAGAGTCTTAGTTGGAAGAAGCGTGTTTTGACTACAGAGCTGACTTGCTTCTCAAATTTGAAGGTGCTGTCAAGGATCACTCCAAGGTTTCTTACGGAGGAACTGATGTTGGAGCTGAGAGGGCCTGGGAAATTAACGAGTGGGGCAGGAGAAGCCTGTTCAAAGACAATTATTTCGGTCTTGCTCTCATTCAGATTTAGGAAATTACTGCTACACCAGGATTTAATGTCGGTCAGACAGTCGAGCAGAGGCTTTAATGAGTCCTGGCAGTTAGTTTTTAGGGGCAGGTAAATCTGTATATCGTCAGCAAAACAGTGAAAGGGAATGCCATGTTTACTAAAGATATAACCTAGGGGCAGCATGTACAATGAAAAGAGTAATGGGCCTAAAGTAGAGCCTTGGGGAACCCCGCAGGTAAGGGAGAAATCCCCTAACTGAACTGAGAAGCTCCGGTCTGACAGGTAGGACTTAAACCAGTTGAGGGCAGAGCCAGTGATGCCTATGCACTGTTCAAGCCGGGCGAGGAGGAACCTATGGTCTACCGTATCAAAGGCAGCTGTCAGGTCAGCTGTCTGGAGCACCAGTATGGCAGAACTGTCTGAATCGGCAGCTAAAATTAGGTTGTTAATTAATAAATGAGCCTTTATAAGACTTGAGAACTGGGTCGGCCTCTCCGGTCCAATCCTTGACTGGTTCAGGACTTATTTAACAGGCCAAACGTTTTCTGTCGCCCTTGGTTACCACAGCGCAAAAAACACTGAGATGAGATGTGGGGTCCCACAAGGATAAATTCTAGGGCCCTTACTTTTCAGTCCGTTTATGTAACCTGTACGTGATGTCATGAGAAGGAACAACATTACTGTAGCTACCATAGTTATGCTGAAGACACCCAGCTCTACATTTTTGCGACACCCCTCGACTTCAATTCAGTTAAGCGTTTGATAGAATGTATTGCTGACATAAATGTGTGGGTGTCACAGAACCTCCAGTTAAACCAGGACAAAACTGAAGTCTCGATCATTGGTGACGAAGGTGAAAGCGAGAGACTAAACTTAATTGTCACTGAATATCAAATGCCAGAACAGAAACATAGGTGTTGTTGATCTTAGCTTTGAGGCCCATATAAATAATGTGATAATGACCGAATTTTATCACCTGAGAAATCTTGCCAAGGTGAAACATTTCCTCTCCCAGACTGAAATGGAAAGACTAATATATGCTTTTCTCACTAGCAGGCTGGATTATTGTAATGCTCTCCTGTCTGGCCTGCCAAAAAGCTGATGGTTCAAAATGCTGCAACACATTTTCTTACAAAGATCAGAAGGAGAACAGGGGTGTAGAGGAGAACAGGGGTGTGGAGGAGAACAGGCTTCTCTGACAATCTGGTTGCCGTTGCTTATAGCCTAATATAGGCTACGTTTCTCAGTTTGACCGGTCTGAATTGCAAACTGCTTTTTTGGATTAGCTACAGCAGAGACAGTAGCCGACATAAAATTGGTTATTTGAGGGGGTTCATTTTACCAACTGATCAGACTTCATTCATTCTTTAGATTCAAACCCGGAAACTCGGAAATCACACATGTTCAACGATGCAGTCAGAGTAACGACATTAAATATACAATCAATAAATAGCACTAAACCAGTGAAGACTATTTCATTTCAACCCTTATTTACTAACCAACAACTGGACAGTTGATGTTGCACAGCAAATACATCGTCCATGGCTAGTTGCTATCGGAGCAGTCATGGCGAACAACCCTGGCTGGAACTAGAGGCACCCCCCTCCCCCACAATCCATGTGTATGGTCGGATAGGCTAATAGTAGCCTAATATACATAAATTGAGGGTGTGTATTTTCAGTGTTTGCTGGTAGCAAATGTCACAGAAAGACAGGAAGAAAATCTATTCAGATGTGTCTGATAATTGTGCTATTGACGACATAGCCTATTCACGTAGGCCAGTTTGTGATAGAACTATTCTTGAATGAATGGATATTAGTCCCAGTAGCAACTTCAATAATAATGGGTTATTATACAATACAGCCTATACAAAATACAATACGATGTATAATATACACTATATAATACATTAAAATATAGGCAGTTACTGCCAGGACAATTGAGTTTACTTGCTCAACGACGCCTCCTGGTGGCTATTGTGCAACACTGAATAAGAAGGCGGTCTGGAGTGGTCCGAACGGTCCTCTAAAACTTCGCTGCCGCTGTCGTTGCTGCTCTGCCCAAGAGATGCGGAAAATATTGAAATTCGGATGACTGTATTGGAGGATGCTGCACTACAAAAACAATACACCGATTATTCAACAAAAAGGCGGTCATTATGCCTCTTCCAATATCATTTTAATCAGTTGTCGCTAACGCCAACACTACATTCATTATCCAGCCCATCTTCCTGGGCAAAACGCTATCGTCCCCCATTTCCATAATCACACAAACAGTTGACACACATCCTGCGTCGTGGCCGTACCCTTGGGAGAAGGTTGATATTTGCTCAGTGTCTCACTGGAAGTCTATGAGCCTGTTACATGCTGTAATTACAAAGGTTTCTAGAACAGAG
>NC_140250.1:4113606-4168606 GCF_949987555.1 Borostomias antarcticus | reverse complement strand
CGGAACAAGGCGCTCTAAGACCTTCATTACTACAGAGGTCAAGGAGACGGGTCTGTAGTCACCGAGCACAGTGATCCTCGCTTCCTTAGGGATGGGGAAGATGGTGCAGGTCTTGAAGCAGGCTGGTACATGGCATGTGTCTAGTGAGGTGTTGACGACGTCGGTGAACGCCGTGGACAGCTGTGCAGCAGAGTACTCCAGCATGTAGGGGGTGTCTGTTCCGGCCACTTTGTTTGCTGAACAGGTGGTTCACCGCCTTCTCTAGGAGGCTGTGTTGCAGTGGCGTGGGGGGGGGGGCAGCTATGTGGAGGTCCAGGCTCCCGCTGGGATGGGGGCAGGGTTGTTGGGGCTGATGGATGAGGGTGGCTGGGGGAAGGCCTGCGAGCCGATGGGGGGGGTATAAGATTGGATCAGTGAACCCCTCACATTACAAGATAATCTGGGCCAAACGGTACCGACCAATATCCAGACCAGATTTCTCCACCGATCGTCAGGACGGGTGAATCGGGGATAAACCGTCCCCAAAAATCCTGTAGCGCGAGCCCGGCATAAGTGGAAGAAAATGTTGCCTTATTTCATCAGCTAGGAATTCAGGCTCAAACGAAAAGCCCTGGATTTCCCCCAGAGTCATAAATGTCATCTTCATCCTTATAAACGTCATCCTCATCCTCACAGCCTCTTGTCATCGCTCACGGTCATCATTCTCGGTGATTTGGTTGTTGATTCGGTTCATGACACGTTCATTCGCTCGGATGCTCAGCAGACACAGGGGCTTGCAGCTGCTTTGGTATTGTGAGGCTGTGGGTATCTGTAGCCTGCTTATGAGGAGCTCATTCAGGCAGAAATCCAGGTCCATGTCATGTTTATCTCAGAAAGGGTTCCTTCAGGAAGAACAGTTACAGCTTTGCAACATCAGACAGTTGCTCAAACTATCTCTCTCTCTCTCTCTCTCTCTCTCTCTCTCTATCCCGCACGCCGTGTCCCTGCTCTCAAGCTCCCCCATTCACAATAGGAGTCCTAACTGACAGTAATATCTGTCAATCATATCTGCCCATCCCTCTAGAGGTTTGTAGTCCTTAATTATTTTGCACTAAGATTTTATCAACGGGTCTGTGTGTAGACTTTGTGAACATATTTTGTTTACATGGAGATAAATAACTGTAGAGAAAACTGCTGATCAAACTAACCAATTATCAACTCACTCAAATAACTGATCATCTGCTGATCAAATGATCCAATTCACCTTTTGATGGGCAAGCTATGCAAACCCCTTTTAATGAAAAAATAGTCCATATTAATTTTGCAGCATTCCCTTGAGTCCTGAGCAAAACACCTGCTAAATGTCAGCCTCGCATAGTGCCCGGTTCTGAAGATAGATTATCGTCACTAGGGCGGATGGCGACCATTTATAATTTCACAGATTTCTGGATTTTCCCTGAGGATTATTCATTAAGACTTTTTGCATGTTAAAGAGGACACCTTTAGGGGTACAATAAAAGTAAAATAGCTTTTGTTGCAATTCGTGTGAGGTCAAGTTACATTATTACTGGACTATGAGTGAATCTGCTCTCGAAGCGATGAAACCAACTTGTTCATCAAAAAGCGCGTTGTACAACTTTTGACGCATATTTTCCTATCCTGAAATGAAGCGTAAAATAAAGGTACGTCAGGATGGACGCCAGGAGATACAATAGAGATAGGGGGGTCAGGGGTCAGATAGATATCACCATCCGCTTGTCTTATGTCGTTTTTGTTCCTGGGTCTCTGTTTTCTTTGTAGCCTCAAAGTTCTGGATCTCCCCCTAGACACTATAATCCCAGACACCATCTGTGTCTGTTTGATTCTTCACTGAGAGAGGACAGAGCACGATGCCACAAAATGGTTCCCAAATAGGGAGGAGAGACAGACAGAGAGAGAGAGAGAGAGATGGATTAATTAATTGTGTGGTGTAATCATGACTGTAAGAGGAGGATTTGTCCTTAGTGATTAGTACAGTAGTTGTTGTTGTTGTTGTTGTTGTTGTTGTTGTTGTTGTTGTTGCTGTAGTACAGCATCAAATAAAATAAAGTAACAGACTACAATACATATTGAATAGTTTGAATTGTTCTCAGGCACAGTGGTGCCTGGTGGAGGAGCTACAAGCGACTGCCTTTATTTGGAAATGAGACACACATGGATACAATGATGAGCATGCTGCATTACTGCAGATATTGCCAAAGGCTTTGTCTTGCATTTTGGAATAGAACCATATCAAACATGGCAGCCTCGCACATTGATCATAGATCTTAGATCAAAATGAGACAATCCAATCCAACTTTATTGGATTGGAATGACAGATCACCTCTAACTATTCTTGGCAGAATAAATATTTATACACACACGCACATACATACACACTCACACACACACACACACACACACACACACACACACACTTGGTTGTGATAAGCTCTGGCGTGATACATTTTCTCTCTGATGTTTTAGCACCACATGTCGGCACAGCATGTACGGATCTTCCATTGGCTTACACACTGAAGACTGGCGTGACATGGTTTGATGTAAACAATCACCGGCTGTTGTATCAAGAAGAGGCAGCGCACACACACACACGCGCACACACACACACACACACACACACACACACATGCACACACACACAAGAATACATTCTCTGAAAACACACATACACACTCTCACACATTCTGTAAACCTACTTCATCACACACACACACACACACACACACGCTGAGCCGGTGAGCAGGTACGGTACCACCGAGTTGTAAATAAGCCGGTCTGTGCTGCAGTCTGGACTGTTCCAGGCTTTGCTGCCTTCTGGACACGCCCACTCTAGCGTGAAACGCTACAGGTAACACTGCGGCACAGTACACACCTGCTGAAACTGGTACATGTGCAAATGCAAACACACACACACACACACACACACAAAGAAATGTAGTAGGTATGCACCCATGCAAACATACACACAGTTGCAGACACACACACACAAACACATGATACACTTGCAGACAAACATGCACACGAGGCTACACCTCTCGAGTGGCACACACACACACACACACACACACACACACACACACACACACACACACACACACACACATCACACAGCCCAACTGCTGTTTCAGGTGTACAGGATTGCTAGGGGCAACATAATATTTATCACTAGTGCGAACATCAGATACAACAGACAGACACTACTTTACATACAGTGCATTGTGTTGCCTCTGTGTATGAAAAGTGATGTACAACTAAAATTTGATTTGATATATGAATCATCGCTGAACTAACATCGCTCTGGTTCACGCTTTCGACTTCGAACCAGTTAGCTCCAGAAGGACACTGAGCCCAAATGAATCATTCATCCCCACCAGAGGTGTCCTTACCCCGGGCCCGGACCGTAAAAAAAGATGGGGTATGCTGCGAGCTAAGCTAACGCTAAACCCACACCGGCCAGCGCTACCTCAGAACCGCTTGAGGTTAAAATCACCTGAGGTTCTTGTTATATTAACAGTTTTAATCACAGATATTTTAATTCACTGCTTACTTTTGAATAAATGCTTATATTTTAGACCAAAGAAAAATTATGATAATTATTATAATTATGCCTATGTGCCGGCTCCACTCCACTTAGACATTCAACAACCGTACAGGCAGGGTCACTGATGCTCTTGTCGAGGGATGGAGGCGGCAGGTTTTTCCTCTTTTCCCGTCTACCCAGAGAAACGATAAATACCCACAGCGTGGGGAGGTGGAGGTGGTTTGGTACGGCATAATGGACACAGCCGGATCAAAATGGATGCCTTGAACTCTGTGGGCGAGTA
The DNA here is from genome assembly GCF_949987555.1 of Borostomias antarcticus. NCBI lineage: Eukaryota > Metazoa > Chordata > Actinopteri > Stomiiformes > Stomiidae > Borostomias > Borostomias antarcticus. Next base: position 4,164,764 of record NC_140250.1, on the reverse strand, counting down.
GCCTTTGGATAAAAGGCAGGTGGCGGGCGGGGGGGGGAGTTCATTTTGTTAGACTTTGCTACTTAAACGTGGGGCACGGCCGCCAGACGTCGGCCGCTGAATAAGTCCTGCTGCTATGCCGTGAATGTGACAGAATGTAAATGAGCGTTGGCTCGGTGCGTGTGCCCTGCAAACAAAGTATGGTCCCTTTTGGAAATCATATTGCTTTTTGAGTGTGGCCATTTTGTTCAAAGGGGGGTGGAGACGGACAAGGGAGATGAGGGTGGAGAGAGACGTGGAGGTTACAATGAACCGTGATGCGTGTGTGTGCGTGTGTGTCGGCATGCTGAAAGAGACAGAGAATAATGGTGTGTGTGACACTATTGATCAATGCATAGTTTCACTGTGATTTTCCATGGACCAGTGAGATGGTTAGGGAGCACGGCCCACTTGAAGACACGTCAACGCATGTGGGTGTCGTAACTACCTTACACTGAATATCTGTACGTTGCATACATCATATTTTACATATTTTACACGCTTTATATCTGTGCGTGAGTTTGCAACAAGAGTCACTGATTACTACCCTTTCAGAAATCAAAGCCGCGGCCCTTGAATGTTCCGCCACCCTAGTCGGATGTCCTGTTTTGATTGAAGTCTATGAATTCTGGATGGGCTCAGGTTATGGTCGGCCATGAATCCTCATAGAGTTTCTGTTACATTTACAGAATCTTATCACGTCTCTGTGAAATCAGACTCGACCGGAATATGATTCTGGAGAGAGTGAGTAATACACAAATTACAGACTCACTCAATTACAGTACAGTAGTATGAGGATGAGCTAACAACATTAATTTGGCTCTTCTACAGGGGGATCTGAATGCTGCACATGTATCAGAGTGATCCAGAGCGGTGTCATCAGTTTGTGTTGGCATTAACGTGTTAACGTGGCATTAGCGTCGTCACAGAGGCTGCTGGGCTGAAAAGGGCATACAGCAGATTTATGAACGACACTGCCAAATGATTTATATGACTTAATTTAGGGGAGGGAGGGGGGGGGGGCATGATCGTTGTTGATGTTGTTTATGTGTGTATTTATACAGTGTGTGTGTGTGTGTGTTTGTGTAAGGAGAAATGGGTGTGTCCCACCTCCATCTAGTGCTATCAGGACCGTCAACCCCCCCAGAGGGTCACAGAGGGCCACAGAGGGCCACAGAGGACCACAGAGGGCCACAGAGGACCACAGAGGACCACAGAGGGTCACAGAGGGCCACAGAGGGCCACAGAGGGCCACAGAGGGCCACAGAGGGCCACAGAGGGTCACAGAGGGTCACAGAGGACCACAGAGGGCCACAGAGGGCGGGGCATGAATGAATACATAAGTAGAAAGGTCACGTCAAGACATTTTCCTGAAAGCTCATTAATTGTTATTTGCCGCAAAAGATGTCTGGGTAATTAAAATGACAGAGATTGGCCTAATTAAATCACAATAAACAGTGGCAGAGTGGAACCAGAAATAATAACGTTGGGTTCACGCCTGTCAAAGACTAACTGCAGATTACTGGCAGATAACCTTTCAAGGATATTGAGGTAGATCCCTCGTATGAAATGTGTGTGTGTGCGTGTGTGATCGTGTGTGTGTGTGTATAATATATTATATTCTCCGTTCTGTACACTGACTCCCTGATGCAACTCTCATCCAGTTTAAGTAGGTACTTGCCTACAGGGCAAAGAAAGAAACAGCTCCCTCCTACCTCCAGGCCATGGTCAACCCCACCCCCCCCTTGACCACTACGCTCTGCTACCTCGGGGCGATCGGCTGCCCCGTCACTCCGAGGCCCCTGCGGTCGATCGACATGGTCACGGCTCTTCTCTGTCCTGGCCCCGCAGTGAACTTCCCACTGACGTCAGGACAGCAGAGTTGCTGCCCATCTTTTGCCGCAGGCTCAGAACTCTTCTCTTTAAGAAGTAATACCAGGGAGGATCCCTTTAAAGGGTATTTATATTTTGCTACATTGGCTTTAGCACTAGATTATGCTCTTAGTCACTTGCTTAGAAAGGCAGATGCACTTTTGAGTTCTGGCTAGTAGTAGTACTACCTAAATGTATCGACAGTGTGTGTGTGTGCGTGTGTTTGTGCAATATGGCACTAAAGGGATATTAGGATCAATGCTTAGCTATAGTTTTGTTTCTTCCTGATTCATGAATTGATCCTCTGCTGTTGAAAACAGAGATTCATGTCTTAACTGCAAAGAATGAGTACTGGTTGATATTATATGATATACATTCTCAAAGCTACTGTATGTGGGTACGCCGACACGCCTGGATTCATCTTTTTCATGACCCAGGTTCCCTCTGGAAATGGTGGTTGATACCTGCCGTTACACTGTAAATGGATAAAGCTCTTCGGCAAACAGTAATCAATCAACAATCAAATTAATCGTTCTAGGGTCAATCTCAAATCCTGTCAAACACTTTTGACCTTCAGAAGATAATCAAACTGTTTCGTTGATACTGTAGTGTGAGGCATTGAGTGAGGAGTTCATTCTTCATGAATATTTTTTTTATTTTTTTTTTATATTTATTTTATATTTTGTTATATTTATTTTATATTTTAACCATGTCTACTATTGTTGCATATTATGTAGTATCTCATATCGTTTATATTTTTGGCCTTTTTCAGGACTCCCTCGAAAACGCGATGGTACATCTCAAGGGGTTTTATCCTGAAAATACAATGTTATTTTCATTAAGATAATATAGATTCCTCATCACATGCTGTTTAGTGTCATAGAGTGATACAGCACTGGACCATCATCCATCATCCCCGTCTCCCTCAGCTCCCCAGCCTGTGTGACACCTGGTTCTGTGCCACAGATGCCAGGGAGATTTGTCGACCTCCGTGTTTGCTCAATGTGTGCTCACTGATGTCCAGCCGGGCTGTTTGTTTGCTCATTGCCTGTGTAGGTCATAACGGATGTCATCTCTCTCTCTTTCTCTCTCTCTCTCTCACTGTCTCTTTTTCTCTCCACCTCCTCCCCCTCTCTGTCTCTCTCTCTCTGTCTCCCTGTCCGTTTGTCCCCCCTCACACCGCACGGCCAGTTCCTGAAGAGGTTCAGGTGACGGAGGACCGTAGCTGCTGGTGGTCAGGTGGTGCGTTCGAATTCAGCGAACATAGCGAACGTTTGCGAACGTTAGCGAACTATTTTCCGTTAGCTTTGTGTTCGCCGCAAACGTTTTCTAACAGAAGCGAACAGTCTGGAGAGGTAGTTCGCCAGTAACGGAACGAGGATCACAATGGACCCAGGCTTGTAGCCTAACGGTATTTTGGAACATTGTTGCGTTTATGCGAACTATTTGGAACGTTCATTAAAAGCTGTTCAAATGGGACCGTTTGGAGAAAACATGTTTGCGACGAACGTTCGCCTCAGTTAGCTGAATTTGAACGCAGCCCAGGCCTCTCAAGCTTAAGTTCCCTCAAAGGCCTCTGACCTCTGTGGTCTGCATGGCGTCAGTGTGCCCTCAGGAGTTCCTGACCTCTGTGGTCTGCATGGCGTCAGTGTGCCCTCAGGGGTTCCTGACCTCTGTGGTCTGCATGGCGCCAGTGTGCCCTCAGGGGTTCCTGACCTCTGTGGTCTGCATGGCGTCAGTGTGCCCTCAGGGGTTCCTGACCTCTGTGGTCTGCATGGCGTCAGTGTGCCCTCAGGGGTTCTTGACCTCTGTGGTCTGCATGACGTCAGTGTGCCCTCAGGGGTTCCTGACCTCTGTGGTCTGCATGGCGTCAGTGTGCCCTCAGGGGTTCCTGACCTCTGTGGTCTGCATGGCGTCAGTGTGCCCTCAGGGGTTCCTGACCTCTGTGGTCTGCATGGCGTCAGTGTGCCCTCAGGGGTTCCTGACCTCTGTGGTCTGCATGGCGTCAGAGTGCCCTCAGGGGTTCCTGACCTCTGTGGTCTGCATGGCGTCAGTGTGCCCTCAGGGGTGCATAATAAACAGTAGATAACGGGGCAGCAGCTGTCAGGCAAATTCATCTGGCAATGAAAATTAATGAATGAAGGAAAAGGAAAGGATAACTGAAAATGCCCATTATTGTCTGTTATTGCCTAAACAAGTAAGTAGCTCATGTGATAGTCAGTGCAGTGCACTACTTCAGAAAGAACACAGTTGAGTGACTAAGGAAACAGTAAGGAAATAGTGGAGTGACTAAGGAAACAGTGGAGTGACTAAGAAAACAGCGGAGTGACTAAGGAAACAGTGGAGTGACTAAGGAAACAGTAAGGAAACAGTGGAGTGACTAAGGAAACAGTGCAGTGACTAAGGAAATAGTGGAGTGTCTAAGGAAACAGTGGAGTGACTAAGGAAACAGTAAGGAAACAGTGGAGTGACTAAGGAAACAGTAAGGAAACAGTGCAGTGTCTAAGGAAACAGTGGAGTGACTAAGGAAACAGTGGAGTGACTAAGGAAACAGTAAGGAAACAGTGCAGTGACTAAGGAAACAGTCGAGTGTCTAAGGAAACAGTGGAGTGACTAAGGAAACAGTGGAGTGCGTGTCAGAGCCTAATCAGATGCTTTGTCTGTTCCATTGTCCCTGTAAATAATGGAATATTTGATGTACATTTGACGTAGACCTAGGCCTATTTAGATTTATTTTCATGTCGGATATGAATACAGGCTTTTACGAGTTTGCTACAAGTCAAGCGATATAGAGATAAAGTGATGTTCGTTGGTTTTATCTTTTGACACCACATTCTGATTTTGTTTGGGGCTGTGAAATCGCTGTGAGGAAAACAAGTTTGAGTGCTGTAGCTTATCTCAAATAATTGACAGTGTAGGAGGACGGAATCTTTATTAATCTTTATTAATCTTTATATGCTGTTTCCTCCGGCATCACTTTGGCAGGTCCTGCTTCGGCTATCGGGAACTTGCACAGATGCAGGCTCTCTATTTAAGGCTTTGACTGTCCACTCACACCCCAAGCACACTCCGCGCTAGTTGGTTTGGGACGACCGTTAACGTGGCGAAGGGGGAGTTGAGGGGGAGTGGATAGGGCGAGGAGATTGGGGCTGGTTTGAGATTAGGCCTAAGGGAACAGTGGAGTGACTAAGGAAGCATTGGGGTGACTAAGGAAACAGTGGCGTGACTAAGGAAATAGTGGAGTGACTAAGGGAACAGTAAGGAAACAGTGGAGTGACTAAGGGAACAGTAAGGAAACAGTGGAGTGACTAAGGAAACAGTAAAGAGTAACAGCAATCAAATTGAGATGCAGGAAATGTAGACCTGACTGGATTCATCACTGTCCTGCTCATCATTGGATTGTCTCTGTGTAGGACAAGAGGTCCTTTTACATTTCACTTAATCTCTCTCTCCGGGGACAAGCGCTTGTGACTGTCCACAGCTCCAAATTGGCTCTTTTATATGTAAATGTCTTTTTTTCAAATGGGTCCTGACCACAGGATCAAACCCATATATATTTGAACTTTTTATGTCACGAAATGTGCTCTATAAATAATGTTTATATATAACCAATATATAAAATAATATAATATATAATATTATACAGAAACCAAACACACACACACACACACACACACACACACACACACATACACCTTAATGTTTGCTCTGGCTGAGATGATGAAATGATTTAATGTCATCCCTTCCATCTATACTGTGCATTGATTTTAGAAAAAAATCCACACAAGCCAACACCAGAGACTGTTAAGAAAACCTGTTCTACCCCCCAGTTTACTTTCAAAATTGGCAGGACTCACCACAGAGAATCATACTCTCAAAGGTGTAGAAGTTGTCCGGTTAGTTCACACTGTCTACTTGAATTGTTTCTTGACACTTTCAAACAGCGACTGTTTTCTTTTTCCCAAATCTCTCCTTTCTGTTGTCTTTCCACCCCCCCTTCCACCATTCTGGGGCCTCATTTATCATTGAGGTACGCCTTCTTTTACACGGTCTTTTTCGCGAGTTCAGGCGTACGCCATTTGCCCCCCCCACATTGCGATTTATCAAGCCGTAAGGGCGAAAATTTAGTCGCCTTTCTCCGCGCTTTTGTAGGACACCTCTCCAGTTGGCGTACCGATTTACACGGTGTTCTACGCCCTTCTTGAACACAGGGGGAACTGGCGACGCAGGTGGTGCGTCGGTGAATTACTATGTTTGACGGAGAGAATAAGAGCGACAGTTCATGAACGCACAATCATGTAGGCTACTAGGCCAATTCAGCACCAACATATATCGCAATGCAAGATTAGACGTGTCCTCTAACCGGCTCATTCATGGTTCGATATGGATTTGTTCCCCAAACTGTACCTATGCGCTGTCCCAAACCCTTCCGCGCTATATGTCACACACTTAATGCAGGCACTCCATCAAACGCTAATCATTGACCAATTAGATTGTCAGTAATATGTGATCATGTGGACCTATTTGCTGTTTGGTAAGCATACAAATGACAGTCCTCCTGTGCGTAATGCGAGCCTAAATGAATCCGGCGCTACTCGGCCTACTGGCGGAGATAGAACTCCAAAGAGGTGACGGCGATGGCGACTGCACCCACATAAGGGCACAATCAGTGAATGAATACGTCTATGTGAATCGCTAAAATGTGCACACTAGAAATACCCAAATCATATGTGACGCCGACATGCTCATCACAAGTGTAGTGGCACGGTGGCCTGGCTCCACGCATGACTCATTCACCCTGGCGCACAGCAGGGTAGGGCTAGACTGAAGGCAGGCGCTGCGCGTGACGGCTGGCTTATTGGTGTGTGCATAGCCAAGATACATATTCTTTGTCTTATTTACTTTAATCTTTATTAGCATTTTCCATCCATACAACGACAATACAATAAAACATAAAAACTTACAATAACAGCTTATGGGTACTTCCATCCATGCAGCTTTTTTTTCTTACTCAAATATGACAATTTTAATATTAGTGGTATCATCACACTTCCTTCTATAATCCATCCATTTTTCCCATCTCCCTTCAAACTTTCCTTCATGCATCCTCAATGCATGCGTGAACCTCTCCCTAACATACATCTCCTCCACAACACCCACCACTGCTCCTTGGTTGGGCGTTCCACCTTATACCAAGCCCTCGTTATTGTCTTTTTACTAGCAACCAATAGTACTTTCACTAGGTATCTGTCCCCTCCTTGTACATCATCCCGTGTTATGTTTGCCAAGATATATATTCAAAGCTGATAAGAAGGTGGAGGCACTGGATGTCGTGGCGCTGGAGGTGGTCAAGGACCACTGCAGACTCCCCCTCCTCTGAGTCCCACCCCACGTCAGAGTCTGGAGAAACAATTTCAATCATTTTCTTTGAGTTTGTCTGTGAACTTGATTATGCATTAAACATTTCATTGTGCAGCCATATTCATTTGATATGTTTTTCTGTTGGCAGTCAAATAAATGCTGTGATTTACCGGGTGATTTAGATGAGTCTTAATTTCCCAGAGGGGAAAATGTTTAATGTGTTCTAACATTATGAAGTGGTCATCTGCGTTATTGTTCCCTGTTTTTGGTCCTAATTTAATCATAGCCTACCACAGAATGTTTGCTTCACTCGCAGCCACATGTTACAGTATGTCCGTCTATGCCCAATCCTAGATGCACAACACGTAGCTAAAGTAGGCTACTAAGCTGTAGGAGCAAACAGACAAACGTAGGCGATTTATACCTTCCGAAGAGGATTGCCTTCCTCACGTGGACCTCACCAACTAGCACATGCACCTCCGTCTCCGAAAAGTTCCTCTTCTTCGCTCTTCGTTCCATGTTTCAATGTACCGCCTGGGTGCTCCACGCTACCTTTTTAAGCCGGTTCCTTCCGGGAAACCACGTTTGGCCACTCACGGTTGTGACCATATATGGTTGGATTAGGGCGTGGAGGGGGCGGAACACGGGGCGCGTGCGCGTACACTCTATTCTCCGCCCGTCTCGGATTTACCGTGCAGAAAAGGGCATACGACATTTTTGATAGATCCGAAAAGCGTGTAAATATTCTCGTCGTACGCTACATTGTGCATTTTCCGCGTTTTCGTCGTACGCCCTCTTTTACACCGGAATTTACACGCTCTTTGATAAATGAGGCCCCTGATTGAGTCCAGGGGTGAAAGGAGGATTAAGTTCTTGCTGGTGCTGCTACTCCAACCTTGACATTGTTTTCCTTCTAGTCCCAAGACATGCATCCCCGAAGGCAGGCATTACATTTTTTGTGCACTTTGTAAGAGACATTTTGAGACTAAGGTCAAATACTCATCATCAACTCTTCTTTCAAGTACCTAATAATAATAACAATAATAATAATAATAATAATAATAATAATAATAATAACAACAACAACAACAACAACAACAATAATAATAATAATAATAAAGTACTAATGAGCAGCTGTGTTTTCTTGTTAGCAATGTGGTCATGACGGGTTGTAGCTGGTTCTGTGACAGGCTCTGTTGCGTCCCCTAATAACAACAATAACTGCGTCCCCAGTAGTGTACCGGTGCGTACCGGCACTAAATCGTTTACCGGTTCACCGTACCGGACCATTCCGGCTTACTTTCACCCCTGATTTGATCTCTCTCAATATAAAAAAAGAAACCGTAAGAAAACAGTGAAGTGACTGCGATGTACACGTTCACTAGGTGATACGTTTCAGCACTTGACTGTGGAAGGCAGCTGAGTTCCTGGGTTCAGTTCACAGTTACAGTTAGGTTTGAGGTTAGTCATGCAACTCTGAGTAGTGAGGGTTTGGGTGGTAAATTGACTCCACTTATATAGTGTCTTTCTATCTCATTCACCCATTCACACACACACATTCACACACCAATGGCGGCCAAGGTGCCATGCATGGCGCTAGCCTGCTCATGGGGTGCATTTATGTCCTCCCACAGCAGCAGCGTCGCACCGCGATTGGCCAGCCCTTATTTTATTTGGCAAGTCTTTTAACGTGACAAAATAATGTTGCGTTGATGACGTCCTTTAATTTCACCGATCACTACGATTGTCCGATGCTAGTATGAGGACATGAAACCATGGAGACTACCCTGACAAGGGAGCGTGTTGACGACGTGACCCTCCGTCTGTTTGAAGAGCTGCGTGTCGTGCGTTGTCATGTTAAGGACGCTTTACAGCTTTAATCATGAGCCCATCGCCCTCCTCCTTTTATGGTTGGATCACAGTCGTCGAAACGTCTGGATTATTGTTGTGGAGGGCACAGTTAGATGAAAACAGGAGTTCATCTATAATCACAAATCGCTGGATGGTTTGTTGCTCACTTGGTTTAAGGTAGTTTTGTGTGTGTTTTTTTTATTTTAAAGGGTGAGTACATTAGAGTACAGTTCATAATTGAGAATTGGATGTGTCCAATTCTTTCGAACTTCAGTAAGCCTGCTGCTGTGTGATAATCAACAGCGTTTTCCTTGAGTGATTTTGAGATCATAATATCGGAAATGTTCGTTGCGAGGTTTTATACCCATGCACACAGTTTCCAGTTGCACAGAATATACAGGACGTTACCTTATGAAATAAAAATGACATTCTCTCTACAACCCATTATTATCGTTCATTAGCGCCTCGGATGTGAGAGGCTTCGGAGACAAATCAATAGTGTCCGATCTCAGCCTCCCCCTCAATGCAGACAGAGAACACAGTATAATAGGACTTTGGGCTCAGCTGAGATCATGGGATTGTAGCCCTGTGTTTATCCTCTGTTGTATTAGCCAGGGGAAAACAAAGAAAGAGAAATTGACTGAATATTTCAAGCTCCCACCTCATACCAGCCAATTTCTCCACAGTGTTTTTGAATCCCTTCATTCCATTTTGTAATCCGTTGGCCAGGCGTGCACCTCACGGCCACGCCATGGGGAACCAGACAAAGTCACTTTAGCTTCTCTCAGCCTCTCGACTCGTAATTGGCTGATTCCTGCACCCCTCCTCGCTTAATGGTTTCAGGAGAGAGCGCTAGACCTCTGACTCGGCCGGAGATTACGGTATCAGCGGATCGCTCACCCACAATGCAATGCAAGCAACCCGCGCTGGATCTTGGACTGCTGGGCCGCTCTGGGTGGCACGGCGGCTCAGTGCGTTGCACTGTCGCCTCACATCAAGACGGTCCTGTGTTCGATTCCCACATGGGTTACGTATCTCCCGGGCCTTTCTATGTGGAGCTTGCATGTTCTCACCCGGGTTCCCTCCATATAGAACATATGGAACCCCAGTATAAAAAATGAAATAAAAACATGCAGAAGAAAAGGTCGCTCTTCGGTCCTGTCCCTGACCAGGACTTGGACGGAGCACTTGCCAATAAAAGACCCCTGAGCTCCTGTAAGTAATTCATTATTATCTTTACTGGCCACCATTAGGCTAGACAATTGTTCACTCGCACCCGATATTAGGCCTATGTAAAACTTCAGTTCATGGTGTGTTTTGATGTTTTTCATTCATAGCATTACAGGAATGACTTATAACGACTTAAATATGAACGTACTTGTAAGATTGTTTTAAATATATATATATATATATATATATATATATATATTTTTTTTTTTTTTTTTTTTTTTTTTTTTAAATTTTAAATACAGGACCCAAGGGGGCGGGAAAGAGGGGTTATTTAATTGGCCACAGTGACACACCCACATATTACACATAGCGAGCCACCACATGGCACACACAACACACACCTGCAACTTAGGGAGTTGCCTGCATTTTTCCCATCCAAGCCGTCCTCCTCCAGGGGCAGCCAGGAGCAGTGGGCAACCATCGTTCATGGCGCCCGGAGACCAAGTCCAAGTGCTCAGTCCAGGTCCTGGTCAGGGACCGGACTGAATGGCATCTGTGGCTTGCCGCTCTGCCTCCCGAGCTACGTGGTTCCTTTGAGAATTTTCATATCAAAATGCCTGTATCAAAGTCTCTTTGACTCAAAGTCTCTCATTTTCTGGGTGGTTTAGAGAGTGTCATTGCCTAGGCTCTGGCATGGTTTTCTCAAACTCAAATCCATGTGCATTGGAGTTACAGTACAACACTGTAAACAGGCCAGTTGAGTTGTGTTGTTTTGTTGAGTGGCAGACATAGCACAATGTGATGTATTATTTACCATTGTGTGCATTGTTGTGCCTGGATCATTGTTGTGCCTGGATCATTGTTGTGTCTGGCAATGTGCAGCTGGCTGCAATTCATGGGGCATGACTAGACAAGTCCCACAGACAGACATCATCTCTCTAGACTCTAGAGTGATATTTCTTCATCTTCCGCTCTCTTCAGATACAATAGCTGAAAATAAGACTTGCTAATTTTACGACTTGGGTATTGGCAGCGAAGAGGCTTTGTCATGTCCATCTCCAGAAACCCCTGACAATGTCCAAGGCTGCCTCCATGGCCTGGCAGACTCAATCCTAACTCAATACAGGATCATCAACAATTGTCACTACGTCAGCCCCTTTAGTCTGCGCTGTCTCTCTCGATTCATTATAAGTGAATGACCTTTTATTGGCGGAACAATTGAACAGGGACCCAGGGAGGGAGGGAAATCTCGCAAGGGTCGGATCGACACCCGATTTACGAGGGGCTCGCCGGGCGATTCGAGGCCAAGCCCGCAGCCAGCACAATGTACCAAGCGGAGCTGGGGAGAGATTAAGAGATCTGTAGGCCTCCCGTTTCCATCGTTTTTATTGTCCCCCAGATTTTGGTTCCTGGCTTGTTTGTTTCCAGACACTCATCCCCCTTTCAATCATTGTGATGCGGCCCTCCTGGGCTCCCCCCCCCATCTGTCTGAGACCTGGTCTCTACACTCCTCTCTCTCTCTCTCTCTCTCTCTCTCTCTCTCTCTCTCTCTCTCTCTCTCTCTCTCTCTTTCTCTCTCTCTCTCTCTCTCTCACTTTAATCCAATGCTAACGCTTTTTCTACAATATACTTCCCATATTTCCCAAGCAAAATAAGTAACAATGAAAATATACCAATACGAAATAAACACAAATATAGGCAATGATGATAACAATGAGTTCCAATGAATTCCAATGTTATGCATAGTTCCTCTGGCTGTCGCTCGGGTTAAGCTCTGCCTCTGTCTCCTATTAAGCAGAATGAGCACAGCCTGTCTAGACGGGTCTTTCTGTCTCTCTCTCTCTCTCTCTCTCTCTCTCTCTCTCTCTCTCTCTCTTGATTTGAAACCCATGCATGAGGAGCTGATCTTTCTCTCTCACTGTTAAGTAAGTAAGTAAGTTACATTTTATTTATATAGCACCTCCCACATTGAGGACACACAAAGTGCTTTACGCAGGTTAAAAAGCATACAAAGAATCAATAAAATTAAAACACAGGAAACAGGACAGCAGTTATAGACATACTGTCAAATTAATTTGACAAACAGCTATCTAAACAAAAGCCACAGAGAATGTCCACAGAGACTGCAGCTCTCAAGTCCTGAGGAAGAACATTCCACAATCTAGGTGCTACAGACTCAAAGGCTCTGTCACCTCTAGTCTTGAGCCTGTTTGCCTGCATGTCTGCTTATGATAAAACAAATTGTTTATATGTATGTCTGTATATGACAAGGTACAGTAAATACCGTTGGTATGAATAACCCCAACCTTTCCAGTTTATTCTTGTTACTTCCCATGAATTCCCATTAATTTCCTTTAATTCCCATGGGATGATTCCAACATTGAATATTCCCGGAATTCTGCAAGCCAAGGACAATGCATGCAGTAAAGACATCAGCATGAGGCTTGGGAAAGCTCACAGTGTATTTGCAATCCTTCATACCTTCTGGAAGTCAAAGCAGTACAGCCAAAAAAACAAGATCAGACTCAGAAAGCAGGCGAGTTGTTGAGGGTGACATGAAGAAGATCAATGCATTCCACTGTGGATGTCTCCGGAGGATATGTCACATCTTCTGGCCAAAAAGGATTTCCAATGCATAAAAACCTGCATAAAAACACAAAACTGTAGCAATGTGGTGCTGGGAATTAAACAGCGCCGGCTCCAATGGCTAGGACATGTCCTCAGAATGGACCAGAACTGTATCCCCGAAGTAGTCTTTGAGATGGACTCCACCTGGAGAGAGGAAACAAGGGAGGCCAAAAACAACCTGGTGAAGAACTGATCTGGATCTGAAACGGATCTGAAAATGGCTTCCTAACCTGGAGGTGAGGCACAACATGCTGCACAGGACAGGACCAGATGGAAACAGGAAGTTGCATCCTTATGTTCCTCAAGGAACGAAGATAATTAAGTAAGTAAAGAAGATGCATGGCTCCTGGTATTGCCACCTGTCAAAAGCAGAGATGCAAACGCTTTCACCATAATCTAACGAGAGTTATCCGCCATAACTTTTTAGCCCTTATCAAAGATCTAAGGCGTGATGATAGACATTTTCCCTCTCCTCTCTGTATAGATATTGAACAGAATTAGGTTATCATATCTTTCACTACATTATAGAGATTTCATTTAATAGTACAGTAGAAGTAAATTGTTATTTCTGATTATTTCAATGTCTTCACTTCTCGTAAATGACTGTTATCACTACAGCCCACTGTCCAATCTACTCCTCCCTCTACCCCCCCCCCCCACCCCCCACCTGCCTTCTATTTCACAGTTCAAGAGATAAGGGTCCTGCCAGCTTTTCTTACCTTCTCTCTCCCCTCTCTATCTCCCAATCAACCCCTGCTCTCTCCACCCCCCTCTCCTATCTCTCCCTGTCTCTCTAGCTTTGCAGAGATAAGGGTGGCTCTCCCCACTGGCTTCCTGGTGTCGATACTAATGTGCAGCTGTCATCGATGAACTGTCAGAGCCCCTGTCCCCCAACGACCTTCCAGCACACTCTATCCTGCAACGCAAATGCCTAAATTACTCTGCAGTCAAAAATATGTTGAAACTCGAGATTGCACGGTACAATTTCATCAAGTTCCTCCAATGCAGGAGTTAGAGGAGATTTAGATGCACAGCAACCCGATGACTTGCTGTAAGTGAAGATACCATACTGGACTAGAAACCAAAAATACTGGTCAGCTTGAATATATGTAAGATTATTTACATAAGCAAAGCACAAAGTGGTATATTATAATGTTATATGTGTATACAATACAACATACACAACAAAATACATTCATATGAAAAAATAAATGCAAATCAACCTTTTCCCCCTGGCGATCAATAATGTGGATCTGAAAAGACAACTGCCGAGACAATGAGTGACAGACTCGGTCACCCTCCCCTGGCGGAAACTAATTGCGTCCTCTTAATAATGGGAAATGAGAAGTGAATGACCTTTGAATCGTAATGAGCCATGATTTCGTAATGGCCGCCTGCGTGGACGTGTGCTCTAAACATAACACACCCACAAAGGTCAGCTCGTCTTGCAGTTGCTAATACCTGCAAGTAATACTTGCTTATCCCTGTCTACTGTGGAAGGTTAAGACAGCATGAATCATGACATATGGTTAAGACATACTACTACAACTGCTACAACTACTAGTATACAGTTAAAACATTAGTATGAATCTTACTACTAGTATATGGTTAAACATTGCTATGAATCGTACTACTAGTATACAGTTAAGACATTAGTATGAATCTTACTATACGGTTAAGACAGTATGATTCTTACTATATGGTTAAGACATTAGTATGAATGTTGACATATGGTTAAGACATTAGTATGAATCTTACTACTAGTATACGGTTAAACATTGCTATGCATCGTACTACTAGTATACAGTTAAGACAATATGAATCTTACTATACGGTTAAGACGGTATGATTCTTACTATATGGTTAAGACATTAGTGTGAATGTTAACATTCAGTTAAGACAGTATGAATATTAGCATACAATTAAGACAGTATGAATCTTACTATATGTTAATATATGGTTAAGACAGTATGAATGAATCTTAATATACGGTTAAGACATCAGTATGAATCTTACTACATTACTAGTATACGGTTAAGCCATTAGTGTGAATCTTAATACTTGTATTCGACTAAGACATTAGTATGAATCTTACTACAGGTTAAGACATTAATATGAATCTTACTATATGGCTACGACATTAGTATGAATCTTACTACAGGTTAAGATATTGGTATGAATCTTACTACAGGACATTATTATGAAAGTTAACATACAGTTAAAACATTAGTATGAATCTTTGATGCAAGGGACAACTTTAAACATGCACTATTTCAAAATGGACCTTCTCCTCATGCTTAAAATGGATGCTGAGGGCCTTCAGTCAAACAATGATGACACATGAGCCTCCAAGTTGTTGTTTTTTCTTCAGCTCCGTTCATTGGTCGATAACTGTCACTTAGGAAGCTGCAGGCTTAATGTTCTTAGTGCTCTCAAAGCACAAAATGTCCCCCGTCTGAATGAGTGACTTCCCAAGCTGTAGAACATCCCCTCAGTTGGGCTTTGATGAACCACTGCAATTAAGCCCACACACACACTAATTGCATGTCAGAAGGGAGCAGTCAGATCATTTGATTGGGCGTCCCCATGACTGAACCCCCGATACGTCTGCATATATAGTGGAACACTTTCTCTTCCCACCTTCAACTACATTTCCTGGGTTCTTTTGTTTTCCCCCATGGCTTTGTAGGTAGTTGAAACATTACTGTTAACTATACCTATATAACTGTCTGGCAGCCAGCCCTATAGGGTTGATGATAGAAGGCTTTTTTATATTTCACTTGTACGTTTTATTTAATTAAGAGGGGACAGTGCACATTAATAAACTGTAGGGAAGCGTGCCAGATTAAGCCATTAAAGACTCATTTTCATCCGCAGTCCCTGGGCAAAATGTAGTGCATCGAATCGAATCTCTGGTACAGTAAACGATTCTATACAGTCCGTTACAGATACATTTCAAAACAAAAGGCTCAATAGGCTACGACATGCCTAATAATCAATGTCTAGAACAGTCAGCTGTTTAATATAATTCAGAAAATGTTCCCTTATGTAATTCTTTAATCCAATCATTTCTGTTTTGGGGTGTTTTTGTCATCCAGCTCATTGTGAAGCATTTTGAATCATTGCGGGATTATGTGGTTGTACAACAGCGATGACAGGACCTCAGATATCTTTTGACCTACTTACTAAAAGGACAGAACAAGCTCTTTTAGGTCGTCATTAACTACACAAGCACAAGGAAAAATGACCACAGTATATTTGTACTACACTAATGTACTATATCAGTCAAAGTATATTTGTTTTTCCTGCATGCACTGCATTTTCTAGTCTCTGTCTCTCTCACTCACTCTCTCTCTCTCTCTCTCTCTCTCTCTCTCTCTCTCTCTCTCAAGCACTTTGACTTCCCATGTTTGGTTAAGGTGGTTCACACTGGGAATGAACCACAGTCCCAAGTCGAGCGCTGGAGTGAGTGTGTGTTCCAGTTGAGCCCAACACGTGCCAGCCCTCTAGCCCTCCAGTGACCGGAGTGTTAATGTGTTAACACACTTCCTACTCCCGCGGCTCTGCCCTCCGACACGGAGGACTCTGTCATGTCCCCCCCCCACACACACACTGTCATATATCTCATCTGTTGTCACCTGTCAATGTAGCAACTCATGACATCCGTTCCCAGCAGACATTTTGAAAACCTGCTGCATGCCCTCACAGCGCTCTCAAAGCAGCTGTGATCACTTCCCATGTCACCCTGCTGCAGCTGGCCCCGCCCGCTCGCCGCAGAGAGGGACAGGAGAGGAGAGAAATGTCAACCCTGTCCAGAAATGAATTTGTAACTTA
This sequence comes from Borostomias antarcticus, assembly GCF_949987555.1. NCBI lineage: Eukaryota > Metazoa > Chordata > Actinopteri > Stomiiformes > Stomiidae > Borostomias > Borostomias antarcticus. Next base: position 4,148,030 of record NC_140250.1, on the reverse strand, counting down.
ACAGAGCGCCAGTCCGTCATCACAGGTCTTAATGGCAGTGACACATGAATGATACCAATGCAAACTCAAATGAAGTTGAAAGTAAATGTTAAACGTACTGAAAAATGACCTGCGCTGAAATTCATTACGTGCAGTAGGCTTGGCTAGGGAAGACTCTTTCCAGCCAGAAAAATGCTTGGTTAAATCACACACACACACACACACACACACACACACACACACACACACACACACACACACAGACACACACACACACACACACACACACACACAGGCATACACACACATACACACACACAGGCATACACACACGAGCACACACACAAGCATTCATTCACACTCACACACACACACACAGCCACACAAACACACGCACACACACACACACACACACACACACACACACAGGCATACACACACATACACACACACAGGCATACACACACTCACACACAAGCATTCATTCACACTCACACACACACAGCCACACAAACACACACACACACACACACGGAGGAGGGTAACCTCAAGTAGGTATTGAGAGCGTGTGCAAACACACCTGACACCACATTTCTCCCCAGGGGGTCTCAACACAGTCCAAATATTGACACCGTCTTCGTCGCTTTTTGGGAGTACTCACTTTGCTTACTCCTTCACTCCCTGTCGTCAAACAGAAACACTGTCGAGTGTCTGCGTGATGACAAATACCTCTCCGCCTGAGAACCCGTTCTCACCCCCGCTAGTCGCCTCGCTGTGTTGCATTGTTCTACAATCGCACCACAACGTGTTTACAGTCTCTCCCCTTCACAGCCGGCGCCCCCCCCCTCTTCTGTCGTTTACCGGTTCTTTCACCCTGTCTGCTCCGGCGTTCTCCCTAGCTGACTATCATTACGCAAATTAGCATCCTTATTAGCATACGTCTAATTGGTACCGCTCGGAGTCAGCTCTGTGTTCTTCTACCCCTGCCGGAACTGTTCCTGCCGTCGCTCTCCAGACGAAAATATCCCTCTTTTCATGATTGTGTGTCTTTAGAGCTCTATTTCGTGGAGCTCCGCCCCACAGGGCTTGAGAAACCCTAGCCGTTTAGATCGACTGAGGGGGAAAAAAAATAAACGCGCCTGTGTTCAACTAGGTCCGGTGCACCACGGCATAAGTGAGCTCCGCCTGCGGTTCGTCTTCCAGTGGGCCCCGGGCCTGGGTCCTTCGACCACGACCTCCCGAAACTGCCGGAGAGAGCCACGCATCATCTTGTTGTTCCCCCTCCCAGAGGCCCAGGTCTTATGAGACCGCGGGTCGCCATCTGCCTGGGGCTGTTCGGGTACACACTACGAGGGGGCGTGGCCGCGTCGGTCGCCCTGTTCAATGGTGTCTCTGTGGCGGACATTTGTGTGTGGGCGACTTGGTCGTCACCGTCTCCTTTTGTCCGATATAATCTTTTTGTCCGTGTTGTCTGTCTCTGTGGCGTCGTCTCTGCCGGGCACAGCTGCCAGCGGGGGTCAGCGTTAGACATGATGATCCAGGGCGGGACCGCCGGGTGAGCGACGGTGCGCTCCTGACACGTTGGGGCTGGGAGAGGCTCGGACGGGTTAACTTACAGAATAACAGCTTTCACTCCAGCTCTCCCCTCACGTAGCTTTTCTTGCCCTTAGCTGAGTGTACGTCAGGTTGGGGTCAGTGCTGGGGTTGGGCCAAATTTAGTTACGGCCTCACCCTGGAGCCCTGGCTTGTGTTCTGGCTGGACTGTTTCTTGTTTGGTCCAGCAAGAGTGCACGGTGCGGTCGTGAAGCTCCGCTTATGTCAATTGGCGCTAGTCATGTGGGGTGGAGCTCCACAAAATAGAGCGATGGTTACGTATTGTAACCCTAGTTCTACCGTATGAGTGGAGCGAATCCCCACAGGGCGCGGACTTTGCTGGACCCACAGTCTGCTCGCTGAAAGTTTCGGCTAGCAGCAGATGTACGGGTGAAGCCTGCTTATACAGTGGTGCACCGGACCGAGTTGGACAGTAGTTGGTTGTATGTTTTTCTCCCTTAGTCAATGTAGCTGGATAGGGTTTCTCAAGCCAATAGGAGTTTGCCCTGTGGGGCTACTGTACGCTCCACTCATAGAACTAGGGTTACAAAACATAACCATTGTCTCCCCATGTTCCGAAGTTGGACAGACCTGTGCGTCGAGCTATTCAGCTACTTCCTGTTTGTTTCATCAAATGTTTTGTGCATGTAGATTCATGCAATAAGGGTAAACCGTGTTATACCTCGATATTCAATTAAGGTGACGACAGTTACAGTAGTGTGCATGCTATTTCTTTTCTCAACCCATCTCTTTCCTCTCTCTCTCTCTCTCTCTCACACACACACACACACACACACACACATACACACACCCTTGCACTTTAAAACCGTCTCCCCTGCGTGTGGTTCTGTGTCAGCCATCCCACTCCAAAGTGCGTTATCTCTTTGGCGCCGCGCTGACACCTGGATATGAGCTGCTCTCCCGGTCATTTCTCAGGTGATTAACCCCGCCTCACCTCTCCTTGACCCTGGCTACTGCTTTATGAGTCAGAGCCGTTCTAGACAGTGGCGACGCAGTCCCGACCTGCATCTCTCTCTCGCTCTCTCTCTCTCTCTATTAAACTGTGATCTCATCTATGAATGTTTCTCTAAGTGCTCATGTATTAAGTTTCCCGAGTCTGTGGCTGCGAGTGTGGGTTTCTCATAAGTAAGAGTTTGCACACTGTGTGCGGACTCCTACTTTCTTTGGTTCATGCTTCGTTAGTCCAGCACCTGCCTTATTCATTATTTTGGGATGTGCGCGACCCACTTCTGATTGGGTTTCTTATAACAAACATCTTTATTCATCACACAGTGAAGTACATCATTTGTCTCTAATATTTAAAAGTACTGTTGGGATATTAACAAACTAAATCGGTATTTTCTAGTCTAATAATTCTCTGATGTCTGATGTGAAACATTGTGGTTTGATGAAGAATAATGAACAAACTGAATGACTTTGGGGACTATGTGCACCCCGGGAAGAGTACATATTACCATTTGTAACACTAATGGGGATCCTAAAAACTAAACTAAACGTTTAGGTAGATGAGTAAATAGTATTTTATTGATCCCAGAGGGGAAATGATACAGAAGCACAATCAAGACTAGATAGTACACATTTAAATACACATTCACAGGCAAGTAATCATTAGTTTAGACTAAAATATGTTTGTTTTTTTAGCATACATTTTCCTTACAGATGTTTCACACACAAACACGCTAGTTTATGCCTATAGGAGGTGGGACCAGATGTGCAATTGATGCAATGAGGCTTTGATGTGGAACACAATCATACTGTTAGCCGTGCACAACTGGTGTGCGTTTGGTGTGATCTTAGCCACAACTTTCTGGGATGCTTTTTGTTATTGTGATCACCAAAAGTAAACATACAAATACAAATAAAAACAAATAAAATGTATTATTATTATTATTATTATTATTATTATTGTCATTATTATTGTTGTTATTATTGATATTATTATTATTGTTATTATTAAGTAGAGGTAAGACTAATAGTGAAGTTCTGTCCTTATTTTACCTTTACACTCATCATCTACAGTATTACCATGTCTTCTGTCACAGTGAAGTCAAATAACCTTGGAGAGACTTGAAACGTTTCCTAGATGGAGAATGACTCACAAGGCACGGCCATGTCAAATCATGTGGCGGTACAGTATTTGATGTTGACATGAAAGGAGAAGATGGGGAAGAGGGACTCATTCAACACAATTAAATGCCACTCTGGGGACCCGAGGTTTCATTATACGGCCATCAACGCGCGCTTGCTGCAGCGCTATCTCAGGCCGTTTATCTGTCTGTATTTGACTTTGTGACGTCCGTGACTGCTTTTTCAGGGTGTAGAAACGCACGTAGGGAAAGTCAGGAGGACTTTTTGAGAGCTGTAAGGTATCAGAACATTAATAAAAAATAAAAGTGTGTGGTCATTAGACTTAAATAGCCACTTCCGCGGTTCACAGGGAACAGGCCATTTGTATAGTTCATGGAGATTAACTTTATCTAGCTGCAGGTTAACAGACTATTTGGCTAAGTCAGTTATTTAGTACCCTGGACATGATCCCACTTGCCTACTACTGAGAACAGAAGGTACTGGTACAACATGGTGTTGTGTGTGTTACTCCAGCCCAGTCATAGTATAGTCATAGTATTAACCTGTCCCTCATCTGACAATGATTTGGTCACTGAAGTCTGAGTGGCTACTGGGGGGGGGGGCTGTTGGTCCTCCCTAACGTGTGTGGATGTGTTTTCTGGAAGGTGTGTAACGCGCGCGTGTGCCTGTGTGTGCGCTTCGTGTCTGTGAACAGGATGGGACGGTGTTCGCGAGCGACTAGCGGCGCGTCTGTCTCCTGGGTGAAATCCCTCAACGAGGACGAACCACAGCACAGCTGTGTCAGAGCTTTTGGGTGAACATGCCACCGTCAAACATCGCAGAGTCACAATCCAGTTATTACAGATAAGGATTTCGTACCCGAGGGCGGTTCATGTGATTCACAAATTCACTGATTCCTAATCTTCATAAAGTCACTTAAAAACAAAGTCACATTGGGCCTACAATACAAACCAGCCAACCAGCTGACAATAATGAAACAAAATGGTCCCTGCTATTATTATGATAAAACATGAGGGTTATGGAAGGGATTAAGCTAAAGACGCATAACAAACTGGAAAACAGAAAGCTTGAATAACGAACAGACCTATGGAATACAGGGGTTCGGAAAGGTATGTCATATTTCAAAAGGTTAATTCAAGAAATCATTTTGGATAAACTGGATAAAAGTGGATAACTTTGGATAAGAGCGTCTGCTAAATGACTGTAATGTAATGTCAAATGTATTAATAATGAAGAAGTTGTTTGTCTCCTATTCCTAGGACTCCTACAGTTGAACCATATCAATAATTAGTGTTATGTCAGTTGACAGCACATTATAACGGCTAGTTGTCATTAAGGAATTAAGAACGCTGCCTTTAGTTAATTATTACATGTTTTACTTTCTTTGACAATATAATAGCTATAACTATCTACCTACACTGCTCAAAGAAATTAAGGGAACGCCAGTCATCAATCTTCATGGCTGATCTCCATGAACAAAATAACCAAGTTAAAAATATGTATTGATTACATTGTGCAATTCACCAAGAACAAAATGACTGTCAATAGAAACCAAAATCATTAACCCATTGAGGGCTGGATGTGATTAAGTGTGAGTGTTCCCTTAATTTTTTTGAGCAGTATATAATAAACTTTAGATGTATAGATCTATCTACCTTTAACATCGAAATGCAAGGAGTCTCTGCAGCTTACGTGAAGTAAGCTGTCCACGTACTCCTAGTTCTGTAAACGCAAGCTGTATAACGTTAAACGAGTCAACTCTCATGCTTGCAGATTCTACACTTTCTCTGTCTGTTCCTTGGCACCTTGGTGGATAAACCTAGCCTCGTGAGACCATCGCGATCTCACAAGCTCACATCCTGTGCCTCACCCAGATCAGTCTGGCCAGGCTCAACATAAATCAGTTTGCCAATCAGTGTCCTATATGAGGAACTTGGGCATGGCTTAGGTGTGACGTCACGACAGCGGGTAGCAATGGTCCGTTGATCTAATTGGTTGAGGTTAAACCATGATAGACCGTGTTAGACAGATGGTTCATCCAATCACCTTCAAATATTCAAATAGTGCCTACCCTTTCCCAAACAGTTTCTAACGGTGCCTTTCCAGGTGGTTAACAGACACGGGCTGATTTTAAGCCCCTCTCCCTCTGGTGGAGGGAGGCCAACTAGTACTTTCCTCTCTCTAATACCTCATCTTAAAGTGTCCTTGTTCCCTAGTTTATCCTCTCGCCCAGGTGAATCCCTGAGTCATTTTGTATCTCTTATACTGCCGGTAAATGGTCTTCCAAATGAGTGTGATGATCGATTGATCGTGAGGTCTTGTGAGACAGCATAATAACGTTCCTCTAGGGCCAGAAAACATTGTCTGACCACAGTGGGAGCACCATCATGAGAGCATACTTTTATTGCCGCCATTTGTAAGCTTAAAACTGTTCTTGTTGGGCAGATCAAAAAAGAAGAAATGGGATGTCTAAGCCCTAAAAGGCAAACCTAATCTCAAATAAACGCATTGATTTTTCTCGCTGTCCTCAATTGGGACACTACTTCACTACTGACGTCGTAAGAGCTGAGAGATTATGGTGAAGCGTCTGTTCTTTTCTTCTTCTTCTTCTTCTTCTTCTTCTTCTTCTCTTTCCGTCTTACTTTCCCTCCCCAGCCACTCCGTTATCCCATATTAGCTTTGCTTCTGAAAACGTCTTGAAGACCATTTGGAAGACGACTCAGAGGGTCACTGAGCTGGGCTCTGTCCATTCTGGGAGGGAGGGAGGCGACCAGATAGAGCTCAAATGAACCATCTCAGAAGAATGTTTTCAGGCGAACTCTATAATTAGTTGAGAGATGAATCCTGGTTTTTGAAGGGACAAAAGGGGATCTTTTCTTTCATACCCCGGCCTCCTTTGGAGCACAGATCTATCTGGAGCAGCTCAGAATGTGCCTCTAAGAGATAGCCCAGCGAAGGAATGAGATCCCTGGGAAGCAGAGCGATGAGAGGCAGGGAGGGAGTCATGGCTGACCATCACAGCGGCCATTACATTCGACAAACAAAGTCCCTTCGCTTGAGGCCTAATCTCCGATATAGCAGTCTTTGGACCGGGCGCGTCTGGCTTTGTTTACACTCTTGACTCCTTTCCGAACGGTCCGCCTGGCTGTCGCGGCGGGATTGTGGGCGCTCTAATCCTAGAATGAATACAGCGAGTGAATGGAGGTCGAGGTGTCCATCTGGTGTCGGCCAAGCCTCAGAAACATAGTAGCCGACTTCCTTCTTCTTACCTGGCGTATTTGCGCTCTCTAAGTAAACATTGAAATCCCCCCCTTTGTGCTAGAGTCCTTCTGGAGGTTCAATAGAAATGAATTGTGCCACCAATTACGGCATGTCTCAACAAACGGGCTGTGCTGGAGAAATACTCCATAGCAGAAGAGGGTATAGTTAGCAGGTAACAATACAGTACTGTACAGAATCATAGTTATATCCAAGCCGGTGTCATCAAACGCCGTGAGCACATTGAAAACATTTTTTTCCGGGGAGGGAATGCAGCGCTGTGTGGGGAGAGTACGGCGACCAGCGGGTGACGCGGTTGCAAGGCCCAGCTCACTGCGAAGACACGCTGGGGTCTCAATGATGCGTTTCAGATCCATGAATGGCCGCCATCATGAAAACATAATCCTAAAAGAGGGGAGGTGAATAGCACAAGCCCGACTTCCCTTGCACTCACTTCATCCACATGAACAAATACATCAAATCATCATTTTCAGCCCCGGATTTTTGTGTTTAGTTTATTTTCCAAACACTGTCTTTGGTGGTGTTAAACATTTTGCTTTTTAACTTTAAGCTTGTTCTGCCCCGTGCTGTTTGTCAATTAATGCTCGAATGAGACCAAATACCGTAAAGTCACAAGCACATTCTGTACAAGAACAGGCTGAATTGCATTGCTGCCTTTGATTGTGATATCACAGACTACTTAAGCGAAGGCCCAGACCCAGCAGCTAAGCTACAATGAAGGATGATGATGCTAAACTCTTCATAGGGCCGGATGTTCAGCTGGAGGTGCTTCACGTACATGTCTGCGGTCATGCTGATGTTCTTATTGAGGCCGTTTCAACCGTTCAATGACTTTGCATTAAAGCAAAGTCTCACGGCCTTGGGGGGGCTGGGGGGGGGGCTGACAAAGATGTCTCCTTGGAGCTCACGTCGCGGGACTCTCTTCCCTCTCAGGAGATCACGGCATTGCAGATGCTGTGTGAATCTCTGCTCGTTAGGGAGCCTCTATAATTGGATTCAGTCTCAGCCCTGCTCTTGTACAACTGAACGGTTGGGAGATTGGATTGTGCTTGACACAGGCCGGTCAGACTGGAATATTGAATTTCCATTCTCTTTGAATACATTACAATTTAGTATTGACTTTATATAATATAAAATAGAAGTCCTTCTTTGAATTCTGTGATTGCATCCTTTAAATTATTTATTTAATCTGTGCTGTTGTTGAAAATACCGGATGCATTTTCTAATCTTTCTTTCTTTCTCTCTCTCCCCTTCTCTTTTGCTCTCCTGGTCCACCCTTCCAAAGCAGAGGAGTTTGCCGTGGAAGGTAAGAACACTGCTTTTCTCCCTCAGTCTCTCTGATGGCCTCTCTGGTGTTGGTGGCCATCTTGGATGCTAACGCTGGATGCTAACGCTGGATGCTAACGTTGGCTGCTGTTTCATGTATGTGCTGTGTGGCCTCCCTGAGGGGAGGGGCATTGTCATTTTGGACTGCGGTTATAGTGACTCTAGGGGGCCTAAATTACGTTGTTCCTAACAGCAGCTGGTTTCTCAACATCTCTTATGTTCTTTTGCCTTGATTTGATCCTTTTACTTTTGAATATATAGCGTATACTCTTTTGGATATTGTTCTTCATGTGAAGAGCGTATACTTGTGAGACCTGGGAGATGGAATGCACTTATACTGATGCAAATATAGTATGTATGATTATGAAGGGGGATTTGCTATCGTATGTCAGGCAAAGTGTATAATTCTGTCCTCTGGCATTCTTCAACTCCGAGCCAGGCAGTGAGAGTGCTGTCAGTCAGGGCTCCAAAAGCCCCATCAGCCCCGAGGCTTGACGCTAGGCTAGCTTTTGGCGCAGCAGAACTATGGCTAGATTAGCATTAGCATTTTGTCCGTTTGCAGGCCCGGCCTGTCATTCAGACTTGGGTAGTTAGGGAAAGACGGGTGGGGGTGGAGTGGGGGGGGGGGGGGGGGGGGGCACAACGGAAACAGAACATCAACTGGATCAGTAAGACGGACATGATGCCGTTTCCTAGAGAGCTTTCACTGCCCCCCCCCCCCCCCCCCCACACACACACACACCTCTGCTCCGCTCCCCTCCTCAATGACAACTCAGCTGAGTTTGTAATCGACAGGCGGGCTGATCGTACCGATGCTCCGCAGCGGGAGAGGAGGCAAGGGCGGGAGCGGTTTCAGGGGACGCGGGGAACGCGCGCCCGTGGGAGGGGTGGGTCCGGCGGCAGGAGGGGGTGCGGGGGAATTTGGGGAGGGCTGCCTCTCCTCCTATTAGGACTGCCGGATGATGGATTGCCTCTCACGGGCTCCGAACCCAGCGAAGAATTCTCTACGGAAAAAAAAAAAAAGCCCTCCCCTGTTTGTTTTTTTTCTTCTTCACTGAACCGTTCTTGAGCTCTGCACTTATTTATGTGGCACTATAGCTTATTCAAAGTGTGCCGTATTGGAATAGGGAGAAATTCGTGTTTCAGTCTTGCCGTGTGAACTCAATTTGAATCCTGACCCGTCACTGGTGCTGGGGCCGTGCAGCGCCGCATAGCCGACCCTGTTTGATGCTGACATTCACAAGCCTTGTATGAGTCGGAGGATCACAGGCCTGTTCCTGTCATCCTCCTCTGTGTGTGGTGTGTGTGTGTGTGTGTGTGTGTGTGTGTGTGTGTGTGTGTGTGTGTGCGTGCGTGTTTGTGTGAACCCTTGCTGCCGGGGTCACATGTTGGAAGTGCTGAAACCTTTGATGGGAAAATGTCAGGATGGGGGCGTGCGAACCGCCAGGGACGCCGGCGTTCCCAGAATCCCCAGCGACTCGCGTTGACGGATCTCCGCTTTGTGGCACGACCTCTCTTATGCGGAGTGAGTCGAGGGGTGAGGCGCCTGCCGGGTGTGTGTGTGTGTGTGTGTGTGTACATGTACGCGTGTGTGTTCGTGAACCTGACGCGGTGGAGCAGAGCGCTGACCCGGGCTGTGATGGCGCGTGGCGGTGCGTTTTACGTACGCCGGGGCACCTGAGGGAACTCCAGATGGTTCCCAGAGGAACCCCAGGTGAGCACACAGACCAACTCTGCCTGCCACCGCTACCTCTCAGCTGGGGGAACGGAGTCGCAGCGGAGTCCCCTAACCTGGCCTGGGCGGCCGTGGGGGTCCGGGGGTGGTCCGTTACCATCCACCAAATAGCAGAGACACCGGAGGTTCTCCCTCAGAGATACAGAACCTACGGTTCTACCGTACCAGAGGCACGGCGCCGCTGATGTAACGTCCCACACCGATCTCTAAGCTGCTCTCAGATTTCATTCCACATGCTGCCGCGTTTCAAACCGATTTCAGACCGTTCCAGCATCTCGGCATCAGCCCGGGCTAATCATTGAAATTGAGTTGCCTCTTCTGTGTGACATCATCGTTGTATTAAGGTCCTGAATGTGTGTGTGTGTGTGTGTGTGTGTGTGTGCATGCATGTGTGCCAAGCTATAGCGAATAGAGATTATTATAATCGGCACGGCTGTGTCTTTTCTGTGAACGCCAGTCCTTGCTTTTTAATTACAAAATGCTCCAGGGTCAACCATTCATTTTGAGCTTCCCCTGTTTCCTTGTCAAATTAACCATAGTAAGGTACGCGTTACATAATAATTCACCTCTTCACATTAAGCAATAGGTGTCTGCGTGCCTTTAATAGTTTTAATTAAGATGTTACTAGGCACTCGCAGGACTGTTTAATAATGAGACACACACATTTAAAGAGGACATGTAATGGCCTGTTGTCTGAATCCCCCAAACAGCGGTACACATGTTGGCAAGCACACACACACACACACACACGCACACACACACACCTTGCGTTCTGGTTATCGGTCCTATTTTTAGACTTACCCCTACCCCATATTTGGCTAATTAGTGGCAGCGACCGTGCGTTCAAAGGTTGGTTGAGATTGATGATATGCAGAGACCTTGGAAGCCCGGGGGAGCGAGAAAGACTGTGGCAGAAGGAGGCTGATAGCCTGTGCCTTGCAGACAGTGGGGTGTGTGTGTGTGTGTGGGGGGGGGGGGACGATTGATGATCTTCATCGGGACAGTGCCCCGATTTTTGCAGACCAGCCAACCCCCCCATCCCTCTCTGCTGTGATCTGCATACAGTAACTATGGCCAACTAAGCATTTTACCCCTTATCAGGCATGAGGACGTGCATGCGCTTCAGTACCAAGGTAAAATAACTATCTGGCGCCGGCCAACCAAGCGCTTTCCCAGAGAACAGATCTTCAGTGCAGTCGTTTGGCAATCGTACTGCAGGGGGACATCATAAGCATTTGGAACGAGCAAGAGTTTTAACCAGGGAACATTTGGGCTTTGCTTTTCTGTGTTGCTTTGTTCGTTACAGACAGCAGACATAAACGGAAGTTGGATGTATAAAATGGATATTAATAGTGGTGGATGGAGACGGACTGTCCATGCGCGTCCATGTTGTGTCTGACTCCGGAGAGGTGTGGTTGGGTGACAAATGTTGCTCAGTCAGCCCTCCCTCCTCTCTCACTCTCTATCTCTCTCACTCACTCTCTCTCTCACTCTCTCTCTCACACACACACACACACACACACACAGGCATAGAAAAACATGCACACACACACGCACACTGATCTTAATCAATCTGATCAAGGCTAATGATCTTTCCATTCTGGGACATCCAGCCTCTGAGTTAATCTGAGGCTTGGATAGAGAGAAAATCCCTCTTTTTCCCCCTGTACAGAATGGGAGTTAGATGTTCAGTGGAGATATGGGATTACTGTATAGATTGAGTGGTTACTGTTAGACAGCAGGAGATTACTTTGGCTCATCCAAACCAGATTATGGATTTTCTTCTTATTGCTGTGTGGGAGAAGGAGTGTTTTCCTAGATATGTGTTCAGGAAGAGCGAGAAAAACAACTGAGCAGCAAACGCGTAGTACATAAATTAGCCAATGCCAGCAAGCGTATTAACCTATTTCTGGTTTGTTGATGTTGGAATATTCTTGGAATTTTACCTGGGGGAAAATGCTGAATACAATTCAAGTATACATTTTTGGATAGTTTGTTAGTAATCATCTGCTGTATGGCATGTTCCTTGTTTTCAAACAGAACTGTGGAATCTGCCTTGCTACAGAGAAGGGTTTTACTCACACACGTTTGAGATTAAAATAGAAAGTAAAAGAAAAAGAATAACTACTACTAGAAACGTTTTCCCTCCTTCCATCTTGAGAAGTGAAACGAGAATGAATGAATGAATGAATGCATGAATGAATGAATGAATGAATGAATGAATGAATATTTTTATTTTCGTGTCTGGTCATAATGACCCATCGCACATGACCCACCGCTTTGACACAATAACCATATACCCCCAAAAAAACAAAAACAAGGAACAAAGAACAAATAACTCATAAATAAACTTAAAACACTATTAAGTCTGTGGGAACCCTAGTGTCCGCTGTCCTGCGTGGTCCACCATTTTGTGATGTTTAAGTCCTGAAGGAGGGCTCTCACACACCATCGCACACACACGCACACACGCGGACGCACATGTGCACGTGTAACAGGTGTCACCGCATTGCTCCTCAGTATTGCTTCCACCCCCACTTGTTGGGTTTGATTCCGGGTCCACCGGACGTGCCGGCACACATGACCACCTCATTAACACCGCTCATGAACACCGCTTTGGCCAGCTACGCTCCCGAAAAGCTAATGATTCAGTGACGTGACTGGGCAGTGTTCATACTGAGGGGTGAGTTGAACCAGTCCAACTCGGTTACACAAAACGTGCGCTCGCGCAAACACGCTCACGAGCGCACACGACACATGCAGGCGAGGTGTGAGATGCGCACGTGCGAGACACTAACATGTGAGGATTTGGGCTACACTGTACGGAATGTGTAAGGACCACTATCTGGTAACAGACCAAGAGCAGCTAGCGTGTAGCCTCAGATAGTGAAGGGGGTACAGGAGCACTATCTGGCATGGCTAGAACCCAGGATGCCAGTCTAAATCACAGAGGGTGGACAAGGTTTAGCCACGCACGGAGTAAAATAAAGACAAGGTGTATAATGCACATCCATGCACTCAAATTAAAGAAAGGAAATGTCCGCACACAGTATACAGTACTGCCGTCTCCTGCTTTATTCACCAACCATCATTCATTTGAAGCCCTTCCAGGGTGAAACATTATGTTTGAGGGGTGAATTAAGAATGAGGCGGCAGTGTGTGTGGACATTTCCTTTCTTTAATTAACGTAGTTACATTTCCTGTCTTGAATTAACAAAGTAGTAACCCACCAAATTCAACAAATCATCGCAGCGTGATCTTCAGTCACAACTAGTAAACTAATACAATGTCAGAGGCTTGCTTGAAATAATTAAAACTTACTAAAACTTACTAAACTCTGTATATTAGTCAATCCTTGCCGTACACATATTGAGTTGTGGGCTGTAGTGTTTGTCATGCTGGCTGACGGTCCAGATTCAAATCTATCTTCTGGTACCATGATAACAACCTCTCTCTAAATCTCTCAAAATAAATTGTTGGCTTCAGAAAAATCAGAGGAAATCACGCTCCCATTTCCATCAACGGGACATCTGTTGACATTGTTCATAGCATTAGATTTCTTGACACACACATCTCAGACACCCTCACAAGGTCTCTCAACACCAAGTGCATCCTCAAGAAAGCACAGAGGAGATTGTACTTCCTGAGGTGTTTTAAAAATGTTGTTTTGAGCACCAGAGCTCTTGTGAACTTGTATACGTGTACCAGAATGTTCCTACATTCTGTATCACAGTGTAGTTTGCCAATATGACTGCTCAGGACTGTAGACTACTGCAAAGGACTGTAAAGACAGTAAAAAAAAAAAAAAGCCACAGAACTACATCACCTTCATAACATCTACACTACTTGCTGTAAAAGGAAAGCCCAGAACATCATTAAGGACTGTTCTAGTTGCTTCCATCTAAAAAAAACATTACCGGTGCATCACATCACACACATCACATCACTCGTCTCAGTAACGGTTTCTTTCCACAGGCAGTCAGGTTTCTAAATCGCTGATGGCTGCACCCACATGCACTCATTCTCTTGTTATATGTAATCCTTTTGTTGGTTTTGGGATGGGGTATCTGTCACGTTAAGGTGGAGACGGAGGTGGTCTTTGTAGGCGAACTAAACAGTTGCCTAGAGCAGCAAGTGGCAAAATGTGAGCCGACCACGGGCCAACCATAAAAAATACTGAATAAAAAGGAATAGGCGCGCCAATTGCTGAGGAATGTGTCAATCACCCTGCGCCTGCCGCCTCCTCCACCTCCGCCCCCAGCTCTCGCGCGCCATGACCGAGAAAAATGGAGGCAATATCTCTAAACGACCGCAATTATCTGTCTACAAATATAAAAAGAGGAGAATGTTGAAGGACCAAGCACTCGGTTCATTGTTCAAATATATTGATCCCGGGCCTCAGATTCAGTTGCTGGCCTACAGGATAACACAGTTTCTCAAAGTTGAAAGTAAAACAAATTTTAAAAAAAACTACCTCTGCAGTACAGTGAAACAAGACAGACTTATTCCTAATGGATTGGCAACGATCTTCATAGAACATGAACTGAGAATCGAAAAATATATGCACCGACGTGCACATGCACAGTAATAGGCCTAGAGGATGCAGTTAAGACCATTGTTGCGATGAAGGCCCAATCAAGCTGAAAGATTCTAGGAGCAGCTGTGTGGTCTCGGCACCCTTTTATAGTGGCGCACCTGTTCTACTGTAGTCGCAGGTGCGTTTATGTATTGATTGATTTCTTCAGTGGACGTAGCTAGCTACGATTGGTTAAGCCAGTAAGGAGCTTGCCCTGTGGGGCGGAGCTCCACGAAATAGAATTATATATATAAAGTTATATAGAACATATATATATATATATATATATATATATATATATATATTCCCTAAAGCTGCTGTCTATCTGTACAGGCCTAAGGATGCCTCCTGCCTTCACAAGACAAAACACTAAACATATTGTTTGGTTGAAGTCCCCCTCAACCTCTTTTAAGAGCCGTAAGAACATTAACAGTTTTATTTCACCAGCAGACTCAGTTGCCCTGAGCTCTCTACTCAGTCGGCCGCCCACATGTGAAGATGGCTGCTGGACTCAGGGAGAGCCGGTCCCACAGAGGAAGTGTGCTTCCAGGCTCTGAACCCTGCATACATTATCATATGGTTTACAGTTATAATATGACAGATATATAGCTACATCCCTCTCAGCCTCAGTATGGCTCGCTCTGCCTGTGTGTGAAGACAGAAGAGTCCCATCTCGAGACCACATCTGAACTCAGCGCTACTTTGCAATCTCACAGTTGATATGGAGGATAAATCTTATGAACAAAGCTTATGAATGTCTATTTATAAGACCTACATATTCAATCAGCAGCCAGTCAAACCTGAGAAGAGCATTTGACCCCTTAGGCTATAGTGCGTTGAAGTATATATTTCTGCATCATCCCATGTTGATTATTTCACTCTAACCACTCATCGTTATGGTCGCCAAGTCCATCACTCCTAGCTGGTTCTGACAGTGAAACCATCCGTGGTACTGCTCTTCTCGCCTGTATTCAAATGAAAAGGTGTTGGGATCAATGTGCCTATGTGTTGTGCCTCTCCGAGTCTCAAAGATGTCCACATGAACAACAACACAAAACAACAAAGGACAGATTCTTTTAAGTGTGCCCCTGAGGATCAGGGGCTATGGGGCGTTTGGAGTTTACATTGCTTTGTCTCCCCTTTCGTTGTCTTCGGCTGGTTAATGTATGCCTTGTCAGAAATACAATCCCAGTAATCCTGTCCAGCACATTCTCTTCCCCTCTATCTGCCGTCCTCCCTCTGGAAGAACCGGTCAGCTGGTTGTTGCTAAGAGGCTTAGCAGGGGCACGTCTATAGGAGGAACTGGATTGCTCCTTTGTGGAGCTGAAGGAGACCGTCTGGATGAAGAGGCTGTTGAAGAGGGTCAGCAGAAGGTGGAGGTCCACCCGTGTTTACCTCACGGCGCTGACGGACGTTGCGACCGTATCTGACAGGAGACGGCATCTAGGCATCCTGAATAATCGCCGATATACCGCAGCACTATCATGAATCTGTCAAATTATCTCACATCTACTCCCACGCGACGGCGTCACAAAAATAGACCCAAAAAAAGCTCAAACATCTCACTGCGGTTCTGAATGGACGCTTTGATAAATTTTTGATAAATACCAGTCTGTTCTCCGTCAGAAGCATTCTACCGAAACAGCTCTTCTCAGAGTCTCAAATGACATCATGAGGTCCTTCGATGTGGGTGAATGCTCAGTTCTGGTGTTATAAGATCTAAGCGCAGCTGTCAATACATTAGTGTAGATCACTGCACCCTGATAGAAAAGGCAGTGGGTGGGTATCTCTGGGAGCACCCTGGACTGGTTCTCCTCCTATCTCTCCAACAAGAGTTTCTGTCAGTTGGTTGGTCCCTCTATGTCTGAAACTGCTGTCCTGCCCTGTGGTGTTCCCCAGGGTTCTGTTTTAGGTCATATCTTGTTTGCTTTATATATGCTTCCCCTAGGACTGATTATTATCAAATATAAAGATGTCTCTTATCATTGCTACGCTGATGATATTCAGCCTTGCATATCTCTTAAGCCAGATAAGACTGATACTGTACGTTGTCTGGTTTACATGACTGTTTGACTGCTGTTAAGGATTGGATGGCCAACAATTTCCTTTAAGACTGAGGTTCTTATTATTCATTCCGAGAACGTCAGCTCTAAAGTTGCTCAGTCTGTGGGGCCCCTTTCAAGAACTGTACAGTCTAAGCTCAGAAATCCTGGTGTTATTTTTGATCAGGCAATTCACTTTTATTATCACATTAAGTCACTGACCCATAATTGCTTTTCCCTTCTTAGAAATATTGCCAAACTTCAGTCTATTGTGTCCCAAGCTGAGCTGGAAATACGTATTCATGCTTTTGTATCATCTCGCCCAGACTGTTCTAATTCCCTTTTCACCTGCCTCAGCAAGTAATCCCTAGACTGTAAACACTGCTGCAAGGCTGTTGATTAGGTCCAGCAAGACCTGTCACATTACTCCATCTTAGCTTCCTTAGGGGGCGATCGCACCTGGAAAAGACGCTTGAACGCTTGAAACGCTTGGGCCAAATATGACGATGACGAAATGGGGCTTCTCGTGTCTTACGCTCAAAAGTTGAAAATAGTTCAACTTTTTTTTTTTTTCAGCGTCTACAAACGCGGGTCAAAACTGACGCGCCTGCAAGAAAAGACGCTTGAAAGACGCCTGTCGAAAAAGACACCGGAACGCCAGACAGACGCGCCGTATCATAGGAAATCAATGGTTTTACAGTACTAGCGTCTCGTTTCTAGCGTCTTTCCCAGGTGTGATCGCCCCCTTACACTGGCTCCCCATCACATCTAGGATGCAGTTAAAGGTACTTGTCATCACCTTCAGAGCTCTGCATGGTCAGACACCTGTGTACATCTGTAACATTCTCCATCCCTACAGTACATCACAAGCTGGTCACTCAGGTCTGTTTTCATGTCCTTGTTTTTATGTTATTGTTCTTACAATTTTTAAAAACTATTTTGCACACGTGAAGCACTTTGTGTTCTGTGAAAGGTGCTATATAATTAAAGCTGGCTTACTTACAACCCCCGCACACTTCATACTGCTTTCTGCTGGCTTTAATACGGTTGGAGGTATTCCATTTAAAGCCCACATTGCCACTGCAATTATGTGTTCCATTTGACCGTCTTTGAATGATAGAAAACACCATTAAAGCCCAGATCAATCAACCTATCAGGCTCTGAATGAAGCAACTGAGTTGGCTATTGAAATATAGCCCTGAAATGTTCTTCCGCTCTTAAAAGAGGTTGAGGCAGACTTCAAAAGGCAGGTCCAAATTGATGGACATCCTTACGCCTGTCATATTGGGTGTTTGCCGCGTGTCTATTATGGCCGGGCCTTCTGACGAGCCTCGTGACACGTCTCCGTCGTCTGCACGGCCGCCCCTCGCCACATCATCCGTAAACGGATTTGTCCGCGCGTGGACAGCCGCAGCCTCGTCCGAGGCGCGACCACGCCATTTCGGGCCCTCCTCTGTCCCCCGCGCTCCAGCCCCTCCTCTGTTTCCAGAGAAAGCTCTCTTTGTGTACCTGCGTCCCCTTCCCTGAATACATTTATGCTGTGAAAGGCCATCGACAAAAATCCCAGAAGTCTCTGTGGCAGGGTGACACATGGGAGGATTACGGCGGGGCTAACTCCAGAGAGAGAGCCCCTCTCCCGTCCACCGGAGGACAAACAAAACAAACAAAAAAAACACGGCCCTCGCTGCTGCCGAGGCTGCTAAGCAACTGGTTTGAAAGACGGGGTTGGGTTGCTGTGGGGTCGGAGTGTGTCGGAGTATGTGTGGGTGTGTGTGTGATAGAGAGAGAGAGAGAGAGAGAGAGAAAGAAAGAGAGAGAGAGAGAGAGTGTTTGAGCAACTGAATGAGTACGAGTGTGAGTGTAAGTGCAAGGTTGTGTGTTTTTGTGTGGGGAACGTGCGTAGGTGTGTGTGTGTGTGTGTGTGTGTGTGTGTGGGCTCTCATACTACCTGCTCTCTCTTGCTCCCTCTCAGCAGCATTACAAAGGCAGTAAGAGGGAGCCAGCTCCACCGAACGAGGGTTAAGCACACGGCAGCGTCTCTCACAATCCCTCCCAGAGATGCACCATTCTGCTTGCCACAACACAGAAAACAGGTAGCACTCCATTTTCAGAAAACGACTCGTCCGCGTCCCCGGTTAGAAAAAGCGGTTTCCCAGCTCCGCGCACGCCGGCTCTTTTCATTCAGCCGGCGCTACAATTATGCATCGGCGGCGCGCGGCGGGAAATGGTCTCGTAAAATTGGGATCAACAGGCCACCCAGATGAATGGTGAGCCAGTCTGAGGTGGGAATGAGAATTAAGCTGTTCTTTATTTTTTCTTTACGTCTCCATCCCGTAATGGGAGAGTCGTAACAGCCAAGCGCGTTTGCATTTCTCCCGTCTCCCGCCATTTTGGAGCGGGGGTGGAGGATGGGGGGGATGCTCCGGAGGATTCCCGAGGTGCGTCGGTGGTCGGTTGTAGCGCCGCGCGGCGCTCCCTCTCCGTCTCCTCCCTCCCTCCTCCCTCCTTCCGCCCCTCTTTTCCCCGTGCGTCGGGAGAAGGACCAGTAGAGGGAGAGTCCGACATGACGTGACCCGCAACTCGGTTTCAATATATCTCAAGGCACGTGGTTTCTAGTGCTTTGAGCAAAAATGATCACCAGTCTGTACGTGGTACGGCTCGGCAAGTCTTTGAGTGACGCAGCTGTCTGTGTGTGTGTGTGTGTGTGTTTGTATGTGCAGATGAGATTGACCTAATAAACGGAATGTCAGCAAGAATGCATCCCACCTGCGGAGACATACCCTCCTTTCTTGTCACACACACACACACACACACACACACACACACACACACACACACACACACACGGCGAGACTTCATAGAGGGTGGGCTTTACGAGAGCCTCTGGCAGGAACCCCCCTCTTTCTCCCTTTGGGCTGGCACAGCGAGGAGTGTTTATAGGAGTCATGAGAAATCTCTCCCACAGCTGTCACACGGCATTTATTTATCTCTCCGCCGTCGTAGCCTTCCGGGCCATTTTTGTTGGGAAACAGCCTGACGCCGCAGTCTGAGCTGTGCCGCTGCGTGTGCGCTTGGCCAGGCTTGATCCACGACCCCACACTGCACTGTGGGTAGTCGCTCTGGGTGTGTGTGTGTGTGTGTGTGTGGGGGGGGGGGGCGGCGGGGGTGGGATGAGCAAGTCCCGACGCGTCCAACCAGCGAAAGCAACAACAACCAAAGGCTGTTTCTGTGGAATCACATATGGCCTAGATATTTCAGCGGCTCTGCGTGTTAATGATAACGCCGTTCGCCCTCCGGTCTTTGCCGACCCGGTGTGTAGTGCGACCAGAGAGAGAGAGAGAGGGAGAGAGAGAGAGAGAGAGAGAGAGAGAGCAGGCCCGGTGTGTAGTGCGACCAGAGAGAGAGAGAGAGGGAGAGAGAGAGAGAGAGAGAGGAGAGAGAGAGAGAGAGAGAGAGCCGGCCCGGTGTGTAGTGCGACGAGAGAGAGAGAGAGGGAGAGAGAGAGAGAGAGAGAGAGAGAGAGAGAGGGGGGGGGGGAGAGAGAGAGAGAGAGAGAGAGAGGGGGAGAGAGAGAGAGAGAGAGAGAGGGGGAGAGAGAGGGGGAGAGAGAGAGAGAGAGAGAGAGAGAGGGGGAGAGAGAGAGAGAGAGAGAGAGAGAGAGACCTGCACTGGCCTTGAACACATTGGAACGGACAGCAGCCCAGAGGACGTTGGCGTTGCTGTGTGACTGCGGCCATTCCCTTTTGCGCGTTGCGTACAAGTCGATGCTGTACAGGACATTTTTGCCTTTTGGGTGGCGGTCGACGGGCATTCCTTTCTTCACATTGTGTCGAAACAAAAGAGCGAGAGTATTGTATCCTTTTCACATAGTTTGGTTGCTTAACGTGATACATGCAACATACTGTATACTGTGAATTATATTTGTCTTCTCTTCCTGGCTGTCAGAAGGGGAAACCAGGTCCAATCATCCAGAATTATGTTCCTTGGTTCACTTTTTGCTGGTGTGTGTGGTTAACAGGAGATACAGTAAACACACACACACAAACAAACACACACACTCCCATATTCTGGGATGGGTACAGGGCCCAGACTAAGCTGTTGCACAGGCTAGACAGGTTGATCAATGATGCCCAGACAGCGGATGATAAACTGGTTACAGTAGGTTCCCCCCGATGGCTTTAATTGAACAAAAGTTGCGCAAGTCCAGCTGGAGAGAGCGCGTCCTGGGAATTGGATGTTTTGGAAAGATAGTCCACTAGACCTCATCTGGAGTCTCCCACCGCCTGATCAAGGTCGCGAAAGGTCAAGGTTTCGTATTCATTTCTGTCATCAGCAGAATGTATTTTGCACATAGAGAAGCGTAATCCTAATTGTTAGGTTTTTCCAGCACAATAGTCTCTTGAGATAGCAAGGGTACAAGCTCACCTCTTGATTGAGTCAGCTGTTCATTGAAAATCACTGGCCGCCAATTTGTACCCCTCCCAGCCACACGGTCAGTCAATAGCATCGACCTAACACCTAGTTTGGCTTATTCGGTGGTGCTCCGAGACTCGGCCAGGCACCTATGCCCTATTCATGGAGTTGGGAGGGAAGGGAAGGTGTCCTAACCTTTTCCCTGAAATGTTAGGGCAAATTATTGTCAAAGCGCGGGACGTGTCGGCCATGCTAAGCTAAGCTAGCTTCCCCGGCGTGTGTTATACCTGACTCCTGCCCTTTGAGCTACGAGCTGAGAGGAGGGGGGGTGGGGGTGGGGGGGGGGGGTCTACGGAGGGGGCTAGGGCCGCGTTAGCGCTGTTAGCGCCAGAGAAACCCTTCAGGCTGACATTTCGTCTCCGCGGTGTACCGGCTAGATCTCGGCCCCGCGGGCTGCGAAGGCAGAGCTCAGCAGGGGGACAGGAAGTTAAACGGTAACAACAGCTGCTCACTCTCTCTCTCTCACACACACACTCTCATGCCATCATGAGAATTTCCAGAGGTTGAGACAGTACTAACTTATACCTTGATGATTGGAGTGCGTGCGTCCTTTGATTGAAGTGTGTGTTCTATGATTGGAGTGCGTGTTCTATGATTGGAGTGTGCGTACTATTCAACTTATCGGTGAGCCGTCTCTTTTCAAACCCCTTCAGTCAACTCTGCAGACCATGCCGGCCGCGAGTACCAATTACCATATTGCCTCTCTAACGTATCCCATCCAACACGTCCGTGGGTTATCCTGTACCCTTTTTCTCCATTGATGAAGCGTCAGTTGGTAATGAGGCGAAATCTAAGCAGCACTTAAAAACAAAAATATGTAGACCAAATACAATAAGCCAGCGCCACCCGCCCCCAGAGTGCATGACTACTCATTACCTTATGTAATGGCTTTGAAAAACACAGAACAAAACTAAACAAAAAACAGAACAGTGAATTATCTTAATGAGCATTAGTTATTCCTGGATAGTAATTATGTACTGTACTTGAGCTTGTTTGGATTCCGCTGGTGTGCTTTTTGCCGACATTTGGCAGATGGTTAAACGTTATTTGTCAAGTAGAAAAACTCACTAACTTTCAGCTTTTTGTTTTTTAGGCTTAAATATGATGTTTTTTGTGTTTTATTTTCTTGGATGTATCGCACATTTCCTGTGGTCGTCGCCTGCTAGATGTACGGGACATTGTCAATATGATGGTCGCACGTGACGATTTAGGCATCGTTTGATGTGTGAGGAGAAACTTCACCATCTGGCGCATTTTGAGGATGTCCTACACCGGGACCAAACCTTGAGTGGCGGTCACATTTTAGCCCACTCCCTCCATCTTTTTATGATATTAACTCCCTCTGAAACCAACATTAGAGCAGTTAGGAGTATGACCCCAGATATGAATACATACCACTGATCCAGAAACTCCTATCTGACCTCTGGCTTGACCTCGAGCCTCCTTCTGAAGATGAACGCGGATCAACTGAGCATCCCAGAACACACGGAAGTCAAAACGCTAGCACTTTTCTCATCCCTCCCACTCGTTCAGGCTGTCTGGGTACGCCAGTCGATAGAAACGGCGCACCCTAACTTTTTGAGTAATTGGATTCTGTCTGTTTGCCGCTGCCTGGTTTAGGGTAGCAGTGTGAGAGAGAAGAAACCCATGCGCGGGTGCTAAACATATTGCTAAGTTAGGGGAACGGTGTGTGTGCGAGTGTCGGACCGTGCACGTGATATGACAGCAGGCGCACGCCCGCCCCGCCCGCTGGCGGTGGCCGTTCAGCCCCGTCTCACCCGAGATGAGAAAATGCCCTGTCGAAAAGAGGAACCACATACTGGTACGGTTTACAGCGTTAAGCCATCTATAGTGAATACTGGATGGTGTCTTCAATTTGTCAGTAAATGGGAAAAGACATGCTCTTTTCAAATGCAAATACCGTGCTGTAAAAATGTGCCTGTTTGCCAGTTGCATGGATAATACAGTGTCCTTCTTGGTCTCTGTATTCGGTA
Source organism: Borostomias antarcticus (assembly GCF_949987555.1). NCBI lineage: Eukaryota > Metazoa > Chordata > Actinopteri > Stomiiformes > Stomiidae > Borostomias > Borostomias antarcticus. Next base: position 4,124,924 of record NC_140250.1, on the reverse strand, counting down.
TTGCCCACATTTTAATAATCAAACCCCTCTCATCGTGTCGATGCTCCAAATGAGTCACGCGCATCATTGAGATGAGGTCTTACAGTTACTGACGCCCCCCCCCCTCCCCCATCAACATCCAACTGGCCCGGCATCACTAGCAATTTCATTCATATTTGATGAGTGACATCACTCTCCCATTATACACAATTGCAGGGGTGGGGGTGTATAATAGGCATTCAGAAATGCCGAAAATATGTATTTACTCATAATGGCTGTTTATGCAAAGTGGGAGGGTTGGATGTTGTTTCTTCGTCTTATGATGAGGAGTATTCTGATGAAGTAATGACACAGTCAGACCATGAGGTTTTAGCCTTCTAGAGTGTCAATAGTTCAGGCTCAAATCTGCCTGTTAATGTTTTAAGCTCCTTCTTTCAAGGGTCAAAGTCTCACCACAGTTACTTGTGAAAAAAGTGTCTGGGTCCGCCTTTTATTCACGTCTGTGTCGATGCAAATGCTAACCTGACGCGCCAGACGGTTTGTTCCACGCGACCATCTGAGAAAGCTTCGTGGGAAACCGTTTGGAAAAGGGCGGGCACTTTCAAAAATACTTGGACAGATGGATGAACCATCTGTTTATCATAAGCTAACTTCAACCAGTCAGATCAAGGAACCATATTTTGTAGTGGCTGCCTCATAGGATGCCGATTGGCCCAGAGTGAATTATACATTTTAACGGATTGAATTTGAGCTTTTCCAGACTGATCTACGCGCGAGAGAGAATGTGAGCTCACGAGGCTATGCTAACATTTCCCATTTTAATGTCACCCTGTAAACCTTGGCTGTTTTATAAGGCAGAGCCCATTTCCCGAGGTCAGAGCTACATTAGACTTAATATGGATTCACAGACAATCTGTCTGCAACAGGAAAGTTCACAGGTGGAATTGTTGTGGCTGGCTCCCACCTTTGGAAATGGCATTTCAAGATTAGCAGAGACTTTGCCAAATGGTGCCGTTAAGTATTTAATATTGCGTAATATTCAGTAAGCGGCACACACACACACACACACACACACACACACACACTGGCTATGAGAAACAAGGAGGAAAAGCGACATCGTCCATAAATCTTCATCGGCCTATCCTAATCATAATACTCATCATGCTTAACCAACAAGAGGAGTGTATACGCTGCCGCTTTGACTCTGTTTTGACGGACCATGCTAGAAGCGGGCGCAGTGCCCGGAAGATGGCCTATTCCCGCCGTCCTCCTGAAATGTAGCCCTCGCTAATGGCGCGCAGAGAGGTCTGCGTACACATGAAACCGCCGCTCGTCACAAATAGGGACTTTAATCAACGACCGCTACGACGGGCCGCTACGGTGACCGGAAATGGATCAGGGCTCGATAGATAAACCTGCCTGCCGTAGCAGCTGATTCTACGACGGCAAAAAAATCCTCCTCCGCTCTCCTCAAGCTCCGCCCTGCAGCTTTCCGTAGCCCCCTCGGCGGCCGGAGGCGGGGGTCTTGACGGATGTAGCCCAGCGGGGTGTGTGACAGCCAGACGCATGTCCGCCAGAGGACCTAAACCCCCCTCGACCCCCCCCCCCTCCCGGCTCACTGCATTGCTCTTATTTCCTCCCGTACATACGTTCCCCCTCCGGGTTCCGGAGAGCCCGTCTCGGTCCTCGCGTCCCCCCCCCCCTGCTTGTAGAAACGGGGAGGAGGGAGGGAGCCGGGCTCCTTGCGCCACAGGAAGTCACCCGAGATGCATTTCCTGTTCGGGGAGAGGACGTACCTCGGGAGGATGAACGAGGCAAATCGAGTCAGTTTGCCTGCGGGGTCCGACAGATGTTTAACACAGACACTTCGTTGATTGCGCAGGTGGTATTTACACGACCAATCATTGTAGATGTTAGGTTGCAGCAATGTGTACCAATTACGTTAGGGTGGAGTGTTTGTAGTTTGCTATTAAACCAGCATCATTACCCATCTCCTCTGTTATTGTGATTGAAGTCAGAGCGCACACATTCACAAGCCAAAGAGGCTTCAGAGAATCTCAATTAAGATTTTTTCTTTCTTTGTTCGCCTAAACCGCCTCCGGGGCAAGTAAAGAAAGACAACATTGTTGACTTCACATAGATTCCCCAAAGCAAGTGTGAGGAAATGCAGATAGAACACAGTCCTAGTATAACGCATATTCATGTACGGTAAACACTGCCTCTTGCTAAATGTATTCCCTTTTGATGTTGTAAGGCCTTTGTACAGCTTTACCTTTGTAGCCAACACAACATGAATACTGGCTCCCTTTACGCGGATTGTAATCTGGCCTCAGCTCAAAAAACAACAGGGAAACAAAGCAAGAGAGTGAGAGAGTGTGTGAGAGAGTGTGTGTGTGTGTGTGTGTGAGAGAGAGAGAGAGAGAGAGAGAGAGAGTGTGTGTGTGTGTGTGTGTGTGTGTGTGTATGTGTGTATGTGTATGTGTGTGTGTGTGTGTGTGTGTGTGTGTGTGACAGTCGGAATTGTAATGCTGGCACGCGCCCAACATGTCTGACAGCCCGGCTGTGATCTCTCGCGTGTTCGCTAGTTTTGCGTAGGTGGAGTCCGTTGCGCAGACAGGCATCGGCCGCGCACGCCAAGTTGCGGGCGGACGCGGAGGGGTTAACGGGAGGAGACGACGGCGGGTCCCCGTTTGGACCCAGGCCGAACCCGGGGGGGGGCGCTCGGCATCCCTCTACCGTCCACCTGCTAGCCCCAGAGAAGCACATTGATCCCTGCTCTCAACGCCATCGATCCGGCTTGGAAAAGAGCAAGAGGACTCCGGATGACGTCGGCGGCCGCCGGGCAGCTCTTGTTCCGTTCCGTTAACTCGGCTTGGCTCTGTAGCGATGACCGTTGCTGTGTGAGGGAAAACCTCACCCAGCCGGGTGATGGGCAACTGCTTGTGTTCACTGCTAGTTTATATCCGGTTCATAATAACAAAGGGCTTAAAGGGTCGTAGGGGGCCACGATCCACTGGCCAATGCACCCATCGCCATATTTGTCACATTAGAGACCCACTGTACCACGGGGAAAATCAGTATGAAGACCCAGCGTGAAGATATGCCTGTCATTATCGATTAGTCCTCGTATGTATGCATTCGCCTATTCGTTTTGGTGAATATGACTCTAGAGTCTAGACTATCATCCCTGCCGGAGCGCCCTGCCTAATTTGAAACCCATGAAACCGAAATCCACGCCGGGGCTTTCTCTAGTTTGATTTCGTCTCCATAACCCCGACCCGACTTTCTGAAGCTAATAGCCACTGTAATTAAGGAAACCTCACTATTGACGTGGAATATGGATGACAAGTGGCTATCAGCTAGCAGGCTTCTGCGGTTTACTGTAGCAGCTTAACAGTGCAGTCAGTGCTATGGACGTGAGGCAATATATGAAGAATAAAAGGATTTTTACAAGACCACAACAGAAGCTGGCAGACGGTTACTTTCGCCATTAACTTGGTAAGCATTCCCAGGGACCCTGAGGAGACCAATTTACCTGCTGTTTACTGGTCGGGCGTCCTTTATGTCGGACAGAAGAGAGACCTAAACACAGCGCCTTGTTATTGCTATTCATCCGTTTAATTATTCTTTCCATTTGGGACAATAGGAAGTGCTCACCATTCACTCAGTGAGTCTGCTAATTGTTCTGTTCACCAGTGCTTCGTGCGGGCGTAAACAAACAGATGAACAAAACTGTTGTACAGAAAGCAAAGTACCGAGAAAGTACCGCGCAGAAACAGAGGAGACACTTTTGAAAGACAATTGGCTTTCGTGTCAGGTACAACATGCCTCTCCTGTACAGTAGATGCGTTTTTTGTACCGTACATCGTCTCACTAAACGGTTCGCAGCGGCCGTCGGGGGCGGGGCCTGTAGCCGCGCCCTCCGGCCAAGTCTCAACGGCACCGTCCGGCGCCACCGCCCGGGCCGTTCCCCGATGGATGACCGACGCCGGACTCACCGGCTGATGTAGCCGCCGCGCTCCGAATCAGCTCCCTCGCCGCGGGCGACGGCCCTTTCTGCTCGGCGGACAGGAAGCCGGGAGAGCTAACGCTTACGAGAGCCGCGGGGCCCGGGCTACTGCAGACCCGGTTTCAGGCCAGCTGTCGCGTGGTGTGAGCGAAACAGCCCAGGGGACGAGGTGAAGACACGCCTTGAACCAGGACCGGCGGTGTCCGTTCCAGGGGGGATACCGGCGTGTGTACCTTTTTTTTTTCGTTTTTCCAAATAGTATAGAACATTTTTATTCAGGCTGCAGACCTCCGCTGAATGTAATATGACCCATTAGAATTCCAGTTTCCTGAAAAAGACCTGAATAGCTTACCTATTGAAAAGACGGCCTCTCTGAATTATACATCAGGCAGCTGAGAGCCACCATGATTGAATGGCATTCATGTGGACCTTTCTGCTTCCTCTTTATAATGGTCTGGAATGTTTGAATGATGATTTGAATGAAGGCTGGTATAGTGTATCTACTGTATTTGTGCTAGTTACATATTTGAAACGGAGAAAACACTACATGCACACACACACACACACACACACACACACACACATTTGATGCTTTACCACTATCACATTGTTAAGCACATTTTTAAGCACATTTTTAAGCACACATACATACATATATACCTACATACATATATGCATACATACATACACACATACACGCATGCATGCACGCACGCATACACACACACACACACACACACTTGAGGGCCTCCTCTGGCTCTCAAACCCACCCACACACCGCCATCAGGCACACCATTTGCAGTTCGCATTATACATCATTTCCCTTAAAAGCATTTAATGCTGCTACTTTCTGTGAAGTCGAGGGTAGAAAACACTTCAGGGAATAACCTTCCTCTCCCCGGCCGCGCATTCTTCCTCCCTCTCTTCACCTCCCCAGAGTCCATCAGTACGCCTGCAGTCTCTCTCTCTCTCTCTCTCTCTGTCTCTCTCTCTCTCTCTGTCTGTCTCTCTGTCTCTCTCTCTGTCTCTCTCTCTCTCTGTCTGTCTCTCTGTCTCACTCTGTCTGTCTCTCTCTGTCTCTGGCTGTCTCTCACTCTCTCTGTCTCACTCTCTATCTGTCTCTGTCTCTCTCTGTCTGTCTCACTCTATATGTCTGTCGTTCTCCCTGTTTCTCTCTGTCTCTCTCTCTCTCTCTCTCTCTCTCTCTCTCAGATAGAGTATAGTATAGTAATGACCACCTGTATGATTCCTGCCAGCAGACTCTGGGATGTTTGGATGGGGTTGTGAGAAGGTTTTTATCCGTCATGATGCTTAGCACAGCTAAGTTCAGAGCCACAGTGCCAAGGGAGAAATGCATTCCTAATACTCTACATGTACAACCTGCTCTCTACAGTACATCATTATTTGATATAGGCTACTTTACATATTTCTTCATGTTTTTCCAGTACTGACCATGCAGTAGACATAGCCTTGGCCAGAACATGTGATCAGTAGCTCTCTGACTAATCACTGCCAGTGTATGAGATCATTAGGGGATCAATTGATCACTTGATAATACTGATGAGAGTGAATCCACTCGGGGGCCTAGCTGATTACCTAACCCGGATTATATAATCAGATTATCCATGATCTAGCCACAGCATGTGTAACTGGCTAACACAGGTTAGCTAATTAACCACATTTACCTCTGGACATCTCTACTATAAAGAGGCAAATGGACCGGCGAATGCGATTCACTGTCTAGCCACCAGGGGGTGAGTAACCGTCCATTGACCGCCATTCATTTGGGACTTGGACTCAGGAGCGAAATACATTTCCCCATTAATTCTCTATGCCGGCCGGTTCGATACCGTATCTCAGGTTCTGGTGTGTGTGTGTGCCTGTCTGGGGGGGGGACTTAATAGAAGGGGGGACGCAGCAAGTGCATTTTGACTGGGCATACATCTTAAAGATAAATCCTATCTATAGTCAGATCAATAGTTGGTTGTTCAACACTGTTGAAACAAATTTATTCAGTTATGGGCGCATTGGTGCATGGATTTGTTTTGGTTTATGGCGTACGCCGGAGGTGATGATTTGAATGGTGGATCTTGACCGATTCAGTCAATCTGTCCCAGTGCTGCTTTCTATACACATGCAGCCAAGCAGACTTTGCTGTGTGGGTCACGGATTTAATCAGATAGACCGACCGACCGACAGATAGATGGATAAATAAATGAACAACCATGACAGGCACACAGGTAGCCTACTTTGCACTAGTTTCATTGAACTTTAACTTTTCCCATTCATAAACATACTGTGTTCTTCATAGACTAGCGAGCTTCTTTCATCAAGCTTTGTTGGGATGGATATCGACAGCCCTCGATCTTGAACTTGAGAATTCAGTAAAGCATTCCATTGCAAATCAAATGATACATCTTTTTTTTTCCGTGAGGTACTTCATTCGTAGATGGTATACATGCAAACATGAGAAGATATGAAATGTTACTATGTCATTTAAAATCAAATGAGTCTCCCCCCTCTTTCTCTCTCTCTCTCTCTCTTTCTCTCTCTCTCTCTCTCTTCGGACGCCCTGCTCGTTCTCTGTGATCTTAAGCTGGTCCATGTAGCAGGTGTTCCACAACATGTCCCTCTCCAGAGACGCGCCTGCTGACAGCTTCCGTTAGCAAGACTGCTCTTGCTCTCCTCTGTCTTTCTGCTCCATCCAACATCTGCCACCCACTCTCTCTCTCTCTCTCTCTCTCTCTCTCTCTCTCTCTCCCTCTCTCTCTCTCTCTCTCCCTCTCTCTCTCCCTCTCTCTCTGTCTCTCTCTCCTTCTGCCGTGACCTCACCAACAAACATGCATGCAGAACAGTACACACGCTCTCTCTCTCTCTGTCTTTCTCTGAAATGACCCGATACATATTTCATAAAGTCTGCCCCCGCCCAAATAAAGGATGCTATAAAAAACGTAAACATAGTCCTCCTTGGACTGTGCGCGCATTCAAAAGGCATCTGTTCGAGTCAGTTCGCAGAACAGGCAGTTAAACTTGTGGCGTCGATGGTATTATTGGAGGAAACGGTTTCGGTTTCGCGTCGCGAGCTGAACACATGAAAGCTTGCACCGTACGCAGACGACGGAGGTGGCACGGAGGTGGCACGGAGGTGGTACGGAAGTGGCATGGGAGTGGCACGGAGGTGGTACGGAAGTGGTACAGAGGTGGCACGGAGGTGGTACGGAGGTGGCACGGAGGCGGCACGGAGGCGGCACGGAGGCGGCACGGAGGTGGCACGGAGGTGGCACGGAGGCGGCGTTTTTATTTTAACTGAGGTGCCGTAGCCTCTCCGTTACGCACGCATCCCCTCAGCCGTCTGTACCCGGGTCCCGCTGCCAGACTCGGGGAACCGTCGTGACTACCGATACCCCCCCCCCCGATAGCTTTGTGTCCGCAATCCAAAGTCACAACTGTGAATGCGAGGGCAGCCGTAACCGTGCGAACGAGCGTTCTAGCTCCGGACTCCACCTCGTCTTGACCCTCTACCTCTGCACACACATACACACCACGTTCATACACACACACACACACACCCACAAACTCTTCGCCATTTCCATACACACACACACACACCATTGTCTTCTTGCAGAGCGGAGAAAGTGAGACCGCGTTTCAGAAACAGTGTTTTGTTTTTGTTTTGGTCTGAGAGGGAGAGGCTAATCTCATTTCATTCCTACAGTGATGAGGTGGCGCACTCGCGACCGGGCAGCGGTCAGGGAGAGATGCGCGCCGAGCTCCCGGCGATTTCTAAATTGGATTGGCTTATTTATTTATTTATTACATTGGAGGTTGGCTTTTTTACACTTTTCACTGTATTTCCTGGTTAATCTCATCAAAGTTAAACCGGAGACCATGGCACTAATTAGACGTTGCTGGGAGAGGCTTTTTTTGTTTATTTGCTTGTTGTTACAACGGTACTGTGGCGCGATGGCCACTCAATGAGTCTGCCATTCGGAACCCATTTTTCTCTCTCTCTTCCTCTCTCTCTCTCTCTCTGTGAATGCCTTGAACAGTAATCCATGTTGTTAAAAAGCACTTTCGCGAGAGCTGCCCATCTGCAGCATAGAGAGTGATGTAAATTCAAGTCGGAACCAGAGTGTTTTCAGAACCGCTTGAGGGCCCTTTAAAATGTCCCGCGTCTTCAATGACAGCAGCTTGGTGGCCGTTCACTCCCTCCTATCTGCCCCTTATCCACTCTGTGATCAAGTCTTTGTGAGGCCAGATGCTTGGTCAATGACTACAGATGAGCCTGAAATGAAGGCCTTTGAGGAGGCTACCGAATAATGTAGGTCTACATAAAAGACACACTTGCTTGATATCTGAATCCAATAACGTTGTAGGGATTCAGACGCCAAGATCAATCTTAGAACACTCACAGAGAATAAAGGACACAGTATACAGCATACAGTTATGGTACAATATGTGTTATCTGTCTCTGAGGGGAAACGTGGGTGCTGTTGATCTGTTTCCTGTAGGAACACCATCTTAAAAGGACCTGATTTACTAAGTGGCCCTCATTTACTAAGCGATCGTACAACAGAAAACTGGGTGTCATTTCCACACCGAATTTGGCATTCATCAATTTGGATGTGAGCGGAGGATGCGGAAAAATCTCATGTCAAGTTTTACCTCGTGAAGATTGAGAATCGTCATGAGACTGATTCTGCCTGGCATCTAAGTGCATCCACATATGCATCCCTTTAAAATATGTAGGCTACCCTATGGCAAACTATTTTTTAAAGGCCTCGTCTATGTGTCATATATCCCTAACATAAACGGGTGTTTTTACAGTTAACGGGGTAAACAGGTTTTTGGTGAAAGTAATTCCGCAATTAGCCTACTTGTTAGATTATGCAGCCGTACAGGTCTGAAAACGAAAGCAAAATTAATCTTGGACCAATCAATCAATGTACTGGTGGTATAATTACTAGCAATTCCAATTAACAAATGAAAATGGATGGGTAGGCTTCAGTCACTTACAGTATAAGACCTTTGACAGTGATCATATTGGTAATGCAATGCTCTGTAGAAGACCCTTGTGGGTCATATCATTCAGCCGAGGTGAGAGGAGTGGGCGAGCGAGGCAGGCTATTAACCTGACGTGCAGTAGTTTCTGTAGGCCTACTGGTTGAAGTAGAATATTTTTCATTCACACTGGTGTTAACCCTAATTTTGTTACTTTGTAATTTATTATCACAATAAATAAAAAAATCTGTATGAAAGGTAAAATAACGTTTCATTATTAGTATTATAAATCCTCAAATTGACAGCAATGTGCAATGTTTTTTGTATAGGCTACACACTTACACATTTACCATTTACTATTTACAATTAAACAAGGAAGATGCCCAGCGCGTCTGATTGTGTGAATTCACACGTGTGAATCATCCCTTAAGATCAAATTGTAAAATGCTCGATGGTTTTCCGGGATCTCTCCATGGAGAGTGAAGAGTTGTGATTGGACGAGAGTCTGAGACATTTCTCGTCTTGACTGCATTTCGCATCTTCATGCTGTAAATTACAGGGGCGAGGCCAGGATATGTAGGGGCGTGATATTTAAATGAGGATTGTCACATTTATCAACGCCCGATCATTCGTACGATGGGATTGGTGGCATACAAATGTTAGATAGATCACACGCGGACGCTGTCGTACCGTCATTCCTGCACTCGGACCTGCGCTCCATTTATAAATGAGGGCCAATAAGTGCATGACACCCCATTGGACAAAAACAGCATCCATGGTGAAACTTTGAAAAGAGAATCCCAAAATGGCTTTATTCTCTCCAAGAAAATTACAGTTTGCGTGTGTGTGTGTGCGTGTGTGTGTGTGTAAGTGCCGCACCCAACACCCAGCCTGCCTTGAGCACTTGAGCGCATCACACGAACTATCATGAATACAAATATTAACACCTAAAAGGGATCTCCATAGAAACAGCACAGTTATAATAATAGACCCATAATATAACCAAACATTCTACATTCCTCCTCATATCCCATAAGGTCTCAGAAATCAAATTCTAATGGCCGCTAACACAGACTGCCTCGCCATTCACATACACTAGAACCAATCAGCCGCTGGGTTCAAGTAGCATCGGTACTGATTGAAGCTCTACTGTTGATTGAGTTCAATAGGCTCAAGTGTTTCTGACCAATCAAATACTTGTGGTCAACGTTGCCCCCAGAGCACAAATAATTGCGTCTCCGTCAAAGCCATTTGTGATGGAGGTTCTACAGCTACCTGAAGAGTTCACCCTCAGCCGTGATCCTTATGATGATGGATGTGAGCCACTCAGAACATTAGACACACCTACTGTATGACGTCTGTCGTGAGAGAGGGGGAGGCATGGTCAGGAGAGAGGAGGAGGGGAGAGGAGGAGAGGGGAGAGGAGACGAGGAGGAGAGCAGAGGAGAGAGGAGGGGAGAAGGGGGAGCAGGAGAGAAAGGGAGAGGGAGGAGGAGAGGAGAAGAGAGAGGAGAGGAGGAGAGAGGGGGTAGGAGGAGAGGAAGAGAGAGGGGAGAGGAAAAGGGAGAGGAGAAGAGAGGGGAGAGGAGGAGAGGAGAGAATGAGGAGAGGAAGAGAGAGGGAGGAGGAGAGGAGAAGAGCGAGGATAAGAGAGGGGAGAGGAGGAAATAAGGGCATAGGAGGAGAGGAAGAGAGAGGGAGGAGAGGAAGAGAGAGGGAGGAGGAGGAGAGGAGAGTGGAGGAGAGCCATGGCGAGGAGAGGAGAAGCAATGCATGTGAAGGGGAAGTGGGGGGCCTGGGAGGGTGTGGAGGAGGGGAGAACATGACAGGGGCAAACAGAGACTGGAGAGGTGCGAGGTGAGGAGAGGAGGGAGGTGAGGAGGGAGGAGGGGGTTTTTCATCATCCGAGCTCAGGAAGAGACGAACCCTGGTGAGCAAGGCACTCAACGAGAGTCCCGCGGCGGGGCGATAAGGCCTGTGACAGAGATAGGGCTGACCCGGCTATCTGATGAGCAGGGCGGGTGGGTGACTCTTTAATGCGCCGCTTGTTTTACCCCCAGTGTATAAACAGGGCTTATCTTATCTGGGGTTATGTCTGCTCCGCCACCACCTCCTCTCTCTCTCCCTCCCTGCCTCTCTCTCTCTCTCTCTCTTTCTCTCTCTCTCTCCCTCTCTCTCTCCCTCCCTGCCTCCCTCTCTCCCTCCCTGCCTTTCTCTCTCCCTCCCTGCCTCCCTCTCTCTCTCCCTTCCTCCCTGCCTCCCTCCTCTGCCTCCCTCTCTCTCTCCCTCCTCTGCCTCCCTCTCTCTCTCCCTCCCTGCCTCTCTCTCT
>NC_140250.1:4091106-4111106 GCF_949987555.1 Borostomias antarcticus | reverse complement strand
TCTCTCAAATTCTAGTGAAAGAACAAATGTTCACATTTTCACCCCGGCAGCCGCCGGTAGCTAAAGGGGTTAATCCTGTTTTCCCATACCCACTCTCTCTCTCTCTCTCTCTCTCTCTCTCTCTCTCTCTCTCTCTCTCTCTCACACACACACACACACACAGACCAAACACACACCACAGACCAGCTTGCCTCAGCTCTTGCGAGACTGCAGCAGATGGCATCTGTTCAAAAACAACTCGCCACCAGGCCGACTCGGCGGGCGCAAAGAGGTGCTATTGATCATGGGAGAGACGCGCCGCTGGAATTGATCACTCCTCCTCCTCCGCATCCCCACGGCATGCTGGGAAAATGACGCACAGGAACAAGAAACAGGGAGGGAGAGAGAGAGAAAGAGAGGGATAGAGAGGGAGAGAGAGGGAGAGAGAGGGAGAGAGGAAGAGATGGAGAGAGAGGGAGAAAGAGAGAGGGAGAGAGAAAGAGGTGGAGAGAAAGAGAGGGAGAGAAAGAGATCTAGAGAAAGAGAGGGAGAGAGGGAGAGAAAGAGATCTAGAGAGAGAGAGGGAGAAAGAGAGAGGGAGAGAGAGGGAGAGAGAAAGATATGGAGAGAGAGAGGGAGAGAGAGAAAGACAGATTGAGAGAGAGGGGGGGGCAGGCATTATTAGTGTTGCAGTTTTTTTTTGGTCAACCACTTCAAAGAAGTTCGCAATATGTACAACACCAACGTTGTTAACACATTTGATGAAGTTGACAAAAACATAGGCCTTTAGAAGAAAAAAAACACATCTTCATACATTTTTCTTCGAAATTTCGTGAAACGTGACCCTTATTGGATGCGGCATAACTGAAACTGATGAAAGACACGGAATAACAGTATCGATTCCGCCCTCGTGCTCCTCCCATGCCGATCCTATCAATCTGTATCTCCACAGAACCTAGCTCTTCCGGGCAGAGCAATTAGTTACAATTACTGAAGCTTACATGAAAATTGATTAAAGGAACCGTTCTAGCCGGCCGTCTCCGGTGCGCCCCGCTCTCGAAAGTCTCCAGAAACTTCCGAAGCCCTCCTGCGATTCCCCGCTCATTTGCGTCCCACGCGTCCCGAGACCTGATGAGTTCGGCGCGGACGAGAAAGCGCTTAGTCGTGGCGCTTCCCCAGACGCTTTTATTCACAGTGTTCTTTACCCCCCGAACGCCAAGCGTTCCTCTGTAATGAGACTTGAATGGATCGGACTCTTCTTCCGAAAAACCCATTCTGCCGGGGGTTGGCTGGCGGAGTATGGACAGGCAATCATATGTGCTAGCCTTGGACCGCTCATGTGTGAAATGTGTGAATCACGGAGCGGTCCGCGTGTGTGTGTGTGCGGACGCGCGCGTGTCTTTGCGTGTTAGTGTGTGTGCATCCATGTGTGTGCGACCTTAGATCAAGTGGTGTCTCACTACCCTAGGCAGTGAACAGAACCCCCCCTCCCCCCTCGCCCAGGGTGGCGTGAGCACCGTAGCCCGTAGACGACACAGCACTTCCCGTTTCAATTTCCACATCCTCCCGTTCAACCTCTTTCTTTGGTATAAGGCCGGCTGGATAATTGCATCTAATTGGATTTAGCAGTTGGCCGACCTTGTGGTCAGACTATCCTGTCTCGACAATAGAAGGCTAGAGAGAGAGAGGGAGAGAGAGAGAGGGAGGGAGAGAGAGAGAGAGAGAGAGAGAGAGAGAGAGGGGGCCGGCCTGCTATCATACACAGGGCCCGGGGTTTATAGCAAGCTCAACTGCTTTTGACTCACACTGGCGAGGTCTCTCACTCATTTGAAATGCATACACACGCGCACACACACACACACACACACACACGCGCATTCACAGGCTAGTCACAGTCCATACCGACAAGCAAATGTTTTTTTTACCATGTGTCTGGACTGAAAGTGAACTGAAGTGTGAACTGGAGCACATGTAGCCTGTTCTGGCCGTGCTGTGTGACGCCTGTGATTGGAACCGTTACGTTTGACCTAGACGGAGAAGCAAACAGACATTCTAATGGGCCGTCCGGCGCCGTCTTTTCATTACTGCTCCTCCGGTGGTGGTTAACGGGTGTGACCCCCCTCCCAACACACACCACACACATACCCAAAAAAGCCAGGGCGTGGATCTCTCTCTCTCTCTCTCTCCCTCTCCCTTCCGCTCTGAGCTGCTTTCCCACCGTGATAAGATCCAGCATTGGGCGTCGCCGTGCCCCGTGTCGAGACCGAAGATGACGCGGGTGCCACTGGCGGGCGCACACTCCCCTCCCACGGCGGAGGCGGGACGTGCCAGAGGGATAGCACCCCGACCCTGATGCTCCTGTTACCCGACATACTGCTACTGCTACTGCATACTGCTACTGCTACTGCTACTGCTACTATACTGCTACTGCTACTGCTACTGCTACTGCATACTGCTACTGCTACTACTACTGCTACTGCATACTGCTACTGCTACTACTACTGCTACTGCATACTGCTACTGCTACTTCTACTGCTACTACTACTGCTACTGCTACTGCATACTGCTACTGCTACTACTACTGCTACTGCTACTGCTACTGCATACTGCTACTGCTACTACTACTGCATACTGCTACTGCTACTACTACTGCTACTGCATACTGCTACTGCTACTACTACTGCTACTACTACTGCTACTACTACTGCTACTGCTACTACTACTGCTACTACTACTGCTACTGCATACTGCTACTGCTACTACTACTGCTACTACTACTGCTACTGCATACTGCTACTGCTACTACTACTGCTACTGCATACTGCTACTACTACTGCTACTGCTACTACTACTGCTACTGCTACTGCATACTGCTACTGCTACTACTACTGCATACTGCTACTACTACTGCTACTACTACTGCTACTGCATACTGCTACTGCTACTACTACTGCTACTACTACTGCTACTACTACTGCTACTGCTACTACTACTGCTACTACTACTGCTACTACATACTGCTACTACTACTGCTACTACTACTGCTACTGCATACTGCTACTGCTACTACTACTGCTACTGCATACTGCTACTACTACTGCTACTGCTACTGCTACTACTACTGCTACTGCATACTGCTACTGCTACTACTACTGCATACTGCTACTGCTACTGTCGGAGGCCAAGCCAGTAGCCTGGCGGTGGTGGTGCTGGCGTATGTGTGAGAGAGAGAGGGGGGGGGGGGGAGAGAGACAGAAAGGGGGAGAGAGAGCGAGAGATAGAGGGGGGGGGGAAGAGAAAGAGAAAGAGAGAGGTGGGGGAGAGAGAGAGAGGGGGGGAGAGAAAGATAGAGGGGAGGGGGGGAGAGAGAGAAAGAGAGAGGGGGGGAGAGAGAGATAGCGGGGAGGAGAGACAGGGCGGGGGGAGAGAAAGACAGAGAGGGGGGAGAGAGAGATAGAGGGGAGGGAGAGGGGAAGAGAGAGAGAGAAAGAGAGAGAGGTGGGGGAGAGAGAGAGAGAGAAAGAGAGAGAGGGGTGAGAGAGAGAGAGAGAGAGAGAGAGAGAGAGAGAGAATCTATCTGCACTCCCATGGGGGTCGGTACGATACATCACACACCGCCCAATCAAGCGAGCAGGCGCGCGCAAACACACACACTCGCGTCGAGTGTGTGGATAGACGCAGCGCCTGTGGCGGCCTCTTCTCCGCCCCCGCCCCGGCCTCTAGGGGCTTTCCCAGGACGGGCTGCCGTCTTCGGACAGGAGAGAGAGACGGGTCTCGTCCCTCCGTGTTCCGTCCCACCACACGGCCGGAGATCTGAAAACCTGTCGCTCTCCGTTCCAAAGCGCTAATAGCACCAAAGTAGCTAGCTAACGGCGGCGGTCTGCTCCGCCCGCCCGGCCATGGTCTGTCTCGTTAGTCGGAGGGCGGCCCGCCGAGAAACAACGCAGCCGGTGTGGGTTTAATGGGCTGTGGGATCCCCAGCGATATGAAAAGGATTTAGGCCTGAAGGCAATTTTACCGAAAGGGGATTTATGAAGGGGCACGAGTTTATTTTATTGATCCATCCCGGCGTGGAGCCTGTCCTGGATCCCCGGACTGGGAATGTGCTGCCGAGCATCGCTCTGGGCCCAATATCATTTCGGAATCAAACGGGCTCCCTAACATAATTATTACTTGATTCTCTTATTTCATTTTTCGTATGAATCACTTTTTCAAATGCAAATCCAGCTCGGCTGTCGGTCTAGAACACTATGTATTAAGGCGATAATATGTATATATTTTTTTTTTAAAAAGGCACAATGGCAAATGTAATTGCTTGCTGAGAGAGGTGGAGAGAGGGGGGGAGAGGGGAGAGAGGGGAGAGAGGAGGGAGAGAGAGGGGAGAGAGATGGAGATGGGGGGGAGGGGAGAGAGAGATGGGGGCGGGGAGAGGTGGAGAGAGGGGGAGAGAGGGGGAGAGAGGGGAGAGAGAGATGGGGGGAGACAGGGGAGAGAGAGATGGGGGGGAGAGGTGGAGAGAGGGGGAGAGAGGGGAGAGAGATGGAGATGGGGGGAGAGAGGGGAGAGAGAGATGGGGGGGAGGTGGAGAGAGGAGGGAGAGAGAGGGGAGAGAGATGGAGATGGGGGGAGAGAGGGGAGAGAGAGATGGGGGGGAGGTGGAGAGAGGAGGAGAGAGGAGGGAGAGAGAGGGGAGAGAGATGGAGATGGGGGGAGAGAGGGGAGAGAGATGGAGAGAGGGGAGAGAGGGAGATGGAGAGAGGTGGAGAGAGGGGGAGGCAAAGGAAGACCAAGGCTAGAGAAGGATTTATTAAGTATAACAGTGAGGTGGAGACAAAGTGAAGCAGGATAGAGAGAACGAGGAGCCAGGATCCAATTGGAAGGGGCAGGGCGGAGGGAGGACAGAGGCCAAGAGAGACAGCTAGGCAGGGAAGAGAGAGAGAGAGAGAGAAAGAGAGGAGGGGAATGGAGACACGCAGCTAGGCAGGCAAAAGAGAGAGACGCAAGAGAGCCGAGGCGAGGGGAGAGACGACGGTTCGCAGCCGCGCCAACCACGTCTGTCGTCATGGCAGGGGAGGCACGGGAGCCTGTTGCCATGCCAACGCGCAGGGGCGAGCCTCGGCGTTTCGGCAGAGGACCCCGGAGCGCCGTGACTGCCGGGAAAAACGGGAGTGTTTCGATTTCGACCACGCCGCCGGGAGAAAATCGACAGGCCTCTGACCTCCGACCCCGTTCGGCCCCGCTGCCCTGTCGTCTGGGCTCTTGACCGCGGTCCGTCTCTTTCTGTGGAATATGGCTGACATCTCAAGGTGATGTGTTCCACATTGACGGCCGACATTATTAATGAACGGCAATAAAAATGCTTTAGTAGGCTTCAGGCAGCTCTGACCGCACGGTAGAGGAAGACACACACACACACACACACACACACACACATACAGGAGAGCGCACCCACATGAGCACACACACATACAGGAGTGTGCACCCACATTTGCACACACACACACACACACAGACACAGACACACACACACACACACGCACACACGAGTGTGCGCACATCTGCCCACGCACACACACACACACTTGTACAGCCCGACACACACAAACAGCGTTGGTGTTTTCTAGCATCGACCCCTATCAGGCTGTATGGAGTCGGAGGTTTGGCCGGGCGCCAGCGGCGGCGGCTGCTCTCTTCCTGGGACCCCGTCAGACGTGAAATACGCTTCCTTACAGAAGCCACTTCTCTATTTCACAGCAGACTGGCCGCCATCCCGCACGCCGTGTTTTAACATTGTTGAAATATTTGTTTACAAGGTTCAGTGCCGTTTAATTTTCTTGCCATCAACTCACCCTCTTCCCCCCCCCTCTCTCTCTCTCTCTCTCTCTCCCTATCTCTCCTTCTCTCTCTCCCTCTCTTTCTCTCTCTGGAGTCGTCGTGTGAACATGCGAGAGGATTGAGTGTTTTTTGTCAGTGCCTGGTGTTTGCTCAGTCTGTCGTATTAGAGGCTAGCGCCGCGCAGATAAAGACGAGGGCGGCGCATGGCGTTCACCACGCACAAAACACAGTGTTCTGTCTCCAACAATGGCGGCGGGGAACGGCTCGACTCCTGACAAAGCGCCACGATTGCACCACACACCTGAGTCTGAATCTGAACAAAGGTAAATGGTAAATGACTATGCTGTGACTAGTCGCGTCGTCAAATACCCCTGGAACTCTTATGCGACAACAAGGTACAATTGTACAATGGAACAGTACAGACCGTGAAAAAAAGACAAATCGAAATGTGCGTTTGCACAACAATGCCAACGATACACATGATCAAATCAAACTATAATAATCCTATAGTAACAACAGTAGCACATCACGCCATAACCTCTCATGTTCAAAGCCTCGGAGGTGTGAGTCAATACATCTTCAACAGCTTGGCTGGTCTTTGTTTGCTGTCATGTCTTTGTTTGCTGTCCTGACAAACGTCTGTCCTTTCCTCGCACGCCGACGACAAAACCCCTCCCGACATCGCCGAGCACAAATACAGAGCACAAATTCACCATTAGTGAAACCATTAGTATTTTGCAGGTACAATACAGCCGGTTGACCCACCACAGTGTTGATGGATTCTATTGTAGAATAGGGCTGGGTATCGATTCGAATTTCAAGAATCGATTCGATTCCGATTCACAAGGTTCAGAATCGATTATCACGATTCAATTCGATTCGATTCGATTCAATATCGATTCGGTTAGTGTTACTAAAAACTTTTTTTTGTTGCTGTAACCTTAATTACATGACTGCCAAGTTATGCAACACATGAATAATGAATGAATGAATAAATTAATGAACTATTCATTCCTTCATTTATTCATTAATTCATTAAATATAAGATCGATTTGGGGATTCATGAATCAAATGATTCAGAATCGATGAATCGATTTTTTAAACTCAGCCCTACTGTTGAACACAGCGCCGTGGCATATAACGGAGCGGCACTTTCACAGTAAGCTTTCACCTGCTTTCACCATTATCTCGCCCCGACTGCCCTGTCACGGCGCGTCGGAGGTACCAGACGACCGTTCCGCGGACGCTACGGGCAGAAGCACCTGTGTGATTGTTAAATGTACGCTATGGGCGCCTATAACACTATTTATGGACATCGTTATACATTTAGAAGCTTCGGCAGCAAAGTACTTGAAAAACCACATTTCTCTCATTAATACGCAGCCCTTCCATCCACTTCTTCATTTATATGACGTATGAATAAACCACACGGGCTGCTGAACTCAAGGACCACTGGCTATGACATAGAAGAGTGGCGTGGTGGTGCAATGCTGTCGCCTCACAGCAAGATGGGTTCGGTTCCCTCTTGGGATGATGTCGGCACTGGCGATGTTCTCCCCGGGGTTGTCTTCTCAGATGGGGGTATCTCCCAGGCTTTTCTGCGCGGAGTTCTGTGCATGTTCTCCCCGTGTGCGCGAGGGTTTCCTCCCGAGAAGCCAATACGAAAAACATGCATGAGAACAGATGCTCTTCAGTCCTTGATCAAGACCCAGACTGAACACTTGGACTTGGTCCCCTGGCTGTCCCAGGAGGACGACTGCTTGGATGGGAAAATACAGAGCACAAATTCCGCCGGTGACCTGAGGTTGTGTGTGTGTGTGTGTGTGTGTGTGTGTGTGTGTGTGTTGCGCGCGGTGTCACCGCTCACATGCATGTACACTTGTGTGTGTCACACTGTGTGGTTGATTACAGACCCCTCAAGGTTGTGTAATCATCATTTATTATAATCGAAGCGCAAGCTGGAAGGGGATTGATGCGATGGTTTTAGGTGTGTTTGTACGAAGAGAGAGAGAGAGAGAGACCGGATCAGCTCCTAGCTCACACCGCCGCTCAAGAAACGTGCCCCCGGCTGGTGGTTTTAGCCTCCTTACATGTTTTGAGCGGGGAGGAGAGAGTATTCTCTTCTAGAGAGCCCACACGCACACACATGACACGGCGAATCCACACGCGGCAGGCCTCGCCTAATTAACGGAACTTTCTCCGAGTGACTCAACTTTCCCCAAAGAGCCGGGTTTAATCGAGTTGATCAAACGGAATGTGGAAGACGCATTAGTGCGCCCACGCTGTCGGAGGACATTAAGTTCTCATTACTGTACGTTGTCGCGATTACCTGCTGGGTCCCGCACCCTCCTGACACAAAGCCGGGCGCCACACACAGTCAGACTGTAGCAAATACAGGAAATACATGTAGTCGTTAGCGTTCCTCCAAAAAAAAGGCAAATAATAATACTAATAAAGGCAGATAACGCCATCAGAGAGAACGCAGTGTGAGTTCCTCGATGAAGCCAATGGGAGAGAGAATGTTATCGAAACGAAACATTAAACGCCAACTTAAACACTTTGGGCGCGGTGCTGGTGCATTAACATCTCAAAGGATCTTCTGGTTTCTGCTGGTTTCTGCTGGCGAAACGATCTTAGCTCATACTGTAGAGCTCCGCGGGGGCTGAAGGGGTCGGCTGGCACCAGCTCTGGGCTCCGAAGTGGGCCGCAACAGGCGACGGACGAGTGAATTTGGAGGGAATACGGTCTTAACGCCTGAAGGCTGCGACAAGACTGATTCTGGGCTTGTGCTTGCGACATTTTAAACTGTAACGGAAAACTAACCGACTCTCCTGCAACTACATATCATAGTCTAATTTCATATTTTCAGCTTTTTCTGTGCATATTTAGTCACATAAAAACAACCTCAAATCATCACTATGGATTCTGTCTGTGAAGTGGCACCCCGCAAGTATTGCTTAGCGATGCCTCGTCATTCTATGAGAATTTCATATTACTGTACCAGCGTTACTGTACATTAGCAGCCCAGTTTAAAACCAAAACAACACCGTTAGATTTGAAAACTGGAATTATTTATTTATTTTGAGCCATAAAGTAAGCTACATTGTTATTACCAAACGTTGTCTGGTTTTATACATTTATGTTTTTTGCGACGTCGCGTTAGAGTAGGCGTTAACGGCGCTCCTTCCACTACAGCAGTGATTCCCAAACTTTTTCAACCAGGCCCCACTTGGGTAATTGGAAATATTTTTGGGCCCCACCTAGATTGGTAGAATAAATTATAGTCTATTGTACAAACATGGCATTCCCTATACTACTAATAACAAGACTCAAAGATCAAATTTTTCCCAAAATGTAGTTTTATATTTTATTCAAAAATGAACACATTTGGCCAATGTGAAATAATTAGGCCTCAAACCCAAATAATAATAATTTAAATATATCAATCAAAATTAGCCTACTACTATTTGTACTAGCCTACAGGTTGCATCACTTTTCCTCCTCCTTTTTATATTCCTATTCCATAGCCTGCCCTACATTCCTATCAGTGACTTGTGCTTGCTTTCTGAATGTGCTCTTTATGAAAACACAACGAGCGGTTTTTCCAACTCTTTTTTTTTTTCCTCCGCGCCCCACCTGCAGTACCTCCGCGCCCCACTAGGGGGGCGCGCCCCACACTTTGGGAAACACTGCACTACAGCGAGTTTTCAGAGTGTAATGTGTATGTGAGTGAGTGTGTGTGCGTGTGTATATGGTGTGTGCAGCGTGATATGTGAGTGTGCTGCGTCCTATACAGTACATTCAGTGCATGTATCTCTCAACGGTGGAGGGGTCCGTGGGGGGGGGCATTACATTAACCCATCACTCACTTGAGATTGACCTCACGTGTCTCTTGCTGCATCTTTGTGTGTGTGGCACGTACAGAAGCTCGGGAGGTAGAGCCCGCAGTGTGACGAAGTGTCCTTGTGCCGAGACACTGAACCCCAAATTGCTCACAGCACAGTGGCACTTCTTCTTCTTCGTCGTCTTCTTCAAAAGGCAATTCAGCTGTAGCTAGGCTAAGAGGATATGAGAGGAAAAAATAAACTTTCAGCTTTTACTTTGGGCTAAACTTTGGGCTTTTAAACTTTCAGCTGGCCTAAAGGGTATGAATGGCTCTCCAAATGGCCACTCCAAATGGCCTTGAAACGGAAGCCGGTGTCAACGATTTGAAGAGGGTCTTGGTATTTTGGAGAGGCTATTTTGTCAGATGTATCCGCTGAGCGTTGCCATTACGAGAGAATGTGGAGGAGAGGGAGGAGGGGGAGGAGGGGAGGAGGTGTGGGACTAAAGTGTCTCCTGTCAAGCTGGAAGGAGAGAAATGGTGGATGTGGTGTAGAGAACACTGATCCATACACTTACAACTGTCTCCAGTCTCCAACTGGATTTGGCTCCGGATCTTTTGAACTTTGACCGGTTATGAATAGTGCTTAAGATATTTAGAACAGCGTTTCCCTTACATTGGTGTGTACAGTATTTAGGCAATCTGATTTGTAGCGGCTCTAATATAGCCAAGATGAATAGTTTTCCTTTTGAGTTTAGATGTTTAGATGCGCAAATCGTCCTTCTGAGATCAAAACTCACAGCTTGCAGGTGTCTGAGTGATACTTGGCTAGTATCGTTGTGATACTAGCCAAGTACCATTGTGCTACTAGCCAAGTTCTCCCATATCATAGATTCAACAGATGTATGATGTTTAATTATGATGAAAGATGAGCTGTAGAGATCTATACTCCCGGCCCATCTCCGGGAGTAGCCAATTATTCCACAAATGTACCGCCGACAAACGAGCCCTGCTTTAATGTAGAGAAGAAGGTAGACTAAATTAATCACCGAGTTATGTGTAGTTAATTTGAGGAAAGGTACAGTAGGAGAACACCATTTTTTTAATGCTATGTTTGATGCAGTGGAATGGGGCTACATCTACTGTACCCACAAAGCATGCACGCACACACACACACACACACACACACACACAAACAAACACGCACACAGACACACACATACAGATACACACACGCACACACAAACACTTATTAAAAGCAATATATTCCTAATTCCCCAATAACTTGTATAAGCTTAGTTAAACATCATGTATATGGAGAACCAGTTCAGACATGTCAAACATGTTTCCAACCAGCCTAGTGAAATGGACTTGACTGGAACCACGACTGGACCTCGCTGCTCTGTAAGTGAAGAGTCGTCATTAAGATTTAATGTTACACCCACTCCGCCAAAGTACAGCACCTGGCCTAGGGTCAACCGTTCCGTATGCGTTAAATCTGAAACCACTGCACCCTGAACACGCACACACACACACACACACACACACACACACACACACACACACGTATTCTAGCAGTACTGTTCCACTGGCTTCCATAGACTAGTTCCACTGGCTTCCATAGACTAGTTCCACTGGCTTTCATAGACTAGTTCCACTGGCTTTCATAGACTAGTTCCACTGGTCTCCATAGACTAGTTCCACTGGCTTCCCTAGACTAGATTAATCCACAGCGATCTGCTAGTCTTCATTAGTCGTTAGCCACTTTGGGCCGAGTCAGCGATCTTACCAGTTCTCCATTCCATTTAAGAGAGAGGAGCTAAGCACATGTTTGCCCTTTCTGATATCTGC
Source organism: Borostomias antarcticus (assembly GCF_949987555.1). Lineage (NCBI taxonomy): Eukaryota > Metazoa > Chordata > Actinopteri > Stomiiformes > Stomiidae > Borostomias > Borostomias antarcticus. The sequence goes on along the minus strand of NC_140250.1, from coordinate 4,099,618 downwards.
TATGCACTACGTCAATAATTAAGAAGAGAGAGACATGAAGATCAATTCATCAGTTTCCTCCTCTTCCATCTTAATTCCCTCAGTCTCTCTCCCTTTCCTCTTCACAGACATGAATTATGAAAGCACTTTAAATTCTGCCCGAGATTCTGCAGTATATAACTTGAACTACGTTATGCATTAAACATTGGCCTAGTGAGATGCATATTATTCACCTTCCCTAAGAATTATCTTTAGACATCTTACAAATGTTTCTACAAATGTCTTAAGATATTTCAGAGGCCCTGAGCAGGGAGACACATTTCTAGTGTTTGAAGATAATCCATCACTGTCTGTAGTCATTGTTGTTAGAACTGAGTTATAGGAGATAAATATAGCACTTGTCAAGGTGTCCAAGTGTGCCTTTTCCCAAGGTGCAGTGTAAATCCAGGGCTGGTTTTCACAAAACATTTGAATGCTAAACCTTGGTACTAACTAGGGTTGTCAATAGAATGCGTTAATTCAATTAATTCATTAATTATGCAAACATTGATGTGTTATTAAACAAATATGCTAAATAATTGCATTCATCGATTTGGTCCAGCTATAGGTGGCACAGTTGCCTGATTTAACATTAGTTAAGCGACAAACTTAATTTGGACCTGAATGACCCCGTAGGCTACGTCACGCAAAAGCATATTTGCCTTCAAACAAACTCGAGGAGGCAGTAATGACTTCTAAACGGAAAGTTTACTTTAAAAAAAAAAAAAAACTTGCAGATGGGACAGTTGAGAGTGTGGTTGTTTCATCAAAGGAGTTTTAGCCTAACTTAGCATCTCAATGCTAAACATGTTAACAGCTGCCAGCCCCAGTAGCAAAGGCCTGAACTATTTTACACAAGGATATATCCATGAGATCTGGATTTCGGATGGAGCAGGTGACAATATACAAGTTGATGCTAGGTATATGAGTTGATGCTAGGTGTTGGCAATGTACCGTATGGGGAAGACACAAACGCCTCACAAACTCCAGATTGAAATTCATCAGGACAAAAACAATAGTTGAGTCTAACTGCACATGTAAAGCAGGGTGAGTAAGTTAATGGCATCGTTTCTTAGAAAATAAGCCTGTGAGAATAATCTGTTTACTACGAAGCTACGGGCTAATCGCTACTGTTCATCAAGCACCTAACATTATTAGCTTCCATCGTAGCTTTTTGTGTTGCCGTTGCTGTAAACTGATGTATTGAGGGAGGTTTGGAGTCATGTAGCTTGTTTTCTTATAACAATATGGTACAGCAGCCTGCAGGTTGGTTTTCTGTCAGTTTTAATAACCATTTTCTTCAAACTAATGTCTAATCTATGAACACAAAGCGGGACAAGCTTTGTTTGTGGGACATCAGAGGCGTAGTCTTAAGAAATCAAGCAAACTTATTGGTTATTATTCACCGCGTGAATGACCGGTCGGAAATATCTTCATTTGGGGGCTTTTGCCAGCAAAAAAAATGGATATAGGATCAATTTGCGATTAATTGAGGTGAATTAATTACCGATCAAGTCGACCTATAACCAATCAGAGCAACGGATTGTGGGTTAGTCATCGTCTATGTGACTGCTTGTCTTTTCATGGCTGCAGCATGGGTGAAAGCACAAGTTTTCCATTCGTGGAACAATACAGTTGATCTTGAATCTTGATTCATCGTACTAAGTGGGTACAGTCGTTGTATCAAACCCGCCCCGTATTTGATAAACAGTAGGGATTGGCCTGGCTAATATCTGCCGGGTGGAACTCGGTCGAATGGGAGTGTGACCAGACTGATCTGTGGAGAGGAACAGAATGTGAGCTCACATGACCAGGATGGCGAACAGGCTTAGGGACACTATGCTATCACACAGTATATAAAGAATGTAGTGTTTTTAATCTAATTTATGAGCTCTAAAAACATCTGCATATTTAAACCTGCATTCATTGCACTTATTATCGCGTTATTCTTTATAGAAATGGTTCTTCTTGTGTAGTTGTAAAAGTGTAATTTATAAACTGAGTATTGGAGTTTATCTGTAATGAGCATATTCTTGGAGCCGGCAGCAATAATTCACTGTGGCTGTATATTATGTAGCTGTACTGTCCTACTGTACGTTTAAAGTGCTAATCGAAGTTTGTTCATGGTTTTTTCTTCCCAGTGAGGTGTCTGTGTTAGGAGTGTCAGGTGGAGGATAGAGCCAGATGTTAACAGGGATCCTTGGAGGACTTAGCAGTTAAACATGCCATCACATCACCACATGTGTCCACACACACACACACTCACCCATATTGGCATGCATGCATGCACGCACGCACGTGTGCACACACACACACACACACACACACACATACACACACACACACACACACACATTTACACGCACGCACTCGTGCACACACACACACGCGCACACACACACACTAGCGTGTCCACAGAGCACACACACTCACACATACACACACGTCTGTCTGAGCTTGTGTACCTTTCCCTCTGATGAACGAGGTGGGGTGGGGGCATAATGATGATAATGATGATGACAGTCATTCCTCTTCTCCCCCCGTCCAGCGCGCTTGGTACCCTCCACCTCCTGTACCCTCGCACATCTGTTCACAGATGGGAGGGCCCAGCGCCCGAAGGACGGGGGGGGGGCGGTGAGGGGGCCGGCGCGCACAGAACCAGTACAGTAGCACACGAGTGCCGGCCTAGCTCATCCGGAAACATGCGCCGGGCCGATCCCAAAACGGCGCCATTTCCGATCCGCGCCGAACCGGACGCCGCAGAGCACTCTGGGTAAATTTTTGAAGTGCGCACACCTGGCGGATGTGGAAAGACAAGAGGAGAGAGGGGGAGGAGAGTGGACAGGGAGGGAGGGGCGGGGAGGAGGAGAGCGGACAGGGAGGGAGGGAGGGAGAAGAGGAGAGCGGACAGGGAGGGAGGGAGGGGGAGGAGGAGAGCGGACGGGGAGGGAGGGAGGGGGAGAGCGGACAGGGAGGGAGGGAGGGAGGGGGAGAGCGGACAGGGAGGGAGGGGGAGGATGAGAGAGAGGGAGGGGGAGGATGACGGGACAGATGGAGGCTGCAGCTGGCCGGCTGAGTGGCTGATTTGTGGGGGGAGGGGGGGGGGGGAGGGAGAGAGTGTGCCGGGCCGGGGAGGAGGGAGAGGGGACGGATTTCACGGACGCGCGCTTCCCTCCTAATGGCGAAATTATGACCCGTCCCCATCTGTCACTCAATCATCCCCAGCCAATCAGAGCCCCGTCCTCGTCGTGGCGCCAGGTTCCGCCAGGGCACTCCCGTCTGCACAGGGGGGAGGGTGGAGGGGGCGGGGTTGACTCAATTAGGGACATAATCAGATATTGAGATATCGAGGAAAAAAAGACAGATTCATAAGATCCGGTTTTGTTTTCATTACGCGTCCGGCGTGTGGAGAGCGATATATACTGTTTGCAGTGGCGGTAATTCGATTTGTGCCCCGGGAGTGTTGGAGGAGAGCTCCGATCCAGCTCTGGGGCTTGTTAGATGAGTGTAACTTTCAGCATGGGGATTCGCCCTGGTACTGTCGGACTGTGCTACACGGATAGTCCTTTGGGCTGCGATGGCCATCTCTCCCTCTCTCTCTCTCTCTCTCTCTCTCTCTCTCTCTTTCACTCCCTGCTCATTTTCATTGTTGGACGCTCGGAAGCTGGAAACCCGGCTTTGATCTGGCGTCTGACACCTACACCCCCCCTCTCCCCCCTCCCACAACACACACACACACACACACACATATTCTACATCACGATTTCACTCCCTCCCGCCTGCGTCCCAGCCTGTGGACCGGCCAGCTTGTCCCCAGGCTCCACGCCGACTCCGCCACGCGTCTCGGTTTGGGTCGAATGGGGGCGGTGACAGCCGCCAGCTGACGGGACCGCCTCCCGCCGCCGCGGCGCTCCCGGCCCCCCCTCACCCGCAACGCGCTTCGCCATATGGACGTTCTTCCTCCTCCTCCTCCTCCTCCTCGGTTTCCCCTTCTCCTAGCTGGCGGCGTGAGGCGGGGCGGGGACAGCGTGATTTGGGGGGGCGGGGGGGGGGGGATTGGACTGCCCTGGAACGAACCTGCCGGGAAGCGTCGGGTCGCCCCGTAGATACATAAAACGTGCCGGCTGACCCAGAGCCTCGCGAACTTAAGAGAGAGAGAGAGGGACATGGAGAATCCCACAGCGTTGGATGGACAGGAGGCGGGGCTAAAATCCCTCCCCCGTTTCGTTGGTTGATTGGTTGGTTGATGCTAGTGGCAAAGTGGGGGAGGTCAATGCACTGCCCCCTCCACACACACCTGCTCTCCACTGCTGCCAGCCGTGACTGCTGTTGCATCATGACGGGTGAGGGGGTGAGAGGGGTGATTTGCGGCTCTAGGGCTTCGTGATTGGGTGGGTGGCTGAGGCGGACGGCTCTGTCGCTTTGTGATTGGCGGGTGGTTGAAGGGGGCGGCTCCGTTGCTTTGTGATTGACGGGGTGCGAGGGTTGGTTGGTGTTGGGTGGTATTTTGGACGGTTAAGGGACGTGTGTTTGCAGTTTTGAGGCGGTTAATTGGTCTCATCACCCTGGGCAAATTAAAAGAAGAGCTTTTATCGTATTCGCAAAAAATATTTGATCCAGGTCTTATTGAAAAGTTGCACCTGCTGCTTTGGTATTGTAGTGAATGGGGGTAGGGACACCCCGAGCGGGATTCGAACTCCGGTCTCCCGTTCCTCAAGGCCACGTTACCAACGACTCCAAGAGGGCTAATGTACTTCCGCTGCCGCCAACGGCCTTTATGAGGGAGAAACGCTAAAGTATTTAACCATAAACAACATTTTGAATAACAGATGAGACTATAACAGATTGACTTTGCAACGTTTCCATCTTTCATTAGGATAAATAACGGTACGATCTATTAATATCAATTAGTCTAACTCAGCGGTGACTCGGTTGTTCAAATGAACATAGCCTTCAGAGTGCTACTGTACGTGGAGATGAGTCAAAGGCTTTGCTAATTTTTTACTACTGTACATTTGATCTGGTTTTGTGTGATCAGTGTGATGACGCACATTCTTTGCGTATCGTTATAGTCAGCCAATTATGTTATACTGTGGTCCTTGGAAACTCAGAGAGAGACATTTTCAGTGTGCTAGGCAACGTGCAAAGTACCCTAAAGTACCAGGATGTCTTGCTGGGAGGTCCACTGTCTGTGATACTGTATGTAGAATTCCAATATGGTTTGAAATATCTTACCGTAACATGTTGATGTTGAAATATTATTAATGATATATAGAATTAGGACTTATGAACTGGTGAACTTCCACTTCCAAATATTCAGTAGAACATATCTTTGGGTAACATGAGTACAGTGTACTACAGAACAGCAAATGTACTTGGTACAGTATATTTTGCCTGTTTCAAGAGGAAATGATTGGTCCATCAATATCCACTTCCTGTATTTGAGGCTCATAGGCTGCTTTCTTTGTTTTCCCTCAGCGTCTTTGAAAAGTGTGTGTAGACCATGGCGTTGTCGGACAAGGTGGTAGAGGCTGTTTATCCTTTTCTGTTGTAGCCTGATACTTTGTGCTTTACAAAAACAAAACATCGCTTGCCTCTTCAGCTTGCTGAAGAACAGAGGCTGCACATTGGCCGCCTCTAGGTTATGAGATCAACGAGATGAGATCGATTGGGTCACGTGACATAGAATTCAGGTTTACCTTTCAACTTGTAGGCTCACACGATGGGGATATTATAATGTTGTGGTCGACCGCCCAAAGCTGTACAGGTCACAGCCTCTGTTTTAAGACTCGAGTCCTACTTATGTTGTGTGTTGTGCTGATTCCTTGAGCTGTGGTTATTCTAAAGACTATTTTGTTCTTGCTTAGCTGAAGGGGGGGAGGGGGGGTAAACAATTACTTTTTTTTGATTAGCTACTTTCTGACGGTGCTAAGTATAAGCTAGTATGACAAAATGGGCTGTTGTTTGAAATGAAGGCCACCATCACGTTTGACAGTATCTAATCAGATAATAAAAGAGAGCAAAAGAGAACTTGTTTCTCAATGGTTACTTCCTGGTTAAATAACGGTTAAATAAATAAAGAATAATAATACATGGATATTTTTTCTGTCGGACTGGAATTGAGATTTCACAGATTACCTAGGCATGTACAGAGTTTTCAGTCTATCATTGACTCAATGCCACACACATGCACACACACACACATGCGCGCATGCACGCACGCACATACACACACACACACACACACACACACACACACACACATACATTGATTTGGAAACAACCAGCTATGTTTACTGATTCAAAGCGCTGGTCTGATTGAATACCTTTCTATCAGCCCCTGTATAACTGGTGAACAATTGATGCTTTAGTGTGTTGAACTCTCATTCAGATATTGGTTAATTGATGGCATTCAGGTCTGCTGTGTCTTTAATGCATCTAATTGATTAGCACAACACCATCCTTACACATTTATTCAAGCTACCAGGTTGTTTCAGAGCAATTATGGCATTGTAAACCTTTATCTGAGTGGCTGGGTAACAGAATGTCTTATGTGCCCATCTGTGTTTTGTATTATATTTGTATCTGTGTGCCTGTGAGACCTTGGATCTCGCACGTTTTTGTGGGACCCTGCATATAGGCAGGAGATAATTCAGGTGAAGCTCTTCTCTGCCAAACAGTTCCGTCTGTGTTCCATAAGTACTTCAGAGAAAAAAAAAGCATTTGTGTGAGCAATAGCCTTCGGGGGTTGCGCCAAAATGAAATGCTTTTTTTTTCTATCCCCCACACCTCACTCAAGAAGTGTTGCTTGTTTTCTGTTATCTCCTCTCCCTCTCTCTCTCTCTCTCCCTCTCTCTCTCTCTCTCTCTCTATCTCTCTCTATCTCTCTCTCTCGTTTTTTGTTACCTTTGGTTTTGAACTCTGACATCCGAGTCTGCCCCGTGGATGTCTGTCACAAACTGCAGTCCAACGTTGTGACAATGCCTTTTTTTCCTCCCGTGCCTTTTATGACCTTCTTTTTTCCTTTCTTTTCTTTTTTTGTTCTTTCCTTCAAGGTCTGGCGCACCTGACGTTAAACAACCAAGGTATGGGTTCATTCCTTTTTTGTTTGGTTTTGAAAAGAGGAACCGAAACGTACCTCCCTGTGCCCAAGCCTCCTCCTCCTCCCCCTCCTCCACCACCCCCTCGTCCACTACTCCCCCCCCCCCGACCATATTTAACCCTTATCTGTCCTAATGTCTGGCAACCCACCTTTCCTCCTCCCCCTCCCTTCTTCATCCCCTGGTCATTTTTCTCTGTTTCGGCCACACCCCCCCTCCCTCCCTCCATCTCCGCGTGTCCTCTGTGACCTCACCAATGTCCGTCACACTGTCCTGTCCTCCTGGCCCTCGTCCTGGGATCCTCACCTTTGACCTTTCCACCCCCCCGTGCTAGGACCTCCTTCCCGGGCTTCAGGTAATGCTGTTCTGCTCTAAACCTTTTTTGCTTGGGTTTGATAATGAATCAAACGTGCTGTGTGAGAATGTTTAAGGTCAAAGCGGATTGTTTTGTTAACCCTTTACCTTCTGACCGTCACAGAGGGGGGTGTGGGTGGAATGCACAGAGTCAATCACCACTCTGCAGTCATTCTCAATGTTTGGCATCTATGTTGTGTTAGGATATGATTGAAGGGTAGTTTATAAGCTTTTTATGACTGGCGAGAACCAGCACACAAATGTGATTATTCTGAGATTTGATTACTCTGTGGTATGTACAGTTTCCTATGCCTTTGAATGTACTTGTGCATTTTAAGATGATAATGTAACCAGCCCTTGCAACATATGCTTGTGGTGCGATATGACACGTGCAAACGCTTCCGATATTGTGATGCAGGGCATCTCCTGATGTGGTGACCTTTACCTGCTGTTTGTCTAGAGCCTGCCAAGCTCCCTGACCTCTGGATATGAACTTTCCCAGGAATGTGGTGGGAGAAAGAGAGAGAGAGAGAGAGAGAGAGAGAGTGAGAGAGAGAGAGAGAGAGATGGGGGATGCTCTGACCTTTAGCAGACTAGAAATCGCTCTCTAATATTGTCTGCTGTCCCTCTCCCCACACCAACCTCAGCTCTGTTACTCTCTGGGCTCCACCTAATAAATATGACTCACCCTGGCCCCCTACCCCCATGTGCATGCGTGCACACACACACACACACACACACACACACACACACACACACACACACACACACACACACACACACACACACACACACACACACACACACACATTATGAGGCTATGTCGCAGTGCACACAATTGCTCACTACTTTGACTAGTATCCAAGTATGTATCCAATTTTTTTGTAAGTGGCCATCACAGCCCAAAGGACAAACTATAGATGGAAACATACACCCAGCCACAAGCATTCATCTAAACAATCTTAACGGAAAAAAAAGCAACAAAAAACTACCTAGACAACTGGAATAGTGCACTAGCCAAATCAGGAATGTGAAAAGGC
>NC_140250.1:4041106-4086106 GCF_949987555.1 Borostomias antarcticus | reverse complement strand
CGAGTTAAAATAGTCATGTCAAACACAAGCCAAAAAGCACCCTCCAAAATGTCTTTTTGAGGCTGTCGGGGAAAATGAATTTAGTTATTGTGTGTGTCTTTGATCACGCCAAGATTAATATTTACATACAGATTCTTATTTTCTGTGTTGTACTAGTGCATTGGAACTTACCTTCTGTGTTGCACTAGTGCATTGGAACTTATTTTCTGTGTTGTACTAGTGCATTAGAACTTAACTTAAATACAAAAAAACTATGTCGGGACGACCTCCTGATGTGGTGTTGATTGTGTAGCCGTCATGTCAGATATAGTACATCACCTCAGCTCTGTATGTGTAGCAGACGTGTCGGTACCAAAAAAGCATATAGGGTGATATTGTGTACAGAATCCATCCCCTCAGTCAGTCAGACGTGTAGACACAACCACATCTGCCCATGCTGTTAACTTCAGCATCGATACACTACATGTTATCTGATCTATGAATTGTGAAAAGGGCGAATTTGTGCCTAAATGAACGTTCCGGACCATTTTTACTGTCATTTCGACAACACCTCTTATTATCTAGAATAGGTAAACTAGCCAGAATAGATATAGGCCTATATTTGATAAATCACAACTTTGTTTTATGCACGTGTTATTGAAAACATATAGGCCTGGCCTGGCCTACACATGTTAAATACATTTTAATAGACCAAATACATGCATTTAGGCAGAGTTAACAGGCCCTCTCATTGTATTTCCTCTCATCATAACAGAATGTAGACTACTCTAGCCTTTCATGATTCAATGTTATACTATCATTATCGGAATAATACGAACATGTTCAAAAACATGCTTCTGTTAATTGTGTTGCCGATGCAAACCGTCAATTCTCACGCCAGCAGGAGTCTGGCTGGTTCAGTGCATTTCTCCGCGCCGCTCACCAACCGATTCTGCTCCTCTGCACTCTACACACAAAACTATCACTGCAGGGCCCCCGATTTGGCCGCGGACGAAACTAAGGAGTCCCTTGTGTGGCTCCAAAAGACTACTGTACGAAAGAAGTTCTGTGAATGTTTTTGGCGACCCAAATAAAATCTCCTGTGACCCACATGCTGGGCCGTGACCCAGTCTTTGGGAAATACTGATCTGCAGTACGATCTCTCTATCTCTGCGCTGCGGAACTGCTCTCTCTCTCTCTCTCTCTCTCTCTCTCTCTCTCTCACTCTCTCTCTCTCGGTATCTCTCTCTCTCTCTCTCTCTCTATCTCTCTCTGTATCTCTCTCTGTATCTCTCTCTCTCTCTCTCTCTCTCTATCTCTCTCTGTATCTCTCTCTGTATCTCTCTCTCTCTCTCTATCTCTCTCTGTATCTCTCTCTGTGTCTCTCTCTGTATCTCTCTCTGTCTCTCTCTCTCTCTCTCTCTCTGTATCTCTCTCTGTATCTCTCTCTCTCTCTCTCTATCTCTCTCTGTATCTCTCTCTGTATCTCTCTCTGTCTCTCTCTCTCTCTCTCTCTGTATCTCTCTCTGTATCTCTCTCTCTCTCTATCTCTCTCTGTATCTCTCTCTGTGTCTCTCTCTCTCTCTCTCTCTCTCTCTCTCTCTCTCTGTATCTCTCTCTCTCTCTCTCTCTCTCTCTCTCTCTCTCTCTCTCTGGGGTATTCCAAATGGCTAATTAGTATCCTCTCACAGCCTCCACAACCTTCCGCCTGCTCACTCATAGTAAGGAGAGGCTCCCCATGGACCTGCATTGACTGTCATTATGTTTGCATGCAGGTATGCAGGCGGCTTCTTTGTTTACACTCATTTACTTGGCACTAAAGTATGCGTACTGTATGTAAACCTTGCACTATGCCACTAACTACAGAACGCAAGGAGCTGCCAATTAAAAATGCAAATGGTACAGGTGGAGTCAGTGTCATTTGTCGTTGAAATTATGGATTTAAAAAAACGTGTAGATGAATATAGTTGATGCTAATTGTGATAGAAATGATTACAAATGAGTGTAATCATATTTGTACTCGTTTGAAAGAATGTTTATCCCAATTACTGTAGCTTGAGTAGCATTTTGAATCAAAAAGATCATAGCAACCTATTGGATGATAACAAGGCAGTGTTTGATATTGGCTTTAATCGACTTAGTCATCTTATTTTGTAATCAAACAAAAAAGTTATCAACAGGAGAGTCTTGGAAAACAGGAATAGAAATGTGTCCTTACATGAATCTCTGTGGGGAGCGGGAGAGTCTCCTACCGCATACCTATTGGTTGATCTTAATGTCTGTCTTCCGTCAAGGGACACCCATGAGACAGCCCACGTCACTCCTGCCACCTTCGCCCCTTCCTAAATCATGTACCCGCTGCTCCCATGCTAATGCTTCCCTGTGTCATGCACACTGCTAGATCTGATAGAAGTGGAAGACAAGGTTTTAGAGTATACTTCTAGTTCTTTTTGGGGATAACACTAACCACCAAGCACCTAGTGAGCTGCTTGTTCCCCACCCTATGATTGGCCCGTGTCCATTAGTTAGTTAGTTCATCCATCACACATGTACCAGAGCCCACCACTAGGGGGTCCTTGCCAACGTTTTCCCATTGCCAAGTACATTTTGCTTTGTACATTAAAACGATCCTTGGTGTCTTAGTAAAAGTATAGTCTAATCAGGTAGGTATTCTACTCAGGAGCCTGTCTACTTTCTAAATCCACAGAGATTATACCTTGAGGAGTTTAGTTGCCCCTTTGATCCTTGTTGATAGACTGATTGATTGATTGGTTCATTGGTCAATTGATTGATTGATTGATTGATGTATTGATGATTGATTGATTGATTGATTAATTGGTTGGTTTATTTATTGATTGATTGATTGATTGATTTATTTATTGATTGATTGATTGATTGATCCAGTTAGAAATCCGGTCAACCGGGGTGCCCGCACAGTCCAGAGTTCCCGCGAGCAGTCAGAGACCTCGTTCCTCTCAAGGTCCGCTGCCTCGGGCCGCGCCACTTGACCCCTTCGGCCTCCATTTTACTTTCATCCACTCTCTCACTCCCCGGGCGTGTCGTTCAAACCGAATGCGCCAGGCGAGAGACCACAACCCACTCACTATTAAAGGGGCATACCCATTATTAAAGGGGCATACCCAACCTTTCACAATCTCCCAGAAGGACTGGCATTCCTTATATAATGTGGGGTTATGAACCAAAATACGTAATAGGCTTCCACTACTTCCTAAGAACACTCAGGTACTCCTACTCTGACTAGGGGTGGTCTCAGATAGGCAAAATGTCTGTATGTTACACTAGTGATTCCAAATACTGTAGCTCAGTTGAAGTTTGTTAACCAATACCCACCCCTTTTCCCAATGTGTACAAACACACACTCATACTCAGACTCAAAACACTCCTTTATATGTTGGGAACTACTGCTGACCAGAATAAGAACTCCCCATTGAGAAGAGACAGTGTTTATTATTCAGAATTGTTGAATATAGGTGGTGAGACAATTTCCATACATCATCTGTTCAGCCTTAAAACAACTATTCAACATTACACCCATCAAACAGAGAGGTTAAATTCAACTGTAACTCTAGCCTATTCTATTCTTTCACTGAAGAGCTACATTTTAAAGTATTTCAAATTGACTTTAAAGATGACCCCTTAATGGTGTGTAGGCTAAACCTTGAAAGCCGAATGACAAAACTATGACAAGAGTAATTTGCCCTAGGTGAGATTTTTATCACAATGAAGTGCAGTTTGTGGTGGATGGGATGTGACACCACACCAGTAGGTGCATTTTTCCCAATACAGCCACCACAAAGAATGTACTCTAGGCTATTTGGGGATATCTTAGTGCTGCAAAAACACTTCTGTAACTTGATTCAAACGTTGTTCAATGAACGAGGCTTGACTACTACTTTCATGCTATTACTACATTTTCTATTGCTATGCTATTTCAACATTACACTCATCAAGGTCGCAGGGAAATGTGAATTGCTCCTTCCTCGCTGTTCTCCCAGCTTGTTGAGATTGAGGTAGCTTCTTCAACCACTCACCACTTCTCACATAATTCTCCTTGAGCAAAAGGGGGTTTCTCATTGCCAGCGTTCCACCCAGGATTCTTTTGAGATTCTTCTTCAAACTTCTCAACCAATCCAATGTCATATAGCCCCTGTGTTTGGTTTCAAGAGTTAACTAGAGAAAACTCAACAACTAACAGATCTGTGCTGCTTGGTTCACTTCTCTCATCCTTAGAGCTCCCATACTGAGAAGTGTCATCAAGTGGGGTGGGAGTGTCCCTCCCCCCCCCCCCCCCCTCCCCGGCTGTTCATTTTCTCTCTCTTCATGAGACTTAACGATCACCTACTTTTCAGGTGTGTCAAGTGTGTGTTCTCAAGTGCACTTTAGCTTTGTGCCCCGGGGATGCAGGCTGTAGGTCTTCAATGGACCTTAAACGCTCTTATCCAGAGCATACCTGGCAACACCCCCGATTTCAGCGGGAGTCTTCATATTTTTAACCTTTTCTCCCGCTGTACTCCCAAATTGTAATTTCTCACACTAATCTCCCGATTTTAGAGTGAAGAACGAAGAAAGAAAAGTAAGAATGTAAGGGGATATTTGTCATGAATCTGGAAACTTAAAGGCGGGAATACGCGCTCTAGCATCACACCTCACGAGCCTGATAACCATTTGACCTCGGAGTTTAACCGAACGCGTGCATTGTTGTCCTCGACTCCTCGCTAAAATGGAAACTTCTCCATTCTTTTGTAAATTTGAGATGTTTATAAAAAACTATTAAATTAAGTTCACTTTCACATACTTGTATTCATTCTATTAATCTGTGGTGTAAGGTTATACACGGGTCGGTATCAGCGAATGGACTACCTTCAACGATGGTGGGCCGATATGCCGATGCCCAAGAAAATCACCCTATTTTTCACAACCCAATGTTGACGGGTATGGTCCAGAGACTGCATGCCGTGGGAGGTGTCGGGTTTAATGAGGAGCAGAACAGCACCCCATTGCTTGGCTATATCCGCTGCCCTCAGAGATATGTGGGCCTCATGGAGATCAGAGGAGCAGTTGGTGTGCTGAACCGGATCAAGGATCTCAGGAAGGGTGTCTTCGTTGGTCCCGCCAGATGTGGCGGAGGCACCAATTAATCCTGGAGGTGCTCCTGTGACGAAGTGGTCTTTCAACAACAAACAAGCAAAACATCTGTATTTGTCAAACGGTGTAGGCAGCGACACACACACACACACAAACACAAACACACACGAAATGGCCAGAACATCCACCGATGAAACTTCTCTCTGCTCTTAATCCATCTGTCTAACCCTCGGGAAGACAAACATGGGAAGGGCCCCATTCCCAGCAGCGTTGACCGCTCCAGACCACAGTCACAACCTCTTTCAGCAGATGTGATGACCAGCACTTGCTTCTTTCCTTTCTCTGCCACTACCTGTGCTGGCGTCTGCGCTATTGTGACATCTGTTTCGTCAGCATTATAAATCATGGATTTGGAGGGAATTCATGCCTGTAAAACAAAGACAAAGGAAAGGAAAGGAAAGATCCTGAGCGGAATCAGAATAGCTAAATCTTATACCTGTAGTTAATGCAAAATGCATTTGTAACTAAAAAGCCCTATAGATATCCTTATGTAAATGTAGCTGGTACTGTAGGCAAGACATGCACCACCAGTCTGTTGAAATGGATATACTGTAGCCTAGTTATTAATGTAATTAAATGTGTTAATTCAGTCATCTGTCCATACATTTGGCCAGACTGTCAAAGCTCCCCTCTACTGTAGTTTTATTGAAGGCTGTAGTCCTTCCAAAAGATGGTCGCTGCAGGCATAGGGCAGCCGCAGCAGAGATGGTGGCGTGCTTTTGCACCAATCTTGACCTAAAAGAATAGAATTAATTCAATCAAGATACTGTATCTAGCTACACGACGATATCAGTTAGCCTTAGTTGACTTATTGAATGGTGTGATCTCTTGCGCACCCTACCTGCTAAACTATTCGCTTTCCACTTGTTGGGGACATCGATGTTGGTTCTGTCTGCCAATTCAAATGCCATGTTCTCAGAGAGCAGCCTGGCCCCCAGCCGGTTTGTGTGGAGACCCATACCTTTTCTGTAAGCTAGGCCTCTCCCAGAGGTTCGCGATGAAGAGGACAATTGTTATGACTGGGTTGGATTTGGACCCAAACGCACGACACCGGAGGCAGAGAAAAATGCAAAGCCCAAAGGGCGGTTTAATAATAAATTAATAAGTCCAGCAGGCAAGGTCAAAAACGATAAACAGGCAGGGGTCAGGCGATCAGCAAACAATGTCCAATATCCGTAATCCGTAGTCAAAGTCCATATCCAGAAGGGGGGTCAGGGAATCCGTGTTTCAGTCCAGGGGTGGTGATAGCAGGCAAGCCGAGCATGGAGTCTGGGTCTGGAGGGAAAGTAAAACGGAACGAGAAAAAATGGATAAGCAAAAACAGAGATACGGACAGCAATCAACAAGGTAGGCTACGCTGGCTAGGGTACTTGCCACAGGAATTCTATGGGAAGTTCTGGCGATGAGCATGGAGAAAACCAGGGTTCTTGTAGGCAGGCGATGATGATGATTGGGACCCGGTGCGCAGCACTCAGCCGTAAGCGCGTTCACTAATCACCATGATTGCCTTCACCTGTGGCGTTGGAGCGCGCGCTGTGCGCGTGCTGAGGTGCTGGGCGTCTCAGGAATACTCTCAGGAGGCGGGAATTCGGGAGACCCCGAACGCCGCGGGGTAGAGCCGGACCGACGCACGTTGCGTCGGGCCACCGGCAAGCTCGGAGGAGCGGAGGGGAATGCGCGCGGTGGTGCTGCCGTAACAGGACCCCCCCCCAAGCGGGAGCCACCTGGCGACCGACCGGGGGCATCAGGATGGGCCCGGTAGAAGTCGCGGAGGAGAACAGGGGTCATGATCTGGGACCGAGGAACCCAGCTCCGTTCCTCCGGGCCATACCCCACCCAGTCGACCAGGTATTGGAACCCGCGGCCCTGGCGGCGGACCTTCAGCAGCCGCCTCACCGCCCACTGAGGGTGGCCATCCACCAGCTGCGGAGGGGGCGGCGCGGGAGCCGGTGGCACGAGGGCGCTGGTGACGACGGGCTTGACCCGAGACACATGGAAAACCGGATGGACCCGGCGAAGGGAGGCGGGGAGAACCAACCGGACAGCGGCGGGGTTGACGACCCGGTCGATGAGGTAGGGCCCGATGAACCTCGACGCCAGCTTCCTGGAGGAGACGTGGAGGGGCAGGTCAGCAGTGGAGAGGTAAACCCGTTGACCGACCTGGTACACCGGGGCCGGGACACGCCGCCGGTTGGCACCGCGGGAGGCGCGCGCCGTAGCGCGGAGCAGGGCGGACCGCACTGCGGACCAGACCCCCTGGCACCGGCGGAGATGAGCCTGGACTGACGGCACCGACGCCTCGGCCTCCTGGAGCAGGAACAGGGGAGGTTGGAACCCCAGGGAGCACTCGAAGGGTGACATGCCGGTGGACTCGCTGACCATGGCGTTCAGTGAGTACTCGACCCAGGGCAGGTCCTGACTCCAGGAGGAAGCGTGAAGGGAGGACATGCACCGGAGGGCTGACTCCAGGCTCTGGTTGGCTCTCTCCGCCTGGCCGTTGGTCTGTGGATGGTAACCAGAAGAGAGACTGACCGTGGCCCCAATCCCCGCACAGAATGCCCTCCATACCTGAGACGTGAACTGGGGTCCACGGTCAGACACCACATCCTGGGGCAGACCGTAGAGCCGAAAGACGTGCTCAGTCAGCAGCTCCGCCGTCTCCATCGAGGTGGGGAGCTTGGGTAGGGCCACGAGGCGCACAGACTTCGAAAACCGGTCCACAATGGTCAGGATGGTGGTGTTTCCCCGGGAGGGAGGGAGACCGGTCACGAAGTCCAGAGCGATGTGTGACCACGGACGACTGGGCACAGGAAGGGGTCGCAACAGGCCAGCCGGCGGCTGGTGGGATGCCTTGCTGCGGACGCAGGTGGTGCAGGCGGAGACGAACTCTCTGACGTCCGCTGCCATGGTGGGCCACCAGAACCGCCGGCGTAGGAAAGACAGCGTACGGTGGGAACCCGGGTGGCAGGCAAACCGGCTCGCATGTCCCCACTGGAGGACACGGGTCCGGACGGCAGCCGGGACGAACAGCCGGTTGGGCGGGCCAGTCCGGGGGTCGGGTTGGGTGCGCTGGGCCCTCCTGACCACTGCCTCGACGTTCATGGTGACCACCCCGATCACCCGGGAGGCGGGAAGAATAGTGTCCGGAGTGGTAAGATCCTCCCCTGCCGCATAAAGCCGAGACAGTGCGTCAGCCTTGGTGTTCTTGGACCCCGGACGGTAAGTGATGTGGAAATTAAACCGTCCGAGGTACAGGGCCCAGCGCGCCTGACGGGAGGTCAGCCGCCTGGCCGACCTGAGGTAGGTCAGGTTCTTGTGGTCCGACCAGACGGTGACGGGGTGCTCCGCGCCCTCTAGCCAGTGCCGCCACTCCTGGAAGGCCTCCACAACAGCCAGCAGCTCCCTGTTGCCGATGTCGTAGTTCTCCTCTGCAGGTGTGAAGCGGCGGGAGAAGAAGGCGCAGGGATGCATCTTCTGGTCGGCCGCTGACTGTTGTGAGAGAACCCCGCCGAGACCCGTGTCTGAAGCGTCCACCTCCACGGTGAAGGGCCTCGAGGGGTCGGGATGAAGCAGGACCGGCGCGGAGGTGAACCGCCTCTTGAGGTCGGTGAAGGCGGCACTGGCTGCAGGTGACCAGGTATAAGGACGCAGAGAGGAGGTGAGGGCAGTGAGGGGAGCGGCCACCCGGCTGTAGTCCCGTATGAATCGCCGGTAGAAGTTGGCGAAGCCAAGGAAGGACTGCAGCTGCTTACGGGTGGTGGGTTGGCTCCACTCGACGACAGCCTGGATCTTCTTGGGATCAGGCCGAGTTTGTCCACCTTCCACAATAAGTCCCAGGAACTCCACAGAGGGAGTGTGGAAGGTGCACTTCTCGGCCTTGATGAAGAGGCGGTTCTCCAGGAGACGCTGGATGACAAGGCGGACGTGCTGGACGTGTTCCTCAGCGCTCCTGGAGAACACCAGGATGTCGTCGAGGTAGAGCACAACAAAGATATCCAGCATGTCCCGGAGGATGTCATTCATCATAGCCTGGAACACGGAGGGGGCGTTGGTGAGGCCAAACGGCATGACTAGGTATTCGTAATGGCCTCGGGGAGTTTTGAACGCGGTCTTCCACTCATCCCCCTCATGGATTCGAACCAGGTGGTAGGCGTTCCGGAGGTCCAATTTCGTGAAGATGGTGGCCTCCAGGAGGGGTTCGAAGTTGGAACTCATGAGGGGGAGAGGGTACGTGTTCCTGATGGTGATGGCGTTCAGCTCCCGGTAGTCAATGCATGGCCTGAGGTCCCCACCCTTCTTCTTCACGAAGAAGAACCCCGCCGCCACCGGGGAGAGAGTGGGTCGGATGAGGCCCTCAGCCAGACACTCAGAGATGTAGCTGTCCATAGCCGCCTTCTCAGGGAGGGAGAGGTTGTACAGGCGACTAACTGGGAGCTGGGCGCCGGGGCGGAGCTCAATGCCGCAGTCGTAGGGCCGGTGCGGGGGAAGGGTGCGGGCGCGCTCCTTGCTGAAGGCCTCTCCCAGGTCGTGGTAAACCTCTGGCACGGTGGAGAGGTCGGGGGGAGCAGGGGGCGGCCGAGACGACAGGGAGGGAGTCTGAGCAGCACGGAGGCACCGCGCGTAACAGGCCGTGCTCCAGCTCAGAATGCGGCCGGGGCCGTAGCTGACATGCGGCACATGGAGCTCCAGCCATGGTCGGCCCAGAATGAGAGGAGCCCGGGGGGTTTCAAGAATGTAGAACCGGATCTCCTCCACGTGATTTCCGGAAATTGTCATGGTCAGTGGCTCGGTCCGGTGTGTGAGGGGGCCTAGGTCGTGTCCATCCAAGGCCGAGACGGTGAGAGGGGTTTCCAGGGCGGCGAGGGGGAAAGCCGCTGAGGCGGCAAGGTGCGCATCCACAAAGTTGTCATCAGCCCCAGAGTCAATGAGCGCACCGATGGTAAGCGTCTGCCCGTGCCAGGCGAGGGTAACTTCGAACCGGGCAGGGCTGACAGATGGTGGGGAATGGGTAACACGGCTCACCAGAAATCCCCTCCTGGCTGGTGAGCCTACTCTTCTTGGCAGAGTGGGACAGTTGTCCCTCAGATGGCCCTTAGCTCCACAGTAGAGACATAATCCCAGTGCCCTCCTTCGGTCCTTCTCAACAGCCGTGAGGCGAGCCCTACCCACTGGCATGGGCTCTTCGCTGGTGAGAGCAGGCATGGTCAGGGTAAGTGGAACGGTGGAGGAGTTGCCCGGAGAGCGACCAGAGGGGGCGGGATGACGCAGCGCCTTCTCACGCTTCCTCTCCTGGTTGCGTTCGTCGATTTCCATAGCGAGAAAGATGAGTTGGTTAAGGGAGGTGGGGCGGTCCCTGACCAGCGCGTCCTTGAGAGTCTCGCTCAGGCCTCGTCGGAACTCGCTGCGCAGACCGACGTCGTTCCACCCGCTACCCATAGCCAGGGTGCGGAACTCGGTAGCGTAGGCAGCCACGGAGCGGCCACCCTGCTGGATGGTGGTGAGACGGGCATTAACGTCCTGACCATCAGCCGCATGATCAAAAACTAGCCTAAACTCGGCCTCAAAAGCAGCATAGTCATCGCGGAGGTGACTGCCCGGACCCAGGGCTGCCTGGACCCACTTCAGAGCCTCCCCAGTGGTGAGTGTAGCAATGTAGCCCACCCGTGCAGCGTCAGACCAATACATGCTGGGTTGATGTTGGAAAATGTATCCACACTGCATGAGGAAGCCCCTACACTCAGAGAAGGTCCCATCATATGGCTTGGGGTTAGCTAGGTGAGGTTCACGCTGGGGCTGGGTCCACTGCTCTCCAGTGTCGGCTGGGTCCATACTGGCCAGATCTTCTGTTATGACTGGGTTGGATTTGGACCCAAACGCACGACACCGGAGGCAGAGAAAAATGCAAAGCCCAAAGGGCGGTTTAATAATAAATTAATAAGTCCAGCAGGCAAGGTCAAAAACGATAAACAGGCAGGGGTCAGGCGATCAGCAAACAATGTCCAATATCCGTAATCCGTAGTCAAAGTCCATATCCAGAAGGGGGGTCAGGGAATCCGTGTTTCAGTCCAGGGGTGGTGATAGCAGGCAAGCCGAGCACTGCACACTGGGTCTGGAGGGAAAGTAAAACGGAACGAGAAAAAATGGATAAGCAAAAACAGAGATACGGACAGCAATCAACAAGGTAGGCTACGCTGGCTAGGGTACTTGCCACAGGAATTCTATGGGAAGTTCTGGCGATGAGCATGGAGAAAACCAGGGTTCTTGTAGGCAGGCGATGATGATGATTGGGACCCGGTGCGCAGCACTCAGCCGTAAGCGCGTTCACTAATCACCATGATTGCCTTCACCTGTGGCGTTGGAGCGCGCGCTGTGCGCGTGCTGAGGTGCTGGGCGTCTCAGGAATACTCTCAGGAGGCGGGAATTCGGGAGACCCCGAACGCCGCGGGGTAGAGCCGGACCGACGCACGTTGCGTCGGGCCACCGGCAAGCTCGGAGGAGCGGAGGGGAATGCGCGCGGTGGTGCTGCCGTAACAACAATAGTCTTGCCAGAAGCCAGAACAGTCTGGACCATCTCTCAGCACCCCTTCTGTATATATATGTAGCGAGGGGCCCAGAGATGAGGATTCGTTTTCCAGTGTCTAGCATGGTATTTATCAGGACAGGTTCGGAATTTAGCATTATAAGCCATGTTATGAGGTTATTTACGACCATACACAACAGCCAATATCAGTTTCATCCAATGGTGCACTCTCATGATATAGCCCATCGCCGCTATTACACTCAATGGATAAATAGGTGGATAGACAAAATCCCTGAAAAACACCATAAACTCTCATTTTCAAAGACAGGAAACTTGGTACTAGGCCTAGCCACTCAGTACTAGGCCTAGACCCTCAGTACTAGGCCTAGACACTTAGTACTAGGCCTAGACCCTTAGTACTAGGCTAAGACCCTCAGTACTAGGCCTAGACACTTACTACTCGGTCTAGACCCTTAGTACTAGGCCTAGACACTTTGAAAAGGGCTTCCCTTTACCCATATCACTATTGAAAATATATATGTATTTGTATTCAGCCTTGTATTCTTCTGTCAAGACAATAGTTGAAGAGAAAAAATGAAAAACACGCACACAAACAGCCTAACCGTCTCTTTGCTATGGCATTGAAATAGCCCAATTAACCCACTCAATAGATGTTAATGTCACAATGAAGCAGCTACTGTGGCATTTTAAGGACTGACAGGTAAACTCTCCTTGAATACAACACAGATCTTACAGAGTATGCTACACCGCTACCCGTAGCAACGCGAGTCCATTGAGCGTTTTTTTTTTGCTAATTTCAGAATCCACAGGGCGGCTGGTGCTTTTGTGCTTGCTGGAGCATACAAGCTGAAGCAATGAGGCAAGTAGAATAACATTAGAACGTTGTTTGAAACGGCGATCCTCAGAGCAGGCACAGGCTAGCGGAGCGAGCGGACCCGATCAGGTGTGTAACTACTGACTGCACTCCAAATGCCAGCAGAGACGGACTGGGTCGGCGCGGGAAACGCGGCTGGTTAGTGCAGATCACAGGAGAGATATCAATCACCGGTACAGTTCAAAACACAGGGCTAATTTTCTGAGAGAGCAAAAGGGTGTGTGTGTGTGTAGGGGGGGGGGGGGGGGGGTGTAGAGGAGAGAGAGAACATGAGGTGTAGCCTAAGAAAGCTACATTATGGTTTGTAGTCTGAACATTGACCTGGCTCCTTGAGCTACTGTACTGCAAATGCTGCTACTGTAAGATCTCTTTTTGTTTGGTCCAATAAAAAAGACACCCTAGCCTTAAAGGACCTGCAGTGGGCTTGTATAGGCTAAATAAAGGTTCAATGCAAACTAAAGATGCATAGTATATCCGTTTGCAGATTAAATCATGTTGGCCAGCCATGGTGCATGCTGGAATAGCAAATACATTCCTTTGAGACTCAAAGACAGCTGCCCTTTTTCCAGAATAACTTTTTGGGTTTAATAAATAATTAACAGTGGACAGTCAAAAGATGGTAGCCATTTTAATTTGATTAGTTAGATTTCCATGATCATAAAATATGAATGCATACCCATCCAGGTGCAATTACAGTGTACATTAACATTCTCTATCAGATTATAAACTGCAGATGTATGAATTATTACAATGTAACATTCTCTATCAGATTAAATATAACTGAGTCAAGACCAAGACCCAGCGAGGGCGAGACCCAGTCAAGACCAGGACCAGACCGGTGCGAGTTCCACACTGCATGACACATTTACAGTATGATAAAACGTAGAACATCTCAACCATAGACACTCCTCAAATTGATCTGACAAGATATCGGTTGCATTTGAAGGGGGGGAAGGTGGGGTTTACATAAATTACACAACACATTAATAAGACAATGCACAGGGAATTGAGTGATATTGATATTCCCACAGTTGTGGTCCTGACTGGTCTTGAAATAAAGTCCAGAGTTCTCTTTGTATGAGACAGATACAAAACTGAGTAAAAATGCAGTCGATTCTGAGACGAGACGAAAAGTCTACATAAAAAACAACATAATTTCCGTCATAGTTTAGCTCCTACTTAAACTTTTCTGCATCTTTGTTGTGTGTAATTGTTATCACCATCAACCAACTGCATAATATTCAAAAGTCGCTCACCCTGTAAAGAAAATATTGCTAGCTGGCTAGCTAAAGCGACAGTAACAACCACATCAACATGTTTTATTTGCTGTCGCTATCTAGCCCACATTTGAGGCTTGGTTAACTAATGTTACTACTGTAACTAACTAATTTTTTGTGCTGTGAATTGGTTTTCCACAGAGTCATCCCAAGTGTTTTTCTCTAAGGTGAAGATTAACTTATTGTTTATTTATGCTCTGTGCTGGTATGAATCTGGGTCAGAGTGGGACAAAGAGTTGACCAAAGAGCAAATGTGATTGCTCTTTTTAATTTTAATTTAGACAGGGAATTGGCCGAGCTCTGCTCTGCACCCGAGGTTTGGGCAGTTTCTGTAGAATTCAAGGTGAACTTTTTCAATTGGGTTTGAGTCCCAGCGGTCTTGTTTCATTATTGGGCCCCGATTTCACTTCCATCTAAAAGGATTGGTTCCATGAGACTTTGGCAGATTTTAAGCCAAATTGTTGTTGGGGGGGTTAATTTAGGAGCCTCCTTATACTATAATAAGCTCTCTCTCTCTCTCTCTCTCTCTCTCTCTCTCTCCCTCCCGCCTGGCTCTCTCTCTCTCTTTAAGCTGAGTCTGAGTGCCAGGTAAAGGCAGCAGTGAAGTCATTGCTCTATCGGATCCTAAAAGCAGCAGTTCCTCCATGTCCTCCCACAAGCTTGGGCTCTTAGCAGCGCGTCCTTCTCTATTTACCCTGACCTATTCATTCTTGGGTTAATCAGATAATGCTGATGCCATGTGATCAAGGGAATAATTGAATCAGCCAGCAGGCTTCAACATCAGTAACCACAGGCCATTAACCCGAGCAGAACGTCAGAGGATGAGATCCAACAGCGCCCAAGAGAGCGGGGCGCTCTAATCATAAAGCGGTCGTCGTGTCCAGTCCCTGATGACGCGGCCTGACTCCGGCGCCCTCTTTAAACCTCCACACTTCGCCAAAGCTCACTTAAAAGGGTACGTTTGATTCGACTCGGGGGGAACCTTCAGAATGCCCTTTTACGAACAAATACATTCAGCGTTTCTCTCGTTCTCAGCTTGCCTCCGTCTCGTCCGTCTCGCTCTCCATCATCTCTCTTTCTCTCTTCTCTCTCTGTTTTCATCTCACGGCTCCTTTGTGCTGCTTCTTCCATCCTGACCTCTCTTCATGGCCCGCGGTGCTGGTTAATTGGCCGGCCATGTTTAACATGTCTCCCCAGGCCTTGTTCAGCATGGCTTACTGTAACACTCCGCTTCAATCAGCGGCATCCTCCGACAATTAAAGCACCCACAACAAAAACAACAACAACAACAACAACGCGATTGAAGAAAAGTGTGCCCCGTCCACAGAGCGCGTGATTAAATCTGTATTTCACACGGATGATAGTCATCTTCAAAATGAAAATTACCCGTGCATTTCTAGGGGCGCCAATTATTCCGTGTCGTATCATGAAATAGCACCGCATTGAAAAGTGATATGATTAGTGAGACAGATCAGTTTCTTTGAGGGAGATAAATGAGGTAGAATACATTTTTTTGTGATATTCTCTGATATTCATCAGACTTAAAAATCCCGTTGAAGAACATAAATAGTACACTTCTTAGGTCTGTTTTCTCAAGTCAATACTGTAATATGATTAATGTTTCACAGCCTGTGTGATATGAATATTATCAGGACAGATTTCCAGACACATGCTGACGCAGTCAATATCAGAGCTGGGCTGGATATCAGAAGTTCGAAGATGTCACATTGATTTACCGTCATAATTTGCTCATATGTTCACACTTATTTCCAACATTTCATAGGTGGTGTAACACATGATTTCTGCTGTATGGCCGCCGCATTTAACTCTTAACAATCTCGCACAGCGATTCCAGGATGGCGAGCTGGAATTACACGTTGTCCTGAGAGGACGCGCAGATTCATTTTTGATCTCAAATTAAACAGCGCCTTAAGCATTTCGCGAGAAAACAAGGCGTTTAATGGAATCAGCGAGCGAACGTGCGACTCTTTGTCATTGACAGTTTCCAAAGTGTGGCCGTAAGAGCCTCACATTAGCCAGACACATCACAAACACTCTGAGAGGCTGTCTTGCTACGAATATAAACAAAATGCATTAAAAAGACTAACCTCTGTGTGCGTGTGTGTGAGTGTGTGTGTGCGTGTGTTTGCGCATGTGTGTGTGTGTGTGTGTGTGTAGGACTTCCAGAAGGAGATAAGGGCTGATGGTAGTGGAGAGGATTTGGTGAATTGAGAGGCTGCAGTCTCAGCATTGAGCTGTGAGGATTAGCAGAGGCTAGTGTCCGGCCTGGAGATGTGCAAGTGCACATGGAGGAGGGGATCAGTGGGTGAAGCTCTAGTCAAACTGACACACACACACACACACACACACACACAAACACAAAACAGCACATGGAGACCGATAGTGAAGGTCACTGCCATTACGAGCACATACTACATACTACAATACATGCTGTGTCTCGGGCAGGTCACGCTGTCCTTGGTATCCTAGCACTGTGCTTGAGTGAGTCTGCTCACCTCACACAGGTGTGCTAGAACCCTGTCCCTATAGACAAAGGTAGTCCACTACATAGATAGATAGATAGATAGATAGATAGATAGATAGATAGATAGATAGTTAGATAGATAGATAGATAGATAGATAGATAGATAGATAGATAGATAGATAGATAGATAGATAGATAGATAGATAGATAGATAGATGGACAGATAGTCTCCTGGCTGCCCTTGCGGGAAGGATGAAGGGATGGATTCTTCTTCTTCTTCTTCTTCTTCTTCTTCTTCTGCAATCACACAGGCAAAATCTGACTAGCTGGCTGATTCTAGTCCCTGGACAAGATGTACACGATCTAGAATTATCCATTGATTATATTACCTGAGCCATAATAAAGGTAATTATTCTGTAATAACACTGCATGCCATCCAGATAAACAGGCCAAGTGAACATAATAAGCAGGCATGTACTGTAAGCACACACACACACATACACACACACACGCACAGCGGAATGGAATTGCTCCGCCCTCTCCCAGCACTCCGAGTCTTTTCATCTCAGATTTCCCCGCTTTGGGTCCAGAACGGCTGGTCGTGCCGGCTCGGCGTTCTCCAGCGCTACCGCGCCGGTCCCGCGCCGCTCCGGGCCCACGGGTCTACGGTCCTCCCACACGTTAAACTCCTCCTCCGCCCATCAGAACACGGTCCAGCCATTCCTAGCCAGGCTCCCAACGGTCTGTCACAGTTACCTGGCAACAGTCACGCCTCCCTCCCTCACTGACAGCGCTCACCCTTCATGTAACGTTCTAATCCCCCCGCAGCGTCGGTCTCCGTCGCCAGACCAGACCAGGGTGTGGCGGGACTCGACTGTTCATCTGTCAGTCCCAAGCACCACATAGAGCAGATACAGTATTATCAACACTGTGTAAGATTCTTAAATGCTCCGGGAACATATAAGTGACGTGACACGTTCGGAGTAAAGACCTTGTATGAGGTAGACAACTCAAAATTCTAGAAGATTCTTGTACGTCTTTTTGACAACAGTTTGTCTGAAGAGAAGGCAGACTCTTCCAAGATTAGAGGGGGTAACCTTACCCGCGGGATTTCAGTGCACCGGCTGCAGGATTTCTAGCAGTACCGCTCACAGCCTCAAGAGGGAGTCTGGGTAATACTACTCATTGACCCATAGCCTACTGTAGCCTGGTCTATAGATTAATGAAAACAGCAAAACAATTTAGCCAGGATTCAAACCCACGATTCTTGTTGAGAAAAAAAACTGACAAACAGACTACCGCTCGGCCTCGCACAAGCGAATGAGAACAGAAAAAATGAACCACTTTCACAGGTCTTGAACCAGGAACCTTTTACACTCTTCGCCTGTGTGCTACCAACTGTGCTAAAGCCTACTTGCCCCAATTCCTTGTTCCATATGAGTTAACACACATCAGGTCTTGACCCAATGTCAGAGAGAGATATACTGTAGATAGATACATTCGTAATAATTGAATAACAACCAGACAGCGTACAAGGAGTTTGAGAATAAGGTACTCCTCTCGTCGTGCCGTGTATCATGACCTGCATAGAATGTATGGAAAATAATTTAGGCTATTTACACTTTTAATTTATTGAACAATTGAACAAACCAATTTCAGGACACATCACCTGATGATTAAGCAACTCCTGCAATTACAATGCATCCAGAACGTACTGTACTCACACCACTCTTTTTTGTTAACACGTTTTGTTATATTACCACCTTATTATCAAATGGATAAAAATAAAATACAAATATCATCAGTCTGCACACAATACCCCATAATGACAATGTGAAAAAAAAACGTTTTTTTCAAAATGTTTGCAAATGTATTAAAAAATTTTAAAAAACCTGAAACATCACATGCATTGGTATTCACACCCTTTACTCAGTACTTTGAGGCACATTTGGCAGCGATTACAGCCTGACATCTTCTTGGGTATGACGCTACAAGCTTGGCACACCTGTATTTGAGCTATTTCTCCCGTTCTACTCTGCAGATCCTCTCAAGCTCTGTCAGGTTAGTTGGGGAGCGTCGCTGCACAGCTATTTTCAGGTCTTTCCAGGGATGTTCAAACAGGTTCTAGTCTGGGCTCTGGATGGGCCACTCAAGGACATTCACAGACTTGTCCCAAAGCCACTCCTTTGTTGTCTTAGCTGTGTTCTTGGGGCCTTCATCCTGTTGGAAGGTAAACCATCGCCCCGTTCTGAGGTCCTGAGTGCTCTGGAGCAGGTGTTCATCAAGGATCTCTCAGTACTTTGCTCCGTTCATCTTTCCCTTCATCCTGACTAGTCTCAGTTCCTGCTTCTGAAAAACATCCCCACAGCACGATGCTGACACCACCATGCTTCACCCTAGGGATGGTATTAGTCAGGTTGTGTCTGTGTGTGTGTGTGTGTGTGTGTGTCTGGTTCTGGTGTGGGTGTGTCTGTGTCTGGTTTCCTCAAGACATGACGCTTGGCATTCAGGCCAAAGAGTTCAAGCTTGATTTCATCATCCAGCACCAGTGACAGCTCGCCAAGACATAATGCTTTCGGCGGCGTCCGTCCGTACGTATGTATGTACGTCTGCCAGCAGGATTACGCAAAAACTACTGCACCAATTTTCATGAAACTCAGTGGAAGGATGTAGCATGGGCCATCTTAGAACTCATTACATTTTGGAGTGGATCGGAATGACAGGGCGGGTCTACGAGCTGCCCAAACATGGCCAGCCATTTACCTCCATTCATTCTTAAAACCAGGTTACACTACAACTACTGAGGACTTCCAAATCATGTCCAATCAATTGCATTTATCACAGGTGGATTACAATCAACTAATCACAAATCTAATCACTGTCAAAGTAGCCTCAAAAAGAATTGATTAAAAGGTCTGAATACAGTACTTATGGTGATATTTGAGTTTTTTTCCAGCGACAGCTCACCGCCACCTAAAAAATGTTTTGCACTTTGTCATTATGGGGTATTGTGTATAGATTGATGAGGGGGAAAATGAATTTAATAAATTTTGGAATAAGGCTGTAACATAACAAAATGTGGAAAAAGTGAAGGGGTGTGAGTACTGTCCGGATGCACTGTAATAATGTGTCTTTGTTGACGTTGATTGCACAGAAGAGAAGGAACCTTGGCACAGCCTGGCTTTGATCAGGGCCTACATTCTCATCTAGACCACTGTCTCAGAGTAGTTGGAGTAGTGCTTTTCTTGGGCACATCGTCATTTCTATGAGGGTCATTAACAAACTTTGTCCTTCCCGTATTTGATAACTCCAAGCGCCTCGCTAGGGCCTTCGTTCTTCCTCTGCTTCTCTCTCTCTTTTCTCTCTCTCTCTCTCTCTCTCTCGCCGAGCCACATCCCAGCTGACAGCAGTGGGAATAGGCTATAGGAAAGAAGATGCCACTAGAGGCCCAGTAACTGTCCTGATATCTTAACATTGAAAACCGCAGGGCGCTCTTGGTGCAGCTCTTCAGAAGCATTCGTCTTGTTACCAGTTGACTGGGAATGACTCGCGCCTCAGTGCCACTTGTGTCCCCCCCCCCCCACCCCTCCGGGCCACTACATTCTCTGCAGATGGTTCGTGGTACGTTCGAAGACGGAGCCACTCAAAACCTTCCGACACGCACACACCTCATACTGACAGAGAGCTTATAGAGAGTGAATGAAACATTCTGAGAGAGGGAGAGAGAGATTACATGAAAAAGTCATGAGTAAACCCGGCCGCCAATTACCCGCCAGACGCCGTGCCGCGTTGCGTGTTAGGCCTCGGCTAACGAGCGCCGTGTTGCCCGCTCAGACGTTTGCGAGCGGCGCGCTGCGTGGGAGGGGGCGCAAGGGGGTCAAATACTGACAACTCTCCTCCTGGGAGTGGATTCAGTCAATATGTGAACACGGTGGGGGGGGGGGGGGGGGGGTGTTAATGGAAGGGCAACAGAGTGTCTGTCAGTTTGACTCGTGCCTTCTCACTCCCCTTCCTTTGCACAGGTTCTCCCTCAATCTGTGCTCTACTAATGAGGTCTGACTCCGCCGCTCTGGTCGGTCCCGTTCTGCCGGAGTTAATCAGCTTATTTTAACATTGCAGAAGTGTTTAGAGTAGCGAGTGAGAAAGATGGAGAGAGAGAGAGATAATACAGATGCGAGTTGACAATTTACAATATTCACAAGCCTACACTTTCAGTTTGTTTGGAATGCTATGAATTGTGTTGAATCTTTATTTGATTGGGCAAGTTATGAGGCCTTATTAAGGGAACTGCCAATAATTCATCCTTACCATTTAATTTCTTATGAATTTGCCTAAAGATCACAACTTTGGCTGCCTTTGAAGACAACAACAAGATGTTTGCCTTCATACTTTCATTTCTAATCCACTCTATTAATTTCAACACACAGAAAACAAAAGTTTGCTAAAATGACTATTTGGCTATAACATCATCATCATCACCACCACCACCACCATGCTCTTATACTCTTCCAATCTGCTAAGTGTCAGTCCGTTCCCGTGAACTAAACCCCATGTGTCTGTACCAGTACAGCCGCTGTCACTCTTGATTAGCCTAGTTTCGCTAGGCGTTAGCGCAGCACCAGCTCCTGATGAGCTGAGCTCAGACACTCTGGATGGGCTTCTCCCGCCCGGGCTGGACGGTCGCTCTGGACTCCTCGCTATGGACCAGGACAATCAGACACGTATGGAAATGACAGTCAAAACACTCAGCCGGACCAGACAGTGTGTTTTTCTAGAAACGCTTTCTGGAAATGAGATTTAGTGAGGTTATTGTAGAGAGCAGAGGGAGGGTGAAGGAGGGAGATATGGGAGAGGAAGGGAGGGAGAGAAAGAGGGGTGAAGAGGACAGGTGAGGACAGGAAACGAGTGCAGAGCCTGTTCAAAATGTGCGTTGTGAAAGATTTTTATCCTTGGTTTAGTTAGATTGTCAAAGAACACGCTGAGTGGTCGCTCAAGCTGGTTTTAAACAAAGTACAATAGTTTATTCTATGTTACGATTCTGCAGAGTCGGACCCTCGCACAGGAAGTGAATCCAGGCAAGAGTGAAGAACGTGAGTAGAGGTCGATAGCTTATACAAAGAAAGAGGAAGTGACAGTTTCAGGGGGAAGACAGGGAAGTGATGTCACACAGGGAGGGATTTGTAGTTCTAACAGACTGATCAATGAGAACGAACTACAAAGTTTAGAATAACAGTCAAGGGGGAAAACAGAACACTTTGTTGAGACTTGAAATTCATTCACAGCGTGTTCGGAACCCGGCTGAACGCGCGGAGAGAGAGCGTCCCTGAATAGTAGAAAAGATACATCACTTCTTGAGGTGCTGGATCAGGTAATAATCACAATCTCGAGGTCGTCCTTGGATGAGCCCACCATCTGTGTCTCCAGTCATCCCGATCCTCCATACACCTTGCTAGACGGCAGCACTTTCCACCTATGTTATGAGACATGCTGACAGCAAAAACACCCCAAACGCTAGTCCCGTTATAAGATTGCGCATTAGAGTTCTTCTTCCAGTAGTCAAGCTCTTACCTTCTCCGATTGAATTGTTGCTGGGCCGATTTCAGTGCTGTTTTCACCACAGCGCCCTCTGGCTGCACTTCCTTGGGTCCTAGTGGCCGTTGAACACGAGCCTGTTTGGAGACTTGACACTGTACTACCTTGGGTCCTGAGCAATACACCCGCCGAATGTTAACTTCATACAGTGCCCGCTTCCCAAGATAATTGTTATACAGACAGACAGACAGTCAGACAGACAGACAGACAGACAGACAGACAGACAGTCAGTCAGTCAGACAGACAGGCAGACACAGACTTTCTTTATAGTTAGATATCCCCCGAGACACAGTTTTGGTATGAGTTTCAACACTATTTGCCTGGTGAGGTTTTACTGCAAACATTCTTCCATTAAATTGGAACAAAAAAGGTATAAATAATATGTAATCTAATGCCCTTCTCACCCCTATGTTTTGTGATTTGGACTTACCAGGAATTGCAAAAACAATTATAAAAATAAAACTACCAATTACAATAGGTTGCCTCGCACTTTGTGCTTGGCCCCTAAAAAGTGATTATCACTTGCATATATATTCTCTGGAATTTGTTTTTGATATTGTACTTGGGAATTAAACAGATTTTGGATTTATCATGTTTTCAAAAATCATACATAAACAAAAAACAGTACAGTTCAGTATCCACCCCGACACACACGCACGCACGCACGCACGCACGCACACACACACACACACACACACACACACACACACACACACACACACACACACACACACACACACACACAGTTGAAAATAGAATTTAGGGGCCATTTGATAGAAAATGTCACAGCACTGACATCTTCACAGGCAGTGAGCCTGACACAGTTACTGTCATAATCACATCTTTGTCCTCACATTTGCATATATGTCACATGTACTACTTCTGTCTCCATGGTAACATGTAGAAACACTACCATCACTGGCCAGTCAGATTAGCCCATGGCCACTCGTCCCGCCTCCTAAAGCTTGATTGACAGGTTGTCAGATAGAGTTATCATTTCCTTTCCCTTCATCCCTTTCACACAGCTGCCTTCCTCTCATTGAGTTCACCTGATAGGAGCAGAGGCTTATGGGCCATTAAAGGCTCTTTCAAAACAAACCTTGATATTCAATCATAAACATCTGAATATTATGTTCTTGTATCGAATGAAAGAATATCAGTGAAACGGCCATCATTTATTGGATCTTTGAAAGCCTCTCTTGCACAGTGCAATAATGTACTCGAAAACGGCATGTGTCCATTATTGGATTAGATATTGTATGGTACAGTGTAGCTTACTGGAAATACAGGTTTCAGGTCTAGTGCAGAGATAAAGTTCCACCACGTCTTGCCTTTGTCGTCCGGGAGAGATTACATGGTCATTCCACACAGCCAGTTATATAGGCCGCGTGTGTGTGTGTGTGCTTGTGTGTGTGCGTGCGCGTGCGTGCATGCGTGGCTGGATTCGCTATTCTTCTTCTACCAGGAAACCAAGTCAACACAGGGTTTCTTCTCTCTGTGTGCGGCATCAGGCTCCTCAGTGTGCTGCGACTGGAGACACACTCGACACCACATTGTTCACAAGTTTCACAATGACGCCTTTGTGCATCTTAATTCCCTTTGAGGCCACCTCTTCTCGGCTGCAAAGGCTCAGCTCTTCTGGAGTGTAATTTCGAGAGATGATTATTGCATGAAATGCCCATTTGTTTGCCAGGAGAATAGCCCAACGCTGTCAAATGGAATGTGCGAGATGAGAGACTGTGCTAAAACCTGGTTATAATACAGTACATGTTGCACTTCCATCCCACTGGTATCAGTGGCTTTGTGTGGGTATTGTCAGCAACTCTGTGATCTCTCTCTCTCTCTCTCTCTCTGTCCCTCACTCTCTCCCTCTCCGTCTCTCCCTCTCTCTTTCTCTCTCTCTCTCTCTCTCTCTCTTTCTCTCCCTCTCTCTCTCTCTCTCTCTCTCTCTCTCTCTTTCTCTCCCTCTCTCTCTCCCTCTCTCTCTCTCCCTCTCTCTCTCCCTCTCTCTCTCTCTCTCTCTCTCTCTCTCTCTCTCTCTCCCTCCCACTGTCTCTCAATACCTCTACTGTAATATACAGTGGGTAGCCTCAAGCACTTATCCCTGTTGCAGCATTTCACCATTTTCAGCGTTATTTCACTTCAGTGATGCACCACCACCAGGTGGCGTCTTTGAGCAGATTTTCTCGGTTCACAGTGTGCTTATTTTATAGTCTACGTGCTTTGGATCATTAAATTTCGCACCTTCTATGAAGGCCAGCATGACATTAGATGAGTAGCCTACCTTCTACCTCCAACTAGCTATTGGATGAGTGATTGGAGAAATGTATGTTCTGTCGTGAACTGCAAGGGCGAGGCCAGAATATGTAGGGGCGTGATATTAAAATGACGATTGATTTCATCGGCCACATTTATCAATGCCCGATCATTCGTACAATGAGATTGGCGCCATACGAATGTTTAATGAATCACATGTGAATGCTGTTGTACCATCATTTCTGTGATCGGCTGTCCGCTGGTTTCAACGTTCCATTGATAAATGAGGACCATTTTCGCAAATGCACAAGGGCCATTATCCAAGAATGTATTTGCTGGAATGAGGGAATTAGTTAATCCCCTAACCCCCAACCGTCTCAATGGAACTATGAAGTCGAAGTCACTTCCCTTCGTAGCGAGGGTTTAAAAATAACACATTTAGAATGGCTTTCAACGTCATCATTTTCACACTGTGCAAACTAAAGTTGAAATAACTTTTTTCGGCCTACTGGTATTTTGAAAGGCCTTATTCGGTTTAGTTGCACTGTCTCTTGGAGCCATATCAAATGCATGATTCGTAATCATATTTTTTTATACACAAGTAATATTCATACTGGTTTAAATAGCCTGCCATAAACAATTTGATAGTAGCCTATAGGTATTTCCCAACTTTGCTGAGCACAGTTTGTGTGTGAAAGGAATTGGCCTGTTAGATACAGTAGACGCATGTCTCATATACGCTAGGCCGGTTGAATTAACTCGCTCACTCTATTTTGTTTGCCAGTGCAAAACAGTATTTCAGTATTTACAGCTTAGTTACAGTAGCAAAGATATCAATGTGATTAATTTTATTTAATTGAAGAAGAGTAGGCTGTAGCCTGTAATGTTTCAGTAGCCTAAAATTTGATTTTCACATCAAAGACCGCAGATGTCAGAGAGGATATGTTCGAAGGCAAATTTATTCAAGCATTGGTTCACCTGTGAATGAATTTCAAGTCTCAACAAAGTGTTCTGTTTTCCCCCCTGGACTGTAATCTTAACTTTGTAGTTCGTTCTCATAGATCAGTCTGTTAGAACTACAAATCCCTCCCTGTGTGACATCACTTCCCTGTCTTTCCCCTGAAACTGTCACTTCCTCTTCTCCTGTATAAACCAACGAACCCTATTCACGTTCGGCACTCTTGCCTGGAATCACTTCCGGTGCGAGGGTCCGCTTCTGCAGAATCGTAACATAGAATAAACTATTGTACTTTGTTTAAAACCAGCTTGATCGACCACTCAGCGTGTTCATTGACAATCTAACTAAAATAAGGATAAAAATCCTTTACAATATGGCGACGGTAATGCTCTAAAAGGGAACGACTGCTGGACTTCGTGTGTGTTTTGGGCTGCATTCACGGACGCGTGTCGTCCTTTTCTCAAAGGACGGGGGGAATTCAATCTCGGGGACGCATCTAGTTGGTGCGGTTTTCCCCCGAGACCCGAGGCAGCCTGGAATTTGCTGGAGTCTGGTACGTTGTTTTGAACCTAGTTAAGAGTGGTCCTTTTGTTTGTTCAGCTGTGTGAAAACTTAGACAATAGTGTTTATTCGAGCCGGTGTCGCGCACACGTGTCCTGGTTGTTGTACATGCATTTCTGTACATGCATTTCTGTTCTTAAAGCCGGTTGTTGACCGCGTGCCCGCTTAAAATGCCTAATGTTCTCCCTGCCCTATATATCTAACCAGGGTTAGGTTTTTGTTTGCGACGCATTTTACAGCGTTATCAGTACTGAATAGTGGAGTACTACACAGCGTTATTACTCTCGAAAAGCCTTACACGGAGGTGGCTGTTACACTTCTAGAACTTTTAAACCCCGGGTGATTTGCTTTTGTTAAGTGAGTCGAGTAGGCCTTGTTTTGTTTCATTTTGTTTGTGCTGCGTTTTGTGTTTCATGTGAAGCTGAGGCTTCTTCAATGTTTGGTCCATTGTATGTTTGAGTCTACGCCAAGGTAGATCTGTTTTTGTTTTGGGATTTGAGGTCCTGTTAAACTGTTGAAACCCATGGTTATGCTGGGTGTTTTGGGGTTATGCTGGGTTTTGGTTTGTGTACATTTGTGATTGATTTTCGTGCTAGCTGCGTTCTAGCTAGGCTACTGTTTTTGTTCTGCTCAAACTAGCTACAAACTAGTTATCTTCTCTGTTCTATTGTATTCAATGTGCTAGCTGCCTCATCCACATGTTGATTAGCCCACGTGATTAGCTAACTCTGTGCACACGTGGTTAAACTTCCTGCGTGGCTGCTTGTGTGAAAAAAAAAAAAAGAGAGACTTCCTGTTCCCTCTTCTCTTCTCGAGGGTCGACCATTTTGGCTTCTGATGACTGCCATCTTGGGAAAAAAATATATAACAGGATAAAAAAACAAACAAGTATCTCTCAGCACAGCAGTAATTTGGTTGACTAAACGTGTTTAGTTTTTTTTCTGTAACTTTTTATTACATTGTTTGTTCTCATATTTTCTTTTAAAATGGGAGTTATTTTTAGTGCACTGAAGCGTGTGTGTGAGAAGTGAAGGGACAGATAGGCCTCTTCCTGTTCTGACCTCTTATCCAAACAAGAGTTTTGTTGTTTCAGGCCATGTCCCTTGTTAAGAAACTATTTCAACCAACCCCCAATACTGGCCCCTCCTTGTTGTGACACCTATCCAAACAGTTTTGTTGGTTCAGGCCACGTCCGTTGTTCCTGTCCAAACGTCCCTTCCTGTTGTTCGACCAACTGTCATCTCTACGGCTGCTACATACCCTTACCCCAAACAGGGATGTCTGAAATAACGCCCCCCTAGGGTATTACTCTTCTGGGACACCTCCCTCTGGTTCCTCTCCCATTCTAGGGAGAGTGAGAGTGTACGTGACATGGGGGGGGGGGGGGGGGGAGGGTAGAGGTAAGAGAAAAAAGAAAAATCATTCATATTTGCCAATATCTTAGTCTGATACATTTGTCCGACAACCCAATTTTGAGAATTTTGTTTTGTTTAAGATTTCATGTTTTACTGATTTCAGATGCACATTCATTGGTTTTGAGTTTTACAGAGAATTGACGTTCCTGGACTACCGGATAAATGCCAAACCGGTTGGAACCGCAAGTATTTTAATAATTTGAAATGACTGCCACTTAAAGTTGTGTTAGATGATGCTAACTTCAACCTCAATTCACTGTATTCTCATGTTAACTTAATATGCTCAGATACATATTCTTGAAAAAAAAAAAAAAGAAAAGACATCACTCCAATTTATCAAAACTGCGGTCTATGATTTATTTTGTTATGTTTATGTGCCTCCGGCGCATAATTTCTAAGAATTGGTGTTACCCACAAGAGTGGTGAGAAATTGAAATGTCTTTTATTTTGTCTGTCTTTTATTGTATGTAAACTGCCCATGCAGCTCTGTCTGTGAGTCTGATGGCCCACAGAGACAGCTGAATGGTAAAATAAATGTGTCACGTATTATTTCTGAAGTTTGTTTACAGAGGAGAGACAGGCACGGGACGAGTGATGGAGGCTACTCCAAGACTTGGATACAACCGGAGTAACCGAATTCCCATTTATATGGGCTGACAACTTGGTTCGTGGGGACGCTGGTCAACCGCCTCACCCCCACGTTGCCCAACTGACTGTGGGTAAGAGATAGATATGATCTGGGCTAAATTTAAGAATAGTAACCAAGTGGTTGTCAGACCCAAGGAACCATCACGTCCTAAGAGTGCTCATAACCCTCTGTCCTCAAAATGCAGAAATGTGGTTATTGAACTTGAGCTCAACTTATAACACCCATAGTGTTCTTTTGAGAGCGGTTTAGATAAATGATATTTGTTCATGATTTGAGAACCCCATATGAAGCTATTCATTTATTGTTTTGGTTTGAGTAATGCATTTTTTCCATTTGTTCACCCTGATTTAAGGGAATTTTTGTTTTCCCCATTAGAGGGCGCTGTTTTACATAATGTGTTGGCGCTCCCCTTTTTAAATGATTATTTTGAATAACAATTTCTTGTTAGAAACAAGGACTCATGGTTTGATGATACGAATATGTTGTTTTATTTTAGGAAATGGCCATAGAATTTCTAAGACCTAAATCTAATTGGTGCGTGAGCAGGTTAATTACCTTGGTCACTTACTAATGATAAATAAACAAAGGCTGCTTGGTAATAGACTACTGCAGAGTCTATCCCTGATTTAGCAGACAACCCTCATTAGACAAAAGCTAGCTCCACTTGACAAGATTACATGGACTGACGAGCCCGACTGGTTTTGACGATGACTAATGCACTCTGTTTAAGTATTTCTGACTAAAAAGACTTGACTCTGTTAAAAGGACTTGGGTCCTACTTGAAACCAGTGGCAACTACCACTGACGCTGTTTTAGACCTAGTAGCATTGCGCAAGCGATTTTATCCATGTCCTGCATGTTGTGACTATTCATAATTTACATCGCACCTACACACAGCGTGGCTGCTGATTTAATAAGACTGAACTGTTGACCGTGCATTTCAAAGATGCACTATTCTTAACTCTGCTTCCTCCTCCAGAAGGCAGAGAGACATGACTCAACATATTGAACGAGATCAATTAAGCCACGCTCAAACCTCTCAGATATTCTCCTCTCACTCTGATTTTGAATGAATGCTCATTTCATAGTTAGCATAACCTATACTGCATATTCCATGCTTTCATTATGTTTTCAAATTAGCACACTGACCTGATCATGTTTCAAAAAAGAGGGGGAGTAAAGGATGTTATCAAGTTAACTGGTTGTTGCTAATGAAACAGACTAGTAGTAGTGAAGAAGGTAGTGAGGAAGTTGAATTGAAGGTAGTGAGGAGGTTGTAGTTGAAGGAAATTAGAAAGTAGTTGAAAGAACGAGATGCAGAGCTGAAGAAGAAATGGTGGCAAAGGCCAAGCTCCTATTGAAACCTCTGATCCTGTGTCCAGTATCCTGTGTCCAGTATGGCTGCTAACTCCGCTGCTAAAAGCTGCGGTCCGGTCCTGTTTTGTCTATGGTGTGTCTCATCTGTGGATTCACAGGTCTGCCGACCTGAGAGAGCCGACCTGCATCATTTCCAACCAGGCCAATGGGTTGTGAGCAGAGACCTGAAACCAGAGTGCCCGTTGGCTGGGCCCGTATCAGTTCCTGCTGCTAACTCAGACGTAGCAGAGAGGACTTTGCGGGTACACGCCAGCCACTGCAGGCTGGTTCCAAACCAGGACGAGGCCACCCGGCCTGGGAATTCCAACAACCAGGATGCAATATCCTGTGTCACCACCAGGGCGAAAGCTCACTCTCTGGTCTCAGATGAGGAATCAGACAAAGAGTAATGCCTCATTGCTGTCAGGATGACAACTCTGAGCGCCACTTCAGAAAAAAAACAATCATGGGCCACCACACTGTGGCTTCCTCTGAGGAGGAGCTATTGAAAGAAATGACCTTGCCTGTCACCTCCTTCTCAGGATCGTTATGGCAACGTGGACAAGCGTTTGTCCTATTTGAATGTTGCACTCCACTTGACTGTTGAGTCTATACGGTAGACGAAGATGAATGGAAAATACTACATTCTATATATATAAGATTTGAAAGCAACAGAGATTTCCAGGTTATACTGTTGAAACTGTGACTGGAGTTTAGTTTAGAGTGGGTATAGAAGTATTGAAAATTCATAATTATAAAGTTGATCTTTGTAGAGCTGTTCCAGACTATTCTCAGGGGACTGTGTTTAACTGTGTTTAACTGCTATGCACCTAACTACATCAACCAAGTATCAAAATGAAGCCTAACAGAATTGCATCCACAGGGCTGAACTTGAAAAGCGAGTTAAACAATTTGAAGTGACCTCTTCAATACATCACAGCATGTATTAATATTTTCAGATACAACACATAGATTAGGACAAATTAGTGTTTAAGCAGATTTATGAGATGTGGAATTAAGGTTCAGAGAGCCATTCCAAATGGCGTATTTTTGAGCTATAGGGAAATAGCGTATTCAACTTTAAATTGCAACAGTGTCATATGAATGTTATCTTGCTCATGTAATGTCCAGGATTAAGAAGATTGATCACACTCAAATGCAGGGAATTCATCAGCAATCAAACTAGACACCATAGAGCTGTCTCGAATTTTCTATTTAGTTTCAGTATATTATTTCTCTCATGAACGCATGACACATTATCGCACAATACCAAGTAATTTCAGCCTTAGCTACAGAAGTAAATTACATGGAAAAGATTGTGCTACAAAATAGACTTCCCTTAGAGATAATACTGGCTATATCTGCTGTTCGGTTAGTTCAGATCCCAATGCTACATTGAGTTCCATGAAGCAAACGATAAAGGTATTCAGATCTTAGATAATGTTCCTAAATGGAATGCTTTTGCAAGTCCTGGATATTCTCAAATATGTGTGTTTTCAGTTGTATGCATGTTCTTCATCGTTATTATTTTTTAAATATTCTTAAGTGTATGTTTAAATGCTGTTCCAGATATGCCTATGCTGCCTAAATAATGATAGAAAAAGTTAAATTTACTATTAATTCAATTCAAGATCTTGATGATGTCTGTGCCATTGACATCGACTATTTGGAATATTTTGATACATAATCTGTTGGTTCTAATTTGAATTTAAGGGTTCTTCTAAAACAAATAGGGTTTTTCCCACTCAGTCATGAATATATGATGTCTTAGATTAATAATCATGGTATCTTTTTACCTTGCTTATGCCAAATTAAGGTGAGGAGTTTTGGTAAGTGATTGCATATGAGAAGAAAATGATCTTGGTGTGTTAAATAACTTGAGTTTGTTAAATCTTTATTATGCTCCACCTGGTGGAGAAATAGATTACTTCCTTTCCATATGTGTAGAATAGGGTTTTTTGCCAAAGATGTTGGATTATTTTTATGATAGGCCTATTTTATAATTTGATTTCACATTGTTGATTCTTTCATTTCTATTATAGTTGTGGATATTTAATCCACAAAGTGGGGAATTGTGAATGAATTTCAAGTCTCAACAAAGTGTTCTGTTTTCCCCCCTGGACTGTAATCTTAACTTTGTAGTTCGTTCTCATAGATCAGTCTGTTAGAACTACAAATCCCTCCCTGTGTGACATCACTTCCCTGTCTTTCCCCTGAAACTGTCACTTCCTCTTCTCCTGTATAAACCAACGAACCCTATTCACGTTCGGCACTCTTGCCTGGAATCACTTCCGGTGCGAGGGTCCGCTTCTGCAGAATCGTAACATAGAATAAACTATTGTACTTTGTTTAAAACCAGCTTGATCGACCACTCAGCGTGTTCATTGACAATCTAACTAAAATAAGGATAAAAATCCTTTACACACCCCAAAACTATGTAAAAACAGTACAAATAATAAAGTGAAAGACATAATAGCCTACTGTGTAAAAATAGCCTAAATGAATTATACATTTCTATATAATTTTATATTATTTATTATATAAGTGTTAGTTGAAATAAACGTTGGACTACAGCGCAGTACTATGTTACACAGGCCCAATACAGCATAAAAACATTTTAAATTAAGATCGATAGCATGGCCTATTTGCAATTTTGCATATTATTAAACAAACAGCTGACCATGCAGTGATAAGGGACCAGGGCCACGTTTCCCAGAGCCATCGTAGAGCTACGTGTGTCGTAAGTTAGGTCGTAAGCTCTCCCTTTAGATGGCACACCGTTTCCCAGAGCCTACTTAAGCTAAGGTATACCTCACTTAAGGGATACATTCTTATCTAGCAATGTGCTCTGTTCATCCCGTTATAGTTTTAGCCCGATTAGAGCAAGAATATACTTTTAAAAAGGAGAGTTGCAATATAGTGCACATCTATCTCCCCTAGGTCCGCAAATTACATCATGAGTGTACAATAAACTTTATGAAAATTAATTATAAAAACTATGTTTTTGTAGCCTACATAACACATCACGGGAATGTATATAAAATATAGGGACTGTCCATAATACAAATCCATCCGTCTGTGTGTATCAAGTCTAACGTGCACCTCAACTTCCTTCCCATCATCATCTCTGCCGTTGAAAGTCCGGTGGTGGACTGTGAGTGACCTGGTAGCTCAACAAGGCTCTATTCAGCTTTGTCTCCAATGGTTCACCAGCACTTTTTCCTTAGCTCTTTGAAAGTCTGAACTTCTGATCTGCCAAACCGTTCGACACAGGATGGTGTGGTGCCGAAGTGACACGTGTGATTCCATTCTTTGTCATGAACTCCTTAGTGTTCCCACGCAAAACACTGAGCATCGTCTCAAACAATCATCTCGGGAATGCCATGAATACCAAAACTATTCCGGAGACACTCCACGGTAACAGCAGAGTTAGCTGAGCTCACTGGTTCTACATCTAGCCATTTTGAGTGAGGGTCTACTATCACCAAAACAAATTTCTAATAAAAGGTGACGACTAACCCCTCCTCATCCAGTTGTGAGTAGTTCTTCTCCGTGGGTGAGAGAGTGCGTGATACAAACAAATATGCCTAGGGGGAGGCTTCCACTAACACAATCCTTTTGACAGTTCGAAGGCCTTTTGTTGTGCTTATACCCAACACCATCGTGTCCTTCCTCAACACTATCGTGCATAGGAGCCAACAGTGTCGACAGACCCGGTAGGAGCCCGTTCTAGTAATTTAACAGGCCCAAATACACTTTCGGTTCCGCGACCGTGGTAAGCACTGGCGCGTCCCGCACCACCGTCACTTTCTCTGGCACCCGACGCAATCCAGTAGCGTCCACCCCTGTGTCCTAGGAATCTCACTTCCTTCCCCACGGAGCTGCGCTCACTCCGTTTCAGGCATAGCCCAGCCTCCTCCAGTCGCTGTTAACACTCCAGTGTTCTCATGTGGTCCTGATCATCACTTCCCGTCAGGAGAATGTCATGGAGGTATAGGTATAGGTATAGGTACTGCATTTGTAATGCGCTCCCCATCCAGTTGTTACACTGGCCCGGAGCGCAGCCCGAGGGCAGAACGAAAGGGAGAAGAAAGATTGCACAAAAAGGGAGGACAGTACACAAGGACAGTCTAGCACTCAAGCACACAGTGTGGGGGGAAAAAATTCACACAAACAACTCTCACACAACACAACAGCAAGTGAACCTAGGAGTCCGTTATGGTGAACAAATGGGTTTTTAACAATCCTTTAAAAGTCCCTACGGTGGGAGCAGACTTAATGTGAATTACACTGTACAGTGAGGGATCCCCTGTAGCACCTCCTCCACAGTGCGCTGGAAGATAGTGGGACTGGAGGTGACACCAAAAGGTAACCTGGCATAGTCCTTGTGCGTGTTCCCTGTGACATATTTCTTTGATTCTTCATCTAGTGCAATCAGCTGGTAAGCTTGACTTGTGTCTAGTTTGCTGATTTTTTTCTCCTCCAGCTAAGGATGTGAGCATGTCCCCCGTTTTAGGAATGGGATATTGCTTTGGTGACGACACTCTGTGTTGGGGACTAACTTACTGTCATGTCAAAAAAGTAAAAAGATTGCTCTGGCTGTATAGCCTATTTAGAGGCTGAAGAGGAGAGAGTTGGTCGGACTCGATGGGTTCACGATATCCTCCGTGGCCGACAGCAGTACGGGGCCTATCATATTGTCATGATTGGTCGTCTGATAAAAATGCGCTCCACGTCA
This sequence comes from Borostomias antarcticus, assembly GCF_949987555.1. Taxonomy (NCBI): domain Eukaryota; kingdom Metazoa; phylum Chordata; class Actinopteri; order Stomiiformes; family Stomiidae; genus Borostomias; species Borostomias antarcticus. The sequence continues at coordinate 4,052,259 of NC_140250.1, read as the reverse complement.
TAGCGGATTTCTCAAAAAGTTGAACTATTTTCAACTTCAGGAATCCTCTCTGGCCAGCGCACAGCGCAAATGAGCAGCGCATTTCAATATCTCCTGCATTTTGATCTTTTCCCATAGCTTTGAATGGAAAATAAGCTGCCGAAATCCGCAGCGCATTTTAAAAATACCCATAGTGTGCACGCAGCCTTAGTTTTCATTGCAAACGGTACTGACCTCGGTTTGAAAGAACAGGAAGTTGCATCACTTGACACATGTATCTTTGCGGCGAATCCTTTCAGCGTACCCAGCTCATCCTTGAAGACTTCTTCATGTTTCTTTAACACTTCCTGTAGAGCTTCATTGTTATTCTGCATCTTATTAATGGAATTCCAGGCCACATCCAACATGGCGACCCACCCTCGCTTCAGTATGTTTGGTCCTGACCCCACTACAACTATAACGGGTAACTCTTTGACTATTCCTCTGTGTTCAACATTCACATTAGCTGATCCTACAATGTCCTCTTTCTGTCCTGTATAGGTTTCTAGTCTGACAGGAGATGAACCTATCTCTGGCACTTTGGCTTCCTAGCCAGCCTAGAATACTCTGCCTGTGAAATTATGGTTACACTACAGACAGTATCTATCTCATATTTCATTTTATATCCATTTACAGTTAAATCCTGTCTCAGCGGAGGTACCTTAGTAATGGTAGTGTCTATATTATGAAGGTTTATAGCAAACACCTCTTCACTACAATCTTCCTCTTCCTGTATGAAATTGCCCCTCTTCGAATGTCTCCCGCTACCCACTTGAACCGTTTTTGGAACATGCGTGCTCGTCTTGTCTGCAACGGCCATTCTGCAGGCCCTCTTTACAGTATGTGACCTGTCTTACCGCAGCTTGACACTTTTCTCCCATAAACCTGCGCTCATTTGCCAAGTGGCTGCTTCCACCGCATCTAGGGCATTTTCCCCGCCTGCTGCGTATTTGCACGTGCCTCCATTTTGTTCACTGTTCCTGACACTGGTCTGTCCTCTTCGCTCCGGCAGCTCAAATCCTTCACGCTCAACGGCCTGTGCTGTCCTTAGCGCTCTGTCAGATGGGAAATGTTCCTCAGACAAAAGGCTCCGCTGTATTTTGTCATCGTTTACATTATCTGTCACATAGCATCACCGTGAGGGTGTCTTCATAGTTACAGTCCTGTGCTAGCTTCCTTACCGTAGCTCAGCCACTTATTCAATAACACGTTCCTCCTGTTTCCGATTCTTTGAGTTGAATTTCCACATTTGTACTATTTCACTCGGTTTAGGGTTGAAATGTGTTTTCAGTAGACTCACCAAGTCCTCAAATTATTCATCTCCAGGCTTTGCAGGGCTCAGTAAATTCCTCATCAAGGTGTAGGTTTGCGCTGCCACAAAGCTCAGTAGAATGGCCCTCTTCTTTGCTGCGTCGTCGATTTCATTTGCCACAAAAAAAAACAGAATTTCGCAATATTATTCCCATAACTGTGTCTGGTTGTCAAACGGTGCCACCAATCCTACTGTGCCTGCCATCCTGTCCGCTTTCCCTGCTGCCAAAATGAGATCGAAGCATTCGCTAGCTTCCCCAAGTCAATTAGCTAGCTGTCACTCCCTAGCTTAGCCTTTCCTAGTGCAAGGCGCTCATTTTAAACCTGACCTCCAGGTTACACGAGACATCAGTGTCTCCAGACGTTCACATGGACACACTTATCACAGCACCATTCGCAACACTGGGCATGCACATGCCAGTTGTACACAGACCCTGATAGTTATTTATGAAAATAATTGGTTCCTAAATAAACTTTTCGAATTTTATTTAGGGCTGCCTGTCAACCAAAGAGAATATTAATCAGCCATTTCAAAATAAGGCTGATCCTATTTCTTAGTAATTAACTAGTAGGCCTAATTCATTATTCAGCATAAGCTGTTTTTCTTTTTCTTATTCTTATTCTTATTCTTATTCTTATTCTTATAGGCTATTAGATAGATGAGGCGCTTCCACTCGACTCGCTTCCACTCGACCTCAAGTTGGTCTACCCTGGACATCATATTCTATGTCCTCTCATTTTGTCCATCCATCCAAATTATTTCAATAAATGCCTTTCCAATGTCTGAATAAAATCAGAGAGGAGAGTTTTGTTAGAGTCAGAGCACATGCCCCATTTGAGGTGGCAATCCAAGCTGCCTTATGTCAGTCTTTTTCTCGTCTTGACGTTCGATAAAGTCAAACATGTTTAATATTGTCAGAGGTTTTTAGCCTTGGCTCATGTAAATGACCCTGCATGATTCCAGTCTTTGCAAAATTGTTTTGTCTGTGACTAAAAACTCCACATCCTTAGATGTGAGAGGGTGTCAGACTTAAGTCTATTAAAAATATTTTTGAAGTCTTCTAGTGTATGGTAGGCATTGATTTAGAGACTGTGCTTGATCCAAATTATATAACGCTATGCAGAATGCATATTGTGTTTTGACTATTATAATGCAAAAGAATAAAATAGAACAGAAGTAGAGCAGATTAGAATAGCAGAACATAATCGAATTGCCTAACGACTTATTTTTATGACACAGCCAGTATAGGCCATGAAGTCCAACTAGATACAGTATGGCTCAAAGACGCGTCATAAACATTATAACATGGCCTTCATGGTTTACATCATTATCTGTGTGCTTATAAGGATCCTTTTTAATTTAACAAATAGAAAAATATCAATTTGTTGTTAAGACTGTTTTTATTTTAGCGAAATAACGATAGGTCTACATTTTACAGTGCTGTAAAAATGTGTTCCACGGCTATCAAACCAAATCAAACTTTATTTGTATAGCACATGTCATACACAGAGGCAACACAATGCACTTTACAGAGAGAAATGGGGGGATGGACATAGATCCTACCCCTACATTTTCGAAAGCGAAGCAAAAAAAACACCCAGGAGCCAAAAAAAGTGAGCTGTAAAAACTCTTCCCTGACCTCTGTTGTGGAAGTTTCTGTCACAGAGTATTGTTCAGGAGAGAGTGAATGCCAACATTCTAAGTTTAACAAAGTTTATTACATGCAAGCAGACTATCAGCACAGTAGTCTCATACAATACATACAAACAGCACAATAACATACAAACACCCCCAATAACCCGTCTCGAGAAGGGGGGCAGTCAAATCTCAGTTGCTTCATACACACAGCAGTCTGCAACGTGAAAAATGCCGGCCCCGATCTGCGGTTACAGTCAACATTTACAGTATACAGTCAAAGGAAGAACCCTTGCTTACTTCCTGGCCCTCACCCCCCAGTCCAGCTGGATTCCTGTTTTGTCCACAGAGAGACTGGCAAGGCTGGGGCGCGAGCAGAGACGGTTACTTCTACAAAAACACAAGATTACAAAGTACACAGCATTCTTTCTCTAGCCAAGGTATGAGAGGCCAGTTCTGTGGCCTAAACAACAGACACTGTTAAATACTGTAGATCTGACCAAGGTCCACTGTAGTATGTCAAATTAATTCAAATAATGTCTGATAACACTGAATTTTCCATTACACCTCTCTCAATGAGATGATCGAGCAAGCTCCTGGAAAATGTTCCAGTCTATTGGCTAAGAACATTTACAGCGCAATAAACATGGACTAAATACATCATAGGAGAGACACGACTATCAGTAGAGTACATAAATATTTACAGAGATGTGGCCTATGGAAATGATAGGCCATTATGTGTTAGCTATCCCTGTAGTCCATAATAGGATATTTAAGTGTGTCATATAATAAAGCACAATAATCACTTAGCAGACAGGCTCCTAAATATTATAGAGTGAACTAGGTGTGTGTGTGGGGGGGGGGGGGGGGGGGGGAGCTGGACACGAGGATGGCAGGGGGCCTCTCCAGGAGCCATGGGGAGCCATTAGGAGGATGTGTGGAAGAGAATCAGTCATCACTCTTAACATAAAACATACATTTAATCAGGAGGGGACTAGAAACTACAAGCCGACCTTGTCTCTTTGTATTTTCAAATTGTTCAATGATTGCTGAGACAGATTTAAATGAGATGCTTACATTGGCTACATGAATGTTTATGGGTGTATCTAAGTGAAAGTATAAATACTAAGAGTTGTGTACAAAATGTACTTTTTCTTTTTTGTGTGTTCTGCCTGGAAAACTTTCCTCCACTGCAGTGGTAAAATTAAACTTTTAACATTTAAAATTAATAAAGTGTCATGCAACTGAGAAACACAGCAACTTATTTTTTTTCTGTGTATGAGTTTTGCAAGCAACATGTTTTGTTATTCTCTTTGTGTGTGTGTGTGTGTGTGTGTGTTTGTATATGTGTTTATGTTTACTGTTTATTCATCCTTCATTATAAATCCAGCATTTTCTTTCGCTCATTGTGTATTTCCGCGCTCGTGCGCTCGCACGTGCACACACACACACGCACACACACACACACACACACACACACACACACACACATGTCGTGCCCCCCTCACATTCCTCTCTCTCCACACTTCTACAGGGCGTGAGGGGTTCACAGCCAAGCAGGGTTAGCAGAGATGTGAGCAAACAAGGCAGAGATGAAGATTAAATTGACAGGCGGCCGGGGATACAGTCGCCGCTGCGACAGTGAAAGGCAGCCAATGAGAGGAGGAGGTCAGCGTTGTCGGGTGGCGGGTCAAGGTTCAACCCCGCTCACTTTGCCAGTGATGGAGACGTTGTCGCTCTGGGCTTACGGGCGTTGCGCTGTGAAATGAAGGGAGTGTGATAGAAATGAAGGGCTTAAGCAGAGAGATGAGTTTCAGCTGTTCTTTACTGCCAAGGCCATCTTTTTTCAACCTACTGACCTCTGTGTGCCTGGGGTCCCCATCCGCTAAGAGGCTTATAAGAACAGCCCCTGACCCCCTGACCTGGCCATTTCATGGTTTATGGCAGGATAACCTCTCTAGGGGGTAGATCAGGGATGTCACTAGGATTTTAGGTTTTTAGGTCATTTTTGAGCTATTCAACAACAAAATCTGTCTTTGTCAGTCATGCTAATGTGTTTAAGTAAAGCTATGCCATATCCTGTCTCTGTTAGATATATTAGGAAAGTCCTTCTTATGTTATAAATGTGATTTAATGGTATAAATTGTACTATAGGCCTACTGTTGATTGGTTCAATCAGAAAGTCTAGTCTAAGTTTTGCTTGAGAATATTTCAGTCATAGTGAAATTTGACTAACACAAATAGAACTTTTCTCGTATAAAATTGTATTTATTCAAAACTTAGAAATATTTAAATGAGCCCCCTAAAACATCAAATTGTATGCAAATGTCCATTTCAAATTCCATTACATATTACAAATAGCTCTACAGTAGTCATTTCAAAAAGCACCAACAATAACAAAAATGGCAGTATGACATTTATATTTATGACGTTTATGCCGAACTATGCATTTATTAACTAAGACTACATCAAACAGTAAATTCCTAAACAGCCCTCTGTGTTAGCTGTGTGGTCTGGACTGGACTTTTCTGGGTCTCCCTCTGGGGTAATGAATACGTGACCTCAAACAATGACAAGAGCCTTTGTCATGATGTGCGAAAAAATAAATACAAGGGCTGCCTCCATTCCTCAAAAGCTAAATGCTGAACTTTGCTCCCGAAAATTCATGACTACTTAGTGGGTGGAAGCATCAAAGAATGCCTTCTCTTTTTAAGGATGGCAAATCGGTCTATCACTGTGTTGTGACTCAGCTGCCCTAGAATGCCACTTTCAATTGACATGACTGCAAGACTGTGAAGCCTTTTCTGACCCATTGTTTTACGCAGCCAGGAGTGCAGCCGACACAGTGCACTAAAGGACCTTTAACAAGAGCAGCTGTTCACAGGCACTGTTAGGGCAACTTGAATGACTGCCTTCAGAGAGGGAAACATGTCTGGATCGAAGAGGTTGTGCACAGCTAACATATCTTGGGGAGGTGGACATCCAGTCTCTGTTTTGCGGGAAAGAAGGTTTCTGGCCACCAGAACCTCATCTATTTTCAGATCAATGCTGTAGTGCTTGGCAAGCCCATCCAAGAGAGGTTCACTTAAGAAGTTCTCAGATTTAGGGCTGCATGCCTTTTAGTAGGCCTGCATCTACACTTGAGAACCGCAGTTCAAGCTCACTTACCATCCTGTCCACACAGGGGAAAAGCAACTCTGTTTTCAAGGATCCTGAGCTGGTCAACTCTGTCTCTGAACCCAAGGTTGTCTCCAGCACAAAATCTTCCTTTTCCTCTGTTTATGCCTTCTCTTAGCACCTGGTTCTGGGATACTGTGGGTGTGGCACAGGGCCTTGGTTCGCTCATAGAGCTCTGTGGCAAATACATCTGTGCGTTTGCCCCTCAGTGTGTCACACACAGCTTCTTTGCAGATATAAGCTTCTGCCAGGTCTAAAGTCTCTTTCTGAAGTAATTTGCGGAGCCCTTCAGTTATAGACAGAAGTGTCTGAAACATTAGTAGTACATAGACGGTTGAGAACTTGGAGAGCTTCGCTCTGAGACCAACAGCTACGGGGGATCCAAAAGCACAGAGAGACTCAAAAATGGCAGGTAGTGTCTCCAGAACTTGATTGATCGCAGCCGGCATGCCCAGCGAGTGTTTGAGAGTTGCACGAGCTCAACTGCTGTCAATCCAAGCTTGGACTGAGCTTCTTTGAACTTATGATGGTTGACTAGAGAGGTGCTGACAAAGGAATACACACACTCCAACGAGTCGAAAAGCTCTACAGCCTCTGAAACAGCCCTGCAAGTATGGCACAACACACGGTTAAGCTCATGAGCATAACAGTGCACATAAATAGCCTCAGGATGGAGCTTTCTAAAATGTGCTTGCACACCTCCAGTGGACCCACTCATAACAGCTGCACCATCATATGTTTGTGCCACACGTTTAAGCTCTGCAACACCATTGGTCTGGATCTGCGTGAGCAGGGTCCTAGTGCTCCCAGCATTTACATTGTAACACGCTACTCGAGACAGACAACATACACAATCCGAGCGATAGGTTTTAAGCCAATAATGGTTTGGGGGGGCCTTTAGGACATTTTAGGGGGGCTTCAGCCCATCAGTCATCAGTTGATGACATGTCGCCACTGTTGATGACGTGTAAATTATGCCAATCAGATTCTATGAATGTCATATCCGGTCCTAGCTTTGAATATAGAGCTGTGCACAAGAGGAAAAGCTCAGTTCTTGGGTGAATCTCTCTTTTTGTGTTCTTGCCAAGAGCCCAGTTGCAACTGTATGTATTTTTGGAACAAAGAACCAGTCTTTGGACTTTAAGATCGAACCTCGGCAACCCCTTTTTACTCTTTACTCACTTCTGGATATCTAAATTAAATCTAGCATTCACAGGTGTCAGCCGGGGGTGGCCACGGCGTGCACGTCTAACGCCGCCGCAGGCTACGCTAGTAGCACTGGCGCTAATGCTCGCTGGGCTCACTGCTAGTGTCTTTTCCCCCGTGACAGGCTAACCGCTAACCGCTATAGTCGCTAAGTGCTACGTTATAGCTAGCTTCTGGCTGGGTGTTATTCGCCGCTGTGCTGCAGGGGTCACGGGGGACGTTGTGAGCCCCGCCCCCTGCAGCTTCCCATCAGCCCTCCACGTTTGATAGACAGACAGTAGAGTTCACAGTTAGCCAGACAATGTATCCCAATAAAGATGTTGAGGTTGGCGCCTGTTATCTAGATGCTGTTATGTCTCTGTGTTTGTTGGGTGAAGCCTGGGGCTCAGTGATGGGGCCTGGCTATGAGCAGCTCTCTCTTCTCTCTCTCTCTCTCTCTCTCTCCAAGACTATACAGATACTCGTAGACCATAGAGACTACTGTCTATAGAGACTCAATAGAGATCATAGAGACTGGATAGAGACCATACAGTAGAGACTGAGGTTTATTCACAACCCCACCCCACCATGCAGTTATTACCCTCAACCCTCGGCCAGTCTCGGACCACAGAGCATGCCCCTAGACTCCTCTCCGGCCCCGGTCCTCGGACCAGGGACACGGCCGAACCCTCGTCGCACCGAGAGCCCGGCGCTCGGCCCGCCTCCAGGGGCGTCTGGAGCCGCGCTCGTCCATGTGTCGGGTTTGGACGGGGCGGCCTCTTACCCTGGCGTCCGACACGGAGCTAGATCCCCATAGACCGTAAGAACTTGGACGCATAGCGCGCGCGAAACAGGCCAACCTCCCTACTAACGAATATGGCAGCGTCTCCCACTACAAGCTACATCTGGTCCTATTACCGCCCTGGATGTGCTCGGTCCCCTGCTCACCCAACCCCGCACTTAACACCTGCCAACGCAGAATGAGTGCTCCGGGGGTCCGTAATGGCAAATTTAATTTCCCCCGGCCCCACGATCAATATTTCTGACGAGAAGTAAACATGTTTATTAAAATCCCCCCCCCCCCCCCCGTTTTTTTCTCACTTTGTTGAACATGGACGAGACCCAAGCGCAGTCTGGCGGAGTTCCCAGGTCTGGAGACAACGAGAGGGGGGAGAGAGAGGGAGGGAGGGAGAGAGAGAGAGAGAGAGAGAGGTAAGAGAGAGAGAGTAGGAGTAGAACGAGGTGCCAGAGAAGCTGCTGCCTCCTTGATATTGATATTGAGCTCCTTGCATGGATGAGCAGTGATTCGCTATTACCCCTCCTCCCCTCTCCCTCCATCCCTCCCTCCCTCCATCACTAGACTATTAGGCCTTCTCCCCTCCTCCCTCCGTCACCAGGCTGCGTGTTGCAGTTTCACCCCTTCTCCCAAATGAGCATGTCTGAAAATAAGCTTTGTGCTGAGTGCTGAGTCACTCTACCTCCCACTCTCCCTCTTCCTCTCTCTCACTCCTCTCTTTTTTTAATCCGTGTCATATATTCTATCAGTCTATATTACTTATTTGTCTCACAGTTCATCCTGGTCACCCGGCCATGTCTAGAAAACCCTTTTGATTTGTCGAGTTTACTCTCTCTCTCTCCCTCTCTCTCTCTCTCTCTCTCTCTCTCTCACACACACACACACACAACTTGTTTACGGCGTCCCCTGTGTCTGGGTCGTCGCCATTTTATGTTCCATGTCACTCGCAGATCGTGAGGTAACGGCAGGCGGAGGGAGTCCAGCGCTCGCGCTAGCGGCTAGCCGGTTAGCCAGCAGGACACGCCGCCGGCCACAGCAGATGCTGTGGTGATGCTGAAAAACAAATCAGCCTGTTTTCTTTCAAATGGACGGGGATATGTCAGCATGTACTGTAGACCACCGTTTTGAATGAGCTCATTTGGAATGATTTCTGCAGCGGAGTTGTTTATCTTTTTTCTTGATTGTCTGAAATGCCGTTAGCTTCATAATTCAAATCTGTTAATGTGCAAATAGTGCTAACCGCCATCATCTACTTTCTCAATTAGCAGCTCTATGTTGAGAGCCGATTTAATAGGAATGTGATGTTTTTTTCTGGCATATGTCTGTCTTTCTTACAGCATTTTCATCCTAGAGCTGGGTTTCGTTAATTGAGTTCTTCTGTCTCTCTTCAAATCTTTAATTTGAGCTGTGAACTAATGATCTCTCTCTCTTTCTCTCTCTCCTTCTCTCTCTCTCTCTCTCTCTGTCTCCTCACAGGTGACTCATCACAAGCTGGTAAGTCTCTCTTCACTTTTTCTCAGCTGTGACACCTACACTGATGTTTCTTTTAACACACACACGCACGCACACACACACACACACCCACGCACGCACGCACGCACGCACGCACGCACACAAGCACACACACACACACACACACACTCACCTCTCACACAAGTCATCGCCATCACAAACAAACAGAACAAAACAATAATCACCATAATCAGCACCCTGAAGTCGGTTGGCTCACAAAAGCCCGACGAGCAAATGGGCTGAAATCACTCTGCCACGTCAACTCTCCGAGGCACAGCCATCTTGAACAGTTGCGCAATCACCGTCCGTTTGTTTCGTGGGGGGGGGGGGGGGAATCGCTGAGCCCTCACCCAGAGAGACCGCCTCACTGGACTGCATCCACTCTGCAGAGGCGCGAACAATATTGGTTTCAATCAATCACGCCCTGGTTGGGGCCCAAGAATTGACAAGCGAATGAGCTCTGGGTTCGAATGAAGACACATGGGAGGAGGGTGGGGGTGTATCCAGCTTCACTAGCCCGGTCCGATCAGAGGGATATGATGACTTCCTGTCTGGGACGGAGCCCCTCTGCCCATGATGGGTTCATAGCAGTTATAACAGGATAGTTGTTAAATACAGGGTTCTTATTCAACATGATGCCATGGACAGCTGCTATGGCACGCTGGTGCGTTGTGTTGTTTGTTGTGTTGAGTACTTTTTGATTACTGTATGAGCGAGGATAACCTTTGATGTATCTGAGAGCATGAACTGTATTGCATTTAACCAATCATATAATACAAGGCGATCAGGTCCTTATTTAAGACTACACACCCGTTTAAAACTCTTACTTTCACTTCGACTCATCCATCACACGGCAGTGTATATGAATCATTTACTGTAATCTTACATTAGCATTCATGCCATGAGGAGAATGCGGAAACGTTGTGGACCGTGCCGTTTTGTAAATGTCGTTGTGTGTTCTGCTAAAAGTGTTGCGCATCGCTTAAGTATTCATTAAAACCCAGCCGGAGTCGATGCCAGAAATGTGCTGACGTTCCACGGCACGCCGGCTACATGTCATTTAGAACGAGCGCTCGTGGAGCCAGGGATAGGAGGGAGTGTATACAATCTAATAGGACGTTTCAACCGCGCACACACACACACACACACACACACACACACACACACAGCACACACTCGGTTTAGGAAATGGAAAGGGAGCTTGAAATGTTATTTCTAGTTAAGTGAAGGCATCACTATCCTTATCCCCCCTCTAGAATATAAGCCACACACACACACGTGCACACACATACACACACGCACGCACGCCGAACACACACACACACACACACACACATACACACACACATATACACACACACACACAAACATGGACCTGGTCTCTGTACTTTAGGGCCTGGTATATTCTGAAGCAGAGCCAGTACAGCAAGTAGCTAGTCTGCCAGGGTGTGTGTGTGTGTGTGTGTGTGTGTGTGTGTGTGTGTGTGTGTGTGTGTGTGTGTGTGTGTGTGTGTGTGT
>NC_140250.1:4021106-4031106 GCF_949987555.1 Borostomias antarcticus | reverse complement strand
GCGGGCGTGGCAGGCTGGAAGAGGAGGCCCCGAATGGCGTCGAGAGGCCGGCAGGAGAGTAAGGAAGACACGGACCTCGGATCCAGATGGGGAGGGAGATCAGGAGGAGGGATGAGGGGATGGAGGGATGGATAGAGGGATGAGGGGTTGGAGGGATGAGGGGTCGGAGGGATGGATAGAGGGATGAGGGGTTGGAGGGATGGATAGAGGGATGAGGGGTTGGAGGCATGAGGTGTTGGAGCGAAGAGGGGATAGAAGGATGGATTGATGAGGGGATAGAGGAATGGATGGAAAGAGGGAGGGAGTTGGACAGTATGCACGCTGGACCCAAGCCTGGGTAGACAAACCACACAGCTAGTGAGAAGAGCCCGGATCAAGGCGGGAGGGAATCGCCTGGTGTGATGAGTTCTCTGCCCTTTGACCCCTCCTGTGCAGTCCTTCCGACCAATCCAAATCCTCCGTCCAGTCCTGGTCAGGGATGGACCGGAGAACGGACCGTTCCCCAGCGCACTTTTCATATTGGGCTTCTTTGTCGAGGGAAACCCGCGTGAGCCCGGGGAGAACGTGAGAAATTTGCGGCGCCTCGCTCAACTTCCGGGAGCTGGGATCGAACCGCGGGCCAATCTACCTGCTGAGCTACTGTGCAAAGGCAGACACAGGCAGGAGATAAGTGTGTATTTATAGTGTTGCTAATTGGGCGGAAGTAAGCCCCCTGGCACAGGGGTGACAGGTGCGTTTGGTTGAATTGATTGGCAGGGTGTGACAAGTGCATCTGGTTTGTGTTAATTACATATTTGTGGTGTGATATTTTCACACAGGAAGGACAAACAAAACCACCTATCACCACTGTTGCACATGGAGGTGAGAACCATATTGACATCGTTTTGACACACACACACACACACGCAGACAGGAGTTCACCCACATAACCCTACATCCTGTCGTGTGTGTATCTATGTCAAAACTATAGCTGTGTTCGGAATCGCTCCCTCGTTCCCTCACTCCCTATTCCCTATATAGGGTTCACCATGTAGTGAACTACCTAGGGAACGGAGAAAATGTAGGGTACATGCACTGTTCCCTGCAAATCAAGGTGAATTGTGGGTAATAAATAGTGGACTATATAGGGAACGAAAATTCTGTGGAGAATTCGGACACTACAAACAAAATGGCTGACGCTCTATATAGTGCACTATATAGTGAATAGGGAGCGATTCCGAACACAGCTTATGTCAAAACTGCTCTCACCCCCTCGTGCAACAGTGGTGATAGGTGGTTTTGTTTGTACTTCCACATACTATACTGAAACTGCAGGAAATAGATTGGATTCTCTCATAAATCTCAAGGTTTCTGACCTTCATTCCAGCCAGCTATGACCCCCTGCGCACACAAGCTTTACACACACACACACACACACACATGCAGACACCTTCAACAAGGGATGCAATAGTCCTGTCCTTTGAATGTGTGTGTACACGCGTGCTTGTGTGTGAGTGAGTGAAGGGGTGACAGCTAATGTCATTGGTTGTCCACCTCCATCTCTCCCCCCATCCCTCCAACCCTCCCCCATCCTCCTCTCTGCACCTCCGGAGACAGGGTGGGGGGTGGGAGGGTCTGTGTGTGTGTGTGTGTGGGGGGGGGGGGTATCCAATACGCAATTTCACCCCCCTTTGTGTGGCTAAAACTGATTTGATAACGATCGATTTGGAGGCGGGCGGCCATTTTATCAGTGAGCAGAGCAAAATTTGACATGTGACAGCTCCAACCTTGATACGGCATCGCTGTGTGTTGACTTTGTAAGTCGTCACAAGTTTGCCATTTGCTGAATTGAAAGCTCTTTAAACTGAACGGAATAGTCTGCTATTTTGGACATTTAGTCCAAAAGTCCACTATTTGTGGTCTGTCTACCATGAATCTGAAATGTAGAGACTACAATTTCACTGATCGTTCCAGTATTGAGCTAGCTGGGGTTTTTACCTAGAAATGTGTGGATTGCGATACGTTTCACGAGAGAGCATACTGAGATTGCTAAGATTACACCCTGTAACAGTAGAAGAACACCCAGTACAGTACACCCAGTACAAGCCAGTGAGAGCCTGCAAAAAAATGGCAGCTAGCTCAATACTGGAACGATCTGTGCAATTCTGGTCTCTACGTTTCAGGTTCAAATTGACAAATTCTCCTATTTAACACATGTTGTGTTACGCTGAAGTGAAGAGAGAGAGAGAGAGAGAGAGAGACAGACAGACAGACAGACAGAGGAAGACAGACAGAGAAAGACAGAAAGAGAGAGAGACAGAGAGAGTGAGACAGACAGAGAGAGAGACAGACGTATTATCTTTTCACACAGGAGAGGTTTACCATATTAAAGACGACTAATGCCGCAACAAAGAAGGATTATGAAATCCCAATTATCAGATGGACTAATCCAGGTGATACCTGAGCGCATGCATTCTGCACGTGTCTGTTAACCATGCTAATGCACAACAACACAGGATACTGAGGCAACAGCAGCTGGATACCTCTCTACCGTGTGTGTGTGTGTGTGTGTGTGTGTGTGTGTGTGTGTGTGTGATAGGAGAGCAATATCTCCAAAAGAGATGCAGTCTCCAAACGAAAAATCTGGCCATCCACCCTGGGAACAAAAGCAGCTCTTAACTCCACCTCTTCGTACTCAATCTCCCATCAGCCCACTGTCCACCAAGGCTGAGTGACAGAGCAGACTGGGTCTAAGGGCTCTGATTGCCGGCCTCATTTCTCATAATGAGATGAATTATAGACCTGATGGCGTAAGATAAGACCGTCTCAGATGCACATGGCAGGCAGGTGGGCACGGAAGAAAGGAGAGAGAGAGAGAGGAAGGAGGGGAGAGAGAGGGTGAGGGAGGGAGGGAGAGAGAGAGGGGGGGGGGGGGGATGGAGGGAGAGAGATTCAAAAGCTCAGATCCTAATGCATGGTGCCTTAAGTGGGCGCTGAGCACTTCATTCAGCTCAAGGACCAAAGGGGGCGAGAAAGAAAGAAGGAAGGAAGGAAGGAAGGAAGGAAGGAAGGAAGGAAAAGAAAGAAAGAAAGAAAGAAAGAAAGAAAGAAAGAAAGAAAGAAAGAAAGAAAGAAAGAAAGAGAAAGAAAGAAAGAAAGAAAGAAAGAAAGAAAGAAAGAAAGAAAGAAAGAAAGAAAGAAAGAAAGAAAAATAAAGATCTGCATTCCTCTCAGTGTGTGAGAAGAGAAAGCTCGCGGTTATCAAGTCGTTCACAGACCTGACAGTGATGGAGCTGCGCTTCACTGCAGCCTCGTCACGCGCGTCGACACGACATTTCAAAAGAGGGCGAATGTCACCAGGATATGACAGGTGTTTGTGTCGCTTCAATGGTAATAAGACACACACTCGTCAATAAGAAAGACATTCTGTTTTTCCAGACATTGCCAGACATTTTGATTGTTGTCATTTGATTGCAAAATTAAGCTACTTTGTCTTGGTTGAGGCATGCTCAGTTCTGTATATCCAGGTACTCAAACCACTAGAGAAATGACAAAGCTCTATGCAACATTATGTTCTGTATGTGATTATTCTTATTTCTTACACACGCGCGCGCGCACGCACGCACGCACGCACACACACACACACACACAGACAGTGGTTCTCCAGGCAGAGACATTGGTTCTCCAGAGAGAGAACATGGTTCTCCAGGCAGAAACAGACACACACACACAGATCAGCATCAGCCTCCACACACACACGTACACTCACAAGCGCACGGACACACACACACACACACACACACACACACACACAAACACTATTGGAGGGGTCAGCTGTTTCTATATAGTCACCTGAAGCAAGCAAGGCCATTTTGACTTCAGCTAAGCTTCAAGAGCAACATGACGGCTCAGAGTGCTTCTGTGGTTTCAAGGGAAGGACTGGATGCGCTATCCCAGACAACAAGGTGTACTTGTGGTGCTAAACCAAAAAAACAATGTGCATGTAGTGTTTGGCCATTGCATAATCTATGTTTCCTGTGCGTATAGCCGTTTTGTGTGTCTATGTGACTGTCTCTTTAAGAGGACTTGATGAGCTGACCTTTTACTGCCTCTCCCAGTCACAGGTGAATGAAATCATTGCCAACTAGTAGATATACCATCTGATCACTATCTGTTTCTCATGTTCTGATGAAGGCCAAGAGCCCCAAACGTTATCATGTGAATTGACAGCCGGCAATAAACTGGTAATATTGAGGATTTTTCAATTCAATCCAATTCTTTAATTCTGACCCAGGGGGATCCAGATCACAATAAAAACACAGTAAAATACAGCGCATTAAAACAATAATGTCCCTGCTTTTTCCTTTTTCAAGTGGTGAGTGCTACCATACATCCTTGGATGCCAATTTGAGGTGTATTCTGTGGTCTTCGTACGGGGAGAATAGTGTTTTGTTTTCATTTGAAGTGCAGCGTGTGTATGTGCGTGCGTGCGTGCGCGGTTTAATTGCAACACAAGCACATTGTAATGCTGTAATCACCTCCATTTTTGAATGCATCTCTGATTGTGGCGCATGACAAACAATGGCGCTCTGATTCTGAAACACTCGCTCTCTGATTGGTGCACAGCTTTTCTCTGGTCACTCTGGCACTCAAATGAGGACAATGGACCTCATTCCTGAAAGCAGTTAAGAAAAAGTTCAGAAGACATTTCTTCTTAACTCCACTCACGAAGTTCCCGGGACAATTCTGGCATTCCTGAATGGTTTCTCATCTGGGATTTGTTCTTATCTAAGAACAGGATTTAAGAACACGGAAATGCAGTCTTGTGTAGGCCAGATTGGAGTGCGCCCATGTTCGCAAGGGCTGAATTTATGAGAAATCCGAGGTGATTGCGTTCAAATCAATTCTACAGACATCCTAGGCTTGAAATGAGAATAATAATAAATACGAGAATATTTGTATAATTTCCAATTACATTTCACATTTATAGTCATGATTCTACAAGGCATCGTGGTGGCAAATGGCAGTGAATGACTAAATAAGCACTGAACTCAGTCGCTATACTCAGACTCAGCACAACGGCACCTTATATTCTATAGTCATCAGAATGGACACATCTACATTCTGTAAATAAACATGTGAATATCCATAACTAAAATATATGATATGGGCCTACATACTATAGATAGGGCATATCAAGATCCATAAGTAGCCTACTCATGCATTTAACTAAACTGTACAATTTAATCATCTGCTCTCAGCACATCTCATCTCTTTCATGTAGGCTATATATTTTGCCTTTTGTATTAAAAGTCCATATACCATCTTGTTTTCTATTGTTATTTTGTATTGTTTTTTTCACCTTGCTTAAGCTTAGTGTGCATGTTATAAGAGCCAGCGGAGAAACATCTCACTGCTCATTTTAATGGTATGTTGCGTAACAAATAAAACGTTGAATTTGAACATAAACATCAATCAACTTTTTCCGCGCTGTCTGGGGATTCTGTGTGCACATGACCCTGTAGTAAGGAGCTGGCGGGGCGTTTATGTATGCAAATCCAGGTGTATGAGAACGCGCATTCAACTTAAGAAGGGGAGCACAGCTGAAAACTTGAATGAATCATGAATCCGGCGGGGATCTTTCTTAGGGTTGGTCTCACGAAGTTCATAAGACTTTTAAGAAGACACTTAAGAAAATGTTCAGGAATGAGGTCCAGTAGGGCTGGGCAGAACGAGATGTGTGTACAGGGGCGTGTGTGTGTGTTAATGACTTAACAGGGGGCCTATTTTCTATCAATGATACAACACTACCCATGTTATCAGGCAGCAATACACACACACACACATGCGCACACACACACACACACACACGCTTTCCCCCGATGCAGCTAGCTCTTGTCGGGCTCCCAGGGCTAAGTGGAGGTGCAGGTATGGCGGGGGGGGGACAGGTTTGGTTTCTGGCACGGCGAGTCCTCGGACCGCCGCCGGCCCACCTGCTGCTGTGGTCTGTGAGTCACCGCCGCCGATCGGCGCGCCGTTCAGACAGGAGGATGATAGATGACTGTTGGCCTCCTCGCTTGGACGGACACACACACACACGCACACACAGACACACACACAGAGGCACCCATGTACACACACACACACACACACACAGGGTTATTATGTGCATGTTCTCCCCGTGTTTGCAAGGGTTTCCTCCCAAGAACCCAATATTAAAAACGCGCAGAAGAACAGATGCTCTTCAGTTCCTGTCCCTGACCAGGACTTGGATGGAGCACTTGGACTTGGTCCCCGGGCGCCACTGATGAGGCTGCCCACTGCTCCTGGCCGCCTCTGGACGAGGACAGCTTGGATGGAATAAATGCAGAGGACAACATCCACCGGCGACCACTGAACACACACACACACTCAGACACACACATACACACACACAGGCACACATGCACGCACACACATGTTAAAAGTTAGAAGTTAGTGAGCTCGGTCACTAGGGAGCAGGGCAGGGTGTGACACCGCCCGTCCTTAACTCCTTAGCATAAGCTAGCATAGTTGGCTTTCCACTGCTCACATCAACAATCCCAGTGTTGGTTAGCATTAGCTAGCACAGTTGGTTTTCCATGGCTCATCAACAATCCCAGGCCTGGTTAGCATTAGCTAGCACAATTGGCTTACCACTGCTCACATCAACAATCCCAGGGTCGGTTAGCATTAGCTAGCACAGATGGCTTTCCATGGCTCACATCTACAATCCCAGGCCTGGTTAGCATTAGCTCGCACAGTTGGCTTTCCACTGCCGACATCAACAATCCCAGGCCCGGCTAGCATTAGACACGACCCCTGCCGCACCGCGGTTCCGCCAGCTAACACGCCGCACTGCGTTCTCGGCGCGCTAATGTGGGTAACACCACTCAGTATGTGTCGGTCTTTTGCCGACCGGGGCTAATGGAGGCGCTAAGCTAGCTAATGAGGCTTCCCTCCATGCGCTGTCGGCGTTTGAGCACTGGAAGCCGGTGAGGCAAAACGCTCCTGTTGAATCCGTTACGCCGCCCTGGTAAGCCTTAATCGCAGGCACAGGGTAGTGGTTGGGGGTCGACGGAGGGGGAGAGGGTTTGACGGGCAGGGGAGGGGGGTTCGAGAGAGGGAGGGGGTGAAGTTTGGCGAGGGGCAGGGGATCCAAGTCAACAGGAGTGATTACGGCAGAGAGACACAGTTTAATTAAAGTCGGACAGTCGGGTTCCGATAAACAGAAGCAGCAATCCATCATCTCGCCCATCACTGGGCGGGGTGCATGGCCGGGGTCTGGGACTCCTTCCAGGCCATTTATACCACCCTGCCGCCCTGGGAGGACTGTGTGCCGTTCCTTTCATACCAAAATATTTTACACTGGTCTAAAAAAGGGCCGTCTTTTGTTCTTTCATCCCCGCTTTTGATCAGACACGGGTCAGATTGTACCTGTCGCGTACCGTTAAATACATGAGCAGAACTTGTTTTCAGTTGATCCGGTACGATGAAACCCACAGAGCGGTCCAAGTATAAATCGAATCCACCTGAACAGCTCTGGGTCATTTGCATGCGCCTCTCCAAGGCGCTGTTTGCACTAAAGGACTGGCTAGCTGACCCGAGCGCCTCGGGCTAAGCACTGAAAAGACGCTTCCAGGCTTTTTGGCGTCTTTCGCTTACCCCCTCGTGAGTCTGTGTGCATCAGGGGAATCTTAAGATACGCATACTGTACTGCGGCCTGCAAAATATTCCTGGTGAACTACCGGCAGATATCCATATTCAGGCTCTGGGCGTCGCGCAGACGCGCCATGAAGATGCTACAGTGCTCTCTGGAGTTTTCATCTCAATTCTCTCGGCGATGAGGGATGTAAAAGCCCACCCGCGCAGTAGCAACTGCTAAATACAATATTTGTAACAGGACATGCTGATAACCGTCAAAGATACAAACCCAGCGAATCTACCCGGGATGAGAATCTCATCGAGCGGTATGGAAATAGGGTGTAGAGCCGCGTGACAGTTCTACATGGCGACGGGCTTATTTGTATGCAAGCAGCGGAGCGAGGGACAAGACTGCAGGTAAAAGGACTATGTGGGTGGCTGTAGGGGGAGAGAGAGAGAGGAGAGGGAGGGAGGGAGGGAGGGAGGGAGAGAGAGAGAGAGAGGAGGGAGGGAGGAGAGAAGTGGGGAGTGTGGCGTAGAGGGGGTTGCCAGCGTAGGAGGATGATTGGAGGGTGATTCAGTTTAACTCGCTTCCATAGGAGAAGACGAGAGGGTTGAGAAGGAGGGGCGGGGCAGGGTCAGATCCAGTTAGCCCACTGCCTAAGAGAAGCAGAGCAGGAGTTAGTGAGGAGGTGGGGCGCTGGCACAAAGCCTACACACTGTCAACAGACTTACATTATACAATATGTTCAGATATGGCTTTCATAATGACAGGGATGTAATGAAGAATAATGATGGTGTGTGTGTGTGTGAGAGAGAGAGAGAGAGAGAGAGAGAGAGAGAGAGAGAGAGAGAGAGAGAGGGAGAAAGAGGGATATACCTGTATACAGAGTTAGAGAGACCACATCTAACGTTAACTCACACACACAACCCATATGAATAATAACACATTATTATTATTATTATTTTTATTTTTTTATTTTTTTTTTGTTTGCCTGGGGTGACTCTTTATATGTAAACATATCTTGTGTTGGACATGTCTAGGCCAGGGGCTCTCAACCTTAGCGTGTCCTGTGCTGGAGATGTCTCTAGGCCAGGGGGTTCTCAACTTTCTGTAACTTAAGGTCTCCTTCTGATTATTAAAAAATAAATCTGAGGAGCATCTTCCCAAATAAATGAGAAAAAAAAAAAAAAACATGACAAAAAGAAAAGGAGAAAAATAAAGCGGTGTGTAAATATGTGCTCTGCCACCGTCGGGTGTAAAGACCAAAATAAGTATCCGGCGTAGCAGCAGACAGTCTGGGAAATAATGAGATCAAGTCATGAAAGGACAGCTGAGAGGCTGAGACGGCAGCGGAACCGCATTCAAAGTTCCACTCTGTTTGTTCTTCGCCTTTGATTTTGTGACAGTCGCAGAGGAATACCCCGACTCACGTACCGAGATACGGAGATTGACTGGAAGCCCATGTCCCGAGTGAGGCGAGGTCAAACTGTGTGAGCTGAAGCGTCAGGCTGCATGCTGATACAATAGCTCAATAGGTTTGTTTTTCGCTCTTCTGAAGCAGAACCCACCGAGGAAAAAGGGTCCCAAATCCAAAGCTTTCCGAATCGGATTCCTCTGGGAAGTAGTCTGCAAAGATCTGTGACACGTAGAGTCAAATGCTGGGTTATACTGTAGCACTGGGTATACAGTATGTTGACATTAGGAGAGGCTTCCAAAGTTTCACTTAGCAGTGAAAACATGTGGAATTGCTCCTCTATTCCAAAGAATGTTTATTTCTTGGAGACCTCAATTTGGTCTGGAAGCAAAAACGCTGTGCTGTTTCTGCCTGGCATTGATATATTGAGCTGATTTAATTGGTTAAATATATATCTGATAACAAAAGTTGTGACCAGTGTCATGCTCAGCAGGGGGTCTCTGCTCTCCCAGGGTGCACTTCTTCTCTCAGGTCAGGCTGGGTTTTCCAAACTGATGAAAAACCATTTTGGGAAGCCCGAGTTGTGATTCGCTCACTGTTGATCAAGACATATTGTCGCTTTGTGAGGTTATTTTTCAAGGTTTATTTTTGATCTGTTTATTCAGGAGGAGGAAAAAAAGACTGCTCAACACGTTCTCAGAGCTTTATACAGGGTATTCACTGTATAATGCAGGTGAAGTCAGTCCTTCCCTGCCCTTGTATGCATTTGGCTAACACTGAAGGTTTAAAGCACAATTTTTTAAGAGGGAACGTGTCCTTCCTTACAGATTTTTTTATTTTTTTTATTGCATTTTTCAAAATACATGTGTTTGAGTCAGTATAATTTTTTTTTCTTTCAAAACTCAATGA
The DNA here is from genome assembly GCF_949987555.1 of Borostomias antarcticus. Classification (NCBI taxonomy): domain Eukaryota; kingdom Metazoa; phylum Chordata; class Actinopteri; order Stomiiformes; family Stomiidae; genus Borostomias; species Borostomias antarcticus. The sequence goes on along the minus strand of NC_140250.1, from coordinate 4,021,138 downwards.
TCCTCGATATGTCTGATATCCTCATGAGCATC
>NC_140250.1:4013606-4016106 GCF_949987555.1 Borostomias antarcticus | reverse complement strand
TCTGTCGATATGCCCCGGTCCCTTTAGAGGCGATGGTGAACTCCTCAGTTGTAAAAGGAGATATTCCCGAAGAGGGCATGTCGATGCCGGGAGACTTTTACTGCCCGGAACGCGGGTTACTACTCCGCTGCTCCTGCCAAGGTCTTTCTACCGAGGAGAGCGGAGCGTCACCGGTGGTTGTAAAGCTGTGTTGCTCGTTTCATCGTGGCGCTCCGTGGCTCGTTGTAGTCCGACCCCCCCCACACACACACACACAATCCTTTGATATGACGTACAGTTAACTTAGGCTTGTGCTAAGTTATTTTGATAATTAGGGATGCAGATTAGGGTTTAGGGACTCACTGAGATGTGAAATGTCCCTATGGCACTACAACTAAAATGTAGTCGCTGAGGTTATACAGTAATACTGATTCATATTCATAGAATTGATCAACTGAGTTAGTACATACTGTACTGTTACTTTACCTTGCTGTGTTCAGGCATTCTATAGGGCTCTGATAGGGCCCAATTTATCAACCTCCAGACAAGTGTTCATTCTCAATCAATCAAACTTGTATTTATATAGCACAAGCCATACATTAAACGCAACTACAAGTACAGTACATAAAAAGTAGAAATACAAATTTAAGTAACAAAAAGAACACAAGTTTAAATAAAAAGCATGAATACATAAAATACTAAATAATAAAACGAGCAGAAAAAAATAAAAAATAAGAAATAACGGTAAAAGTCAAAATGAACAGAAAAGGGAGCATGTTTTCCGAATCAGAATCAGAATATATTTTATTGCCATAGTCATTTTTCAACATAATAGGAATTTTATTTCGGGCATGGTGCATAACACAGAGACTGCATTGGACAGGGTGCAGGGGCGAGACCGGACAGTGCAATGGGGTTTTCCGTGTTCTTTCAAAGACACCAACACTCTCTGGTCGCCTCATTTCCCCCAGCAGGCCGTTCCACGCGCTGGGGTGTCCTCACCGCGGGTCACAGACCAGACCCTAGGGGACAACCAAGATACAACTACCACAAGACCTGAGGGACGGATGACGTGGGCTCATATCTTAAAACCATGTCAGACATATGGTCGGGAGCAGGACCATTTAGTGATTTGGAGTTAGAAATAAAAGACAGAAAATAATCCCTGAAACAAACAGTGCAGTGATTTTTGCTCTCCTACTGGTTCTGGCTGACACACGAGCAGCTGCATTTTGTATGAGTTGGAGTTGATTTATGATTTATCTTTTTTGGTAGACCAGAAAGGAGAGCATTACAGTCCATTCTACTAGTGATAAAAGTGTTGTCTAGTCTCTCAGTATTGAGCCTTGGAGAGAACAGGACGCACACTGACGAGAGGTTAAAAGGCAGATTTGGTCACATTCCGGACGTGGCCATCGAATTAAATTAGAATCTTTGTTGAGTGCCAGTGAATTCGATTTAGCGGTCAGTTTATCTCAGTTTAGCTGCAGTGAAGAGTACTTGTAGCCCTGAAAAAAGTTCTGAGCCATCCAAGCATCGCAGCGCTAAAATCCACTCAGGGAGGGCATCGATAGAGTTTGTTTCACCGGGAGACACCGGAATACGGCCGTACGTACCCGCCATTTTACCCCAGATCAAGAGTTATGCCTGTTAGCGTCTCATATTAGCTCCGACTCACTTCGTGCCTCTTCATGCGTGGCAGTAAAAAAAAAAAAAAAGGGCTGTGACAACTTTCTTCTTTACGGCCGAGTCTTGAGTGTAGTCTAACTGTCCCCAAGTCTCGCTCTCCCACCCCCGACTCACAGCCAATCGATAGGGAGGCCGATCGAACCCGGGCCCGCGTCCAGCTAGGGGAATTAGACCTGTTTAATATTTAACAACCCTGTACAGGACAGCTACTGGCACCCTGTTAGCACCTGACACCAGCTGAAGGGGGGGATTTAAAAGAAGGCACGGGTGATGGAGAGAGAGCGGACGGAGAGAGGTGGAAAGAGGGAGGACGAGTAGAGAGGAGGAATGAACGAGGGAGGGAGAGAGACAGGGATCCCCCCCCCCACCCACCCCCCGCGATGGCACGCCGGGGGCGCAAATGACGGATCTGAACTTAATCAGCAATCAGCGTTCATGTTGATGCAGCGCTGTTTACTCAGATTAATCACGGCGGTGGACAGGGGCCCGTGCAGCGAGAGGATCGGGGGGGTGGGGGGGGGGGGGCAGGAAATTGATGATGAATTACTTCGTTTATCAAGTCAGCCCCCATTAAGGAGCACGGCGACGGCTGATCCGCACGTTAGCAGACGGTTTCTTTAACTTTCCCACACGTCGCTTCATTAGCACCCTGAGGGATCCTGCTTCCCTCACTCCCTCCGTGGAGAGAACCTACGGGGTGATACGCTCGGTGATATATTCAGCGCTGGGTACATTAGGTACACGGATGAGAGGAGGAGGGGGGAGGTGGGGAGGTGGGGGGGGGCTGGAAAGGAAGATAATATTTATGCCTTAAGTCCTAAAGCACCTTCAC
>NC_140250.1:4008606-4011106 GCF_949987555.1 Borostomias antarcticus | reverse complement strand
CATAGAGAGAGAGGGAGAGAGAGAGAGAGAGAGGGAGAGAGACAGAGAGGGAGAGAGAGAGAGGGAGAGAGGAAGAGAGGGAGAGAGACAGAGAGGGAGAGAGAGAGAGGGAGAGAGGAAGAGAGGGAGAGAAGGAGAGAGAGAGAGAGAGGGAGAGAGAGGGGGAGAGAGAGAGGGACAGAGAGAGAGGGAGGGAGAGAGAGGGAGAGAGAGAGAGAGAGGGAGACGGAGAGAGAGGGAGCGAGAGAGAGGGCGTGAGGAATGAGAGACTGAGAAAGCACGTCCTTCGTTAAGCAGTATTAAAAATGAATGAAAAACCTACTTGCTTTGTTCAATATCTGATTTAGAGTTAATGAATGGAATTAGAATGAACGTGTGTGTGTGTGTGTCTGTGTGCGTACGTGCGCGTGTGGTGGGGTGGGGGGTTGCCATGGAGATCAAAAGGCAACCAGTTAGTGGATCGTATAGATTGGACTCGGGGCTGCATTATGCATAATTCAATTACACTGACAATCTGCATAAACTTGATTATTAAGAGTGCAGTCATCATCATTACCATCATCATTATCATCAGGCCTGTCACATTGACTGGTTGCGAAACCGATTGCCGACGGCTTCCTGATGCAGAACTCCGGTCCTCTGAACGAGCGCCCGTATTTGCTCCGTCGTCTTTCTCCCATCCGCCAAATAAAATCAGGCTCTCTTCCTGTTTTGCTGCCAAGGGTTTCCCGAAGTCATCCGCTGTTTCTAAAATAGACAGGCTCCACGTTGTTTATCAACATGTAGCTGTTACGTGCGTGTCTGTGTGTTTGTGTCTACAGATGGCAGGAATGCCCAAGTCAAAGGCACTGGCAAACGTTGCTTCCTGTCTCCATAGGCAGTCTGCTAAGTGATGTAATGTATAGCAGTCAGTGGGTGCCCAATTCTTCCACATCTTTTATTGTTTGCGTTCAAGATTGTGTTGAATTATGTGAACACAAATAGTCATTCGAATGTGTGTGTGTGTGTTGTGTGTGTGTGAGGGGGGGAGGGTGGATGAGTAGAAAGACAATAGAATTAGTACAGTAGCTTAAATATCACTTAGTGACAGTTGCTGGGCTTTGCAAAGGACTTTCCACAACACATTAGAGACGTGAGAAAATAACTGTCAGAAAAGGACCCCCTGCTGTCTCTCAGTTCAGGCGGCCCCTCATCAACACCCCTGTGTTATGATGTGGTATCATTATCATTAAATGTACAGCTAATGTATGGAGCATTATTAAATTACTAACACACGATGTGTGCTGCTTTCCCCTAAATCGTGCCGAGTTAAGAGGTGCCACATTCAGAAATCACACATGCGTGGTTTTCTGCATAATGATAGCGTTTCGAGTCAGAAACATGGAAAATGGCCGGACGCGCGCACGCAGGCACGCACGTAGGCACACACGCGCGCACGCACACACACACACACCAATTCAAACGCAGATAATAAATCATCACCTGCTCTACGGTGTGACAAGCTTCAGCTGGCCTCTCTCTATCACACACACACACACACACACACACACACGCACACACACACACACACACACACACACACACACACACACACACACACACACACACACACAGTCTTCCTCTATGTCTCTCTCTATCCCCCTCTCTCCCTCTCTCCATCTAGCTCCCCTCTCTCCTCCTCCTCCAACCTCCAAATCAACCCCCCCCCTCCCCCCCATCTCCACTGAGACGGGGACTGTCCATGTGTGGTCCGGTCCGAACGCACGGCGGACCCACGACACCCCAGCACCGGTCCGTTTCCCTACACACACCTGCCGCCGCTGACGAGCACACACTGTAGCTGTACTGACCGTAGAGGCACACCTGCTAGTGGCCAGTGGTCTATTTAAAAAGTGGCAGTTATAACACTTTAAACAAGCACACTTTAAACCATCACAATTACACTCCATTAGACTCCATTAGCGTCCATGTGTGTGTGTGTTTTTTTGGTTTTTTTCCCCATTGTAATTATATCACACGTTGTACCTGAGGTCCTGCTGATATCCCTGGCACATGGAGGAGAGATACTCCATCCGACCTCTGTCCTTACATGGTAAAAGAAAGATTCAATAAAACAAAAATAACAAAATAAAAAAATAACTTCCTGAAGTCCAGGAGAGCGTTGAGCTCCAGGCTGTTTTGGCCGCATCAGGATAGCAGCGGACTCGTCTCCTTCAGAGATGAGTCAATTAATGTCTAATATTTAATTATTTTATTTATTTTGTGCCGGAAAACTTGGTGAGATACAGAAGCTGAGACGTAGTGGTGAGTCGTTCACGAACGATTCCAATCTTTTGGGCGACTCGAGTCATTTCAGAGAGTGATTCGTTCATTTTCCGATGGCTGCACACACGCGCACCACTCACATCGAGTCACCCAAAAGGTGAATCGAATCGAGTCTTTTATTCATTCTTCACCTGGCAGCTGCAGCAGTGCAATATGGGAAAAGATTTGTTTGCGA
>NC_140250.1:3988606-3998606 GCF_949987555.1 Borostomias antarcticus | reverse complement strand
AGCGACGAGATAATTACCGAGAGGAGAGATAAAGAAACGGCAACGGAGGGAAAAAAAAAAAGACGGCAGGCAGAGAGAAGAAAAAGACGCTGTGTGTGTGTGTGTGGGGGGGGGGCAGACGGTTAAAAGACACGCAGACAGGAAGTGATGCGACGGGGATGTGTACGAGAGGAAGGGAGGAGAGAAGGAAGGAAGGAAGGAAGGAAGGAAGGAAGGAAGGAAGGAAGGAAGGAAGGAAGGAAGGAAGGAAGGAAGGAAGGAAGGAAGGAAGGAAGGAAGGAAGGAAGGAAGGAAGGATGGATGGATGGATGACATGTTCACTGGTTGACTGCGCAATCATTTGTACAGGGCACAGCTGGTGAAGGACAATATGGACTGACAGGTGGAGAGAGAGAGAGAGAGAGTGAGAGTAAAGGGGTTTGAAACAATATTTTCACCTGACATTACCTTCTAGCTTCTGATTCTGATTCAGTTATGTTATCTCGGGGTCGGGGAAGAAGAGTGGATCTAGCCTGCCGCTCGGCAACTTTCTCAATAACATCCCGGTTACTCCCGTCGGCAATTCCCGTAATCCTAATTATCCCTGTCAGGTTTGCTTTGGCCGGCTGTAGACCGGATCCTGCCAGAGAAAATACTGGAGGGAGAGAATGAGGGAGAGAGGGAGAGTAACGCTGGGGGGGGGGGGATAGGGTGGGGCCGCCGCCCTCTCTCATTGAAATATTGATGCTAAGAGTATGCGGGTCAGTAAGATGTAGATGGAGGAGAGAGTGGAGAGAGAGAGAGAGAGTTGTGGAGAGAGATATATAGAGAGAGAGAGTGGAGGGTGCGATGTCGGTTCGGTGACTAGTAAATGAAGAGGGGTGGGGGCGAAGGTTCTGCCTGTCAGAAGTACTGGCAAATGGCATAATGTCATCCATAATGTAACCATGTCTCTTCCTGTATCTCTCTCTCTCTCTCTCTCTCTCCCTCTCTCCCACTCACATCGTCCCTCCCTCTCCTAGGAAATCGTGCCCTGTCATTCACACAGACCCTCTTCTGTCACTCCCTGTCCCTTTGCCTTGTCACACACACAAACGCGCCGTCTCATTTGTACAACAAAGCCCGAGCGAAGAATGCGCTCCCCCGTCACCCTGGTCGCGGGGGCCGGGGACGCCCACGACACCGATCCGGCGCCAGGAGATGTTAGCGGCGCCGCGCCCCATCAAAGAGAGCCCCTCTGCCCCCTTAAAGCCTTCAAGCTTTTCCCCAGCTTATCCCCAGCTCCCTCCCTCTGCTATGTCTCCAGAGACATAGCAGGAGTCCCGCTAGCGTTAGCATCCAGGCTAACATATGCTACGATGGCCCGGTGAAGCAACACTGCGCCCAGAGCTCCCTCACCCATAGTTGTGTGGCGCCGGTCCTCCAATGGCGCTTTTCTGCCGCGAGGCATCGGCTCAACTCGACTCGCCGTCGTCGGTTTCGCGTCGGGCAAAAACTCGTTCAAAAGCCGAGAGTCGAGCCGTTTTCGCAACCGAACGAGCTGAGGAGATATCCGAAAGGTGACGTATACGGCAAAGGAAACTCCGCCACCGTGCGGACGACTGTACACGGGAACTAAAAAAGAAAATGCATGCGGGATGAAATTCACGCAGGTGTTAGCTCTAATTTGACATGCAGTTTTTCTTTCAGTCTGAGCAATTCACCAGGGACTTTTGAGTTCAATGAGGGGAGTGCCGAAACTATCTCCTGTCTGTTTCTCTCCCAGAACAACGGTAGAATTCTAACGCCGCGCTCAGACCGGATGCGAGGGCGTCAGTACCCTCTCTCTCTCTCTCTCTCTCTCCCACCTTTCATGTCTGACCTTTCAATGCCTTAAAGACATCTTTAAAAAAGAAAGAAAGAACAAAAGCTGAAAAAACAAAAGAAGAAAAGAGTGGAGTCAAGTTGACCCGATACCATGTGGTGGAAAAGTGTCTAGAGAGTCTCCACCCCCAAACCCTCCATCCTCCCCCCCCACCCCCGGTTCCCTTTCTCTGTGAACCCCAACCTCCCTCTCTCCTCCTCTCACTCCCTGATGGTGTAACGGGAGGAAACATTAGCCTACAGGTGTGGGGCTCTGCAGCTAATACTAAGCAGCAGGCCCAGACTTTGCAGCTGTGCTCTTTTGAAGTCAAACTATCGTCGAATCCTTTACTTGGCTGGGACCTTCTCTGTGGAAGTACGGCGGGACCTTTATTTTGAAATTCCTTGAGAGAAATCCCACGGGCATGAGTTTCTGCTAGGTTCTCACTGACAAAATGAAAGATTCAATGACAGTTTGACTGATGATATAAAGACTCAAATAACCCCTGTGGACTGTCACTGTGTTTTATTTGCTTTGGGCGCACTGTGGAGCCTGTAAGTGAGTTTGGTAGTGGATGGTTCCCCAGTATATACTGTAGCATTAAGCTAGCATTAGCAAAATGTGTGCGCCACAAGAAAGACAGAACGGAATCAGATGAAAACGGTCTCCGTCAATCAACAGCGTAATGGCTAAGTCATAAATGAACTACCCATTTAAGATGCTAACGCTAACATGCACGATACTGAATGCTAACAAGCTAAGTGGTGATCCGAGTTGCCTTCTCTTATCCTTGCATTTGGCACACGAAGTGAAAATTATCTGCGGCATCACACGCATTTTGAGTAGCTGTCACTTTGTTTTCAACAGAACAGATGGCGACGCGTGTCCCAGGGTGCTAAAATATCTGTGTAAAATATTTGCCGTCTTTGCGTTCCTCTTCAGGGGAAGCTAAACCTTGGAGAATGACCTCGGGGAGCTGCTCTGACAGCGCACGTCATATGGAAGCCATGTTTGGAATCTTGATGTTTGGAATCTCAGCTGTCATAGTGTGCCCTAGAATAGCGCTGTTGTTTTGTACTGTAGTTACGCAATTTGACATGCTATACATCCCGCCTCTATCTGCACCGACCAGGGTCTGTGCCTGTACGATAACACACACACACACACACACGCACATACATGTCTCCCTCTCTGTGCTCTGTAAATAGCTCAGTTTTATTTGCACAGCCTGTCAACATCTGCTATGGCTTTAACGAGACAAATCCTCCAAAGATTGTTAATTAGACACAGGCGTTATGTCTCCAACTCACTATCTGTCTGTACACACACACACACACACACACACACATACTCCCTACAGGTACGCTGCTGCTGCTGCTGTGTGCGTGTGTGTGTGTGTGTGTGTGTATGCGTACATGTGTGGAAGCGCACATTTATTTAGGGTTTTAAAAACATGGTTATGAGGTTGCCTGTGGGTACAGGTGCCAGAGGGGAGAGAGACAGATGAGTGAATGAGATGGACAACTAGAGTGAGTGTGTTAACCTGTGTGTGCGTGCTTGTGTGTGTGTGTGTGTGTGTGTGTGTGTGTGTGTGTGTGAGAGAGAGAGAGAGAAAGAGGGAGAGGGAAAGAGAGAGGGAGAGAGACAGAGAGAGATGGAGAGAGAGAGACAGAGAGAGATGGAGAGAGAGACAGAGAGGGATGGAGAGAGAGAGACAGAGAGGAGAGAGAGACAGAGAGGGATGGAGAGAGAGACAGAGAGGGATGGAGAGAGAGACAGAGAGGGATGGAGAGAGAGAGACAGAGAGAGATGGAGAGAGAGAGACAGAGAGAGATGGAGAGAGAGAGAGACAGAGAGAGGAGGAGAGAGAGACAGAGAGGGATGGAGAGAGAGAGAGACAGAGAGAGGAAGAGAGAGAGAGACAGGCAGTAAGAGAGAGTGTTTTAATTAGAAGGCGGTGTCTGGCTGTGTAGTGTCAGTATGGGGCTCCACACATCCCTGGCCTGCTGAGACACTGAGGCAAAGTCACTTTCAAGCTAATGCAAAGATAATGCCTCTCTAACTTGGAAGAGAGAAGGGGCACGACCTGTTTTACTGTGTGTGTGTGTCTGTGTGTGTGTGTGTGTGTGTGTGTGTGCGTGCGTGCGTGCGTGCGTTCGTGCGTGGGAGCGTGCGCGTGTGTATGTGTCTGCGTCCATGTGTGTGTTTGACACTAATTTAGGGTTGGCATACAAACATTGGATAGATGACACTCACACCATTCGTGATGTCATATCCCTCTGGCTGGGATAAACAGATTGTGCAGTCAGGAGTGAAATTGAAACACAGCCCTTGTTATTAAACAAACAGCCTATTGCCCTTGCACTTAACATACTGTCAATATCTACTCTGGTGTCCTATCACTTACCACAACTCATTGTGTGTGTGTGTGTGTGTGTGTGTGTGTGTGTGTGTGTGTGTGTGTGTGTGTGTGTGTGTGTGTGTGTGTGTGTGTGTGCGCGTGTGTGTGTATGAGAGAGAGAGAGAGAGTTGTGGTATATTTTAGTATCTCTTTAATTGTACTTTACTTTATTGTGCTTAGTATATCGATTGTAGATATATTTCAAATAGAGAGAGAGACAGAGTGTGTGTGAGAGAGAGAGAGAGAGAGAGAGAGAGAGAGAGAGAGAGAAAGGAGATGCATGCAACTGCTATTTCATCAGCTCTCCTGAGCGTCCGTCCAGGGAAGCACACTTAGCGTCAACGCGTCCTTCAGGCTGAAAAGGTTAGCGTTTAGCTAAAGGCTTCTCAGGACAACAGTGAATAGAAACCACTCGGGATCCCTCAGCATCCTTGTTGTCATGTCCACGCTTGCACTCGTAAACCCCAAAGACGATACTTTGACATTCACCTCCACGTTTTTATCGACCATGTGACAAAACGAGCGGTCGCTAATGACTTAAGAAGAGCCTCACATTCCACCCATTCTCTGAATAACGCAATACGGTGAATGTAGACATGCAGATGACAACGTACTGCCCAGTGCGTTATTAGAAATCTGCCAGAGTGTCGGCAGGTGCAACCACTTGGGCTCCTCACCTCCTCCACTTAGCCGCAGTCGGGATATTGGGGAGTCAGGAGATCATACGCCTCGGCGGCAAGCTCCGCTCATTAGCGCCCCCGATGGGCGCGGTAGCTTGTTAGCGGTTAGCATCTTAGCCTAGCCTCTCCGTCCCACCGCTGACGTGTGCGGAGTCGGACTCGATTCGGTTCCCCCGACGCTACCGCCAGACGGTTCCCCCCCTCCCAAGCCGGGTTACGTTCTTCGACGGACGCCGACATGGTCGCCGGTGGGAACCAGAGTGAGAGAAAAGAGCGTGTTTTCGATTTTGGATCCGACTTCCCAGCTGACATGAATGCGTTCCGCGCAAGAAATCATACCGAGTTTAATCAATGTCCCCCTTGAGAACTGATGGAACTCGCTCGACTCGTCGGCGAGGTAGGAGATGATGTGAGAGGCGGGAAGGAGCAGCGGCCTTTTTTTTGGTTTCCCTGTTTTGCGCGGTAGCTGATCTAACAGCGTTAGAGAGGGAGACAGAGCTGTCAGAGACAGAGCCGAACCAAAACTGGGATTCTCGCTTTTGCTTAACCCCGGAGTCAACCTGTACAACCCCTGCCCCATAACACCAAAACACACACACACCTACACACACACATACACGACTGAAACACACTCAGAAACGGACGCAGGCATCCCTCCCGGCTATGACATTAACATATTAAGTGAAAGCAATTTGCGTAGGATGATTCTTCAGGCAATTTGCCAGGGATTCAATACAATTAAAGCAATACACTGAAAACAATGTCGGGCACCCTTCCATGCAAAGACGTTGTTTTTCCTCATTCTTTTTTTTCCTCCTGCCTTGGCTTTTATCGACAGTAATTCAAGATGGACTGTGCGAGAGAGAAAAAAAAGTTCATTTCATTAGATGAGATTTATATATCTCTCCAGGCGACTTGCCTGGATTTCAATGCAATTAAACCCTTTTTTTCCAGCGCGAGGGGTGATTTTATGGGAGCAAATAGACTCATTGTCACTCTTTACAATACAACTGCAGGCTTCCAGCCCACTGACAGCCATTCACTTGAGTCCCCGCTGTTGTCATCTCCCTCCATTGAGTCGACGCCGTATCCACTCAGGCCTCGGGAATGAACCGATGCGTCGAGGCGCCGCGGCGCGTGGCCGCGTACCGGGAGTGCGCCCCTGAGGCCTCGGAGAAGTAGCCGTCGCGCGTCTTTGGACGCGGCGTTCCGTTAAAAACCTCCCGGCGAGGGCGAGGCTCGAAACGCTCGCCGTTGTTTTCTTTGTGCGCCCGACGGACTGACCTCGGCCGCTGCGTCTTCGAAAGCGGGGCGACGTGGCTAATGAGCGCGCCTCTTCCCTCAGCCCGCACGGACAGCCCTCGGCCCGGGCTTGAGTGGCGTGTGCTTTGTGGCCCCCGTGTCACGCTCCGAGAGCCAGCGGGGCCGCAGCTGTGATAATAGTCACCTGTCAGACACTCGCTATTCGCCACAGGGGTCGTTGGGGGCACATGCGGTTTCCCGGGCAACGGGGCAATTATAGCACTCTAATTCTGAGGAGGTGTCGTTAATCCTTTACAGCTTCAAATGATCTAGGGAGAGAGAGAGAGAGAGAGAGAGAGAGAGACGGGGGGTGGGAGGAGACGGGAATACATCTAGAACGGTTCGCCGAAAAGAACACTTGTTAAAATGTCAACAGGCAGCCAGGGGGCGGAGAGGGCGGGACGCGCGGCGGCCACATGCTCAGGTACTCTGGGAAAGGTCAAGCCCAACGTCCGCAGCGCGACAGAGTCACGCCGACTTCCGTCAACTGGAACATTGGCGCACACCGACGCTTTGGTCCGTCTCAGCCTCTGCTAACAAAGCCGACATTAGTATGCTAATAGCCTTTGATCATTTGATATTGTTGTTGTTGTTGGTTGGCTAAAACCTTTCTTTTGTTCAAAAAATCACCCGCCCTTTGCACAACCTCGAAAGGCTGAAGAGGAGGCAGTTCAAATTATAATAGCACTGAACAGGTCGTTAAAAGAGTGACCCGAGTCAACGCCAAAAGACGGCAGGACTCCAATTGAGTTTCATCACGACAAGTGCAAAGTGGTCCTTGAAAGCCTGTTCACGCTTCCTCTCTGCCGTGAGCCAGTTAAGTGACAGGGGTGTAACGATACACTAATCTCACGATACGATACACGATATTGGGTTGACGATAACAATGCGATACGATACACTAAGGGCAGGTGTCAAGCGTTGCAGTAGCGCTGCTGTTCACACCAATAGTGCATTTCTCCACATTTCTACTCCACTACACTGTGAATGTAGAGCTTAACTGTTGTAATATCATGGATAGGCCTAGAGACAAAAGACTTGTTTGTTACCAGCGTTGTTTAGCCAGCGTTCACTGATATACAATAAACATATCACGATATTGTTTTCAACTTGACGATACGTATTGTGACGTTTCTGTATCGCGATATATTGTGGCACAATATATTGTTACACCCCTACTTGGTACACTCTTTATGTAACGATCAAAATGGAGGTTTCGTGAAGTGATGGATGGCGCACATTATTTGCCGTGGCGCTGCGGCAAAGCCACTTTGTTGTCGAATCCGGTCACATGTTCACGACATCTTGGTCTTGATACAATTCAGTGATTTACAACTATTTCTGGACGATATGTCATTATTGAAATCTAATCTAGCTCTACAAAACGTCTACAATAGCAAAACTGTCACAGGAGTTTCAACTGATTTGATATGCAGATTGTTCAATTATTGAGAAGGTTCCACACAGTTCCCCTATCCATACAATCAGTCTGGCAGCAACTTCTGTATGAGAGCTTCTCTGTATCTCGTGTAGCTCTGCTGCTGTAGTCTAATAGATCTGTGGAGCTTTAAGGTCTCAATCCCAACACCTGCATCCTCTTACTTTACATAAGCTGCCGCGCTCCCTGTGAGCAACTCGGCTCTATTGGCGGGGATCACCTCGCAAGCTGGCGGGCTTAAGGAAAAAGCTTAGGGCCTTAGGCCTATCCACGGTGGGAGGTCTCCGTTCCCGGGGTGCATGTGTGAGAACCGACGGGCGATACCGGCAGCCGCCCGCGACCCCGCCTTCCCCGCCCGCGGACAGGGCCGGTTGTCGATAGCCGACAAAGAAAAACACGGGCCGTCACCGGGGACGACGCCGCGGGGGGGCCGGGCTCTTCTGCGGACGAGCCGGGCGGGGTCGCAATTTATGCCTCTCATTACGGCGGGAGTGCAATCAGAACACGGATCGATGTACAGTAATCACGGGGTTCTGCAGAGAGGAGAGGATTGTTCCCTCGGCCTTTATGGGGGGGGGGGGGGGGGGGGGGGGCGCGGACGTGGCGGAACCGGAGAAGCCGGGAGCTGGTCAGGGAATTAGCTAATGTAGCGCCCGGAGATAGGTCAGTCTGGGAGGGAATCGATCCCTCTGTGTAAGAGAGAAACGCCTCGGCAACGCCACACTTGATAGGACCCCGGTGCCAAGGGTCGGAGTTCAGATCGAGGCCACGAAACGGAGTTGTTCGTCACGCCCCGGCGCAATCGGTTGATTGGGTAATTAGGTTGGCGGGCGTGAATAGTTCTGGGTGTGTTTCGACAGCCCTACAACAGCGATATTCAGGATAGGCGACTGTAAATGTTTTTTTGGGGGGGTGCTGTTGTCACACTTTATAAAGCGAGGAAGAAAGTTATTGGCTTGCCTGAGCTTACAATACAACAACATCTGTTTTGTCTTTTGTGGCGACGTCAGACAGGTTAGATTTATGTCTGGGTTAGATAGATTTATGAAGAATCTGTGAGGAGTGGAACACGGAGGCAGGAAATGAGAACGACACGTATCAATCATGTTGTCTTAGTATTTCTCTGCCCCCCCCCCACGCACCCACCCAGCCAACACACAGAGACACACACTCACACACACACACACACACACACCCACACACACACACACACAGGCATTTGCCTGAGGAGGAGACAGATTGATAGTTAGAAAGCGAGAGAGAGACAGAGAGAGAGAGAGACAGAGAGAGAGAGAGGGAGAGAGAGAGAGAGAGAGAGAGAGAGGGAGAGAGAGAGAGAAGAGAGAGGGAGGGAGAGAGATAGAGAAAGAAAGAGGGAGGGATACACAAAAAAGAGAGACTAATGGTGAAAGAGAGAGGGTTAAAGAGACTGAAAAGGTTTCCAAATGTGTGTGTGTGTGTGTGTGCGTGTGCATGTGTGTGCATGTGCGTGCGTGTGTGTGTGTGTGTGTGTGTGTGCGTCTCTGTGTGTTGGCTGGGTGGGTGCGTGGGGGGGCAGATAAATACTAAGACAACATGATTGATACGTGTGGACTCACGCAGTCTAGTTATCTTGGCTCTGCCGGTGGGCCGGCACGAGACTGCCGCCATGTGAGAGCCCCCGAGGCACCGCTCTAACGACCGGGCCTCACACCGTTCATATCCTCACACCGTTCATATACCCCCCCAGCACCGCTCTAACGACCGGGCCTCACACCGTTCATATACCCCCCCAGCACCACTCTAACGACCGGGCCTCACACCGTTCATATACCCCCCCAGCACCGCTCTAACGACCGGGCCTCACACCGTTCATACACCCCCCCAGCACCGCTCTAACGACCGGGCCTCACACCGTTCATATCCGCACACCGTTCATACACCCCCCCAGCACCACTCTAACGACCGGGCCTCACACCGTTCATACACCCCCCCAGCACCGCTCTAACGACCGGGCCTCACACCGTTCATATACCCCCCCAGCACCGCTCTAACGACCGGGCCTCACACCGTTCATACACCCCCCCAGCACCGCTCTAACGACCGGGCCTCACACCGTTCATATCCGCACACCGTTCATATACCCCCCCAGCACCGCTCTAACGACCGGGCCTCACACCGTTCATATACCCCCCCAGCACCGCTCTCACGACCGGGCCTCACACCGTTCATATACCCCCCCAGCACCACTCTAACGACCGGGCCTCACACCGTTCATATACCCCCCCAGCACCGCTCTAACGACCGGGCCTCACACCGTTCATATACTGTCTCTACCATCCCCTCTTTCGTCTCTGTAACGCAGTTACCTTGTGGGG
>NC_140250.1:3946106-3983606 GCF_949987555.1 Borostomias antarcticus | reverse complement strand
ACACATCGGCACACACGGGGGGAGGGGGGGTGGGGCAAAATTCAACAGAGAACTGAGTTTGAAATGAGTCATACACATACATATCCACGCAAATACATTACGCTGAATCTCAGAAAACCCAGGCGGTGAATTGGATTTATATTCCGCCGGTAGCGGCAGTGAGCTCTTCATCTGCATGGAGGGTGTGTTCTCTGCAAAGCGCACCCGACCAATCCGACACCGACCAATTTACCTGAACACAGCCCTCGAGCCCTTCTAAACACATTACACGACACACCTTCACAAACCTGATCGGGAGGCGAAAAAGAGCTCAAGTGCATACACCGGCGGCAAATACACACACACACACACACGCACACACTCACAAATTGAACAATACAGCGGGAGGCTCATCAATTGGCACTTGCAGATAGCGGCGGCGAAACGCAATCAATTTCACTTACGCTTGCCTTGCTTACTCTTCCCGCTGTTTTGGTAATTGTAATTGTAACGAATGGCTTGTCAGCCCTAATAATAGCCATTGTAATGGCCCCCCTATAGCAGGCGGGCCTGATGTGAATGCATTGACCCTGAAGGCCCTCCGCGCTCCTTTGACTGTCGCTGCCAAACAACGGTTTGCACAAAAGCCCCCTCGCCGAAGCGAGAAGCGGTCAGTTCCTCGGACGCGGATCGACGCTGGCGGCCCTCACTGCGGTAGACGCGGCGGGGAATAAAGCGGTCGATAATATCTGATTTTGTGTAACCGTATAGTGTTAACTGTTCCCTGTTGTGTTAGACGAACCAGGGCGTGGCTTAGACGTTTGTTTCGGCCAGAAAATACTCCTCCTCATGGACATGTAGCGTTTGTGCTAGCTTTACAATTAGCTCCCAAGTTTGCATTATATTACATGCAACATGGGGTTCAGCGTAGCTGGGATTAGTAGTCTTAGTACAGACTCAACTACAAACATCTATCTAGATCACAGGGCTGGGATTTGTAATCCTGCTACAAACTGCTCTACAAACAAACCGTTCAATCGCACGGGTGAAGCTATAGCCGCGTTCTTTAGCCGCGACCCGACCCGGAGAGAACGCGGATTAACCGCTGCTCCTTAGCCGTGACTCAACCCCTCACGGAACACGGAGCGCGGGGCGTTCCCCGCTGACCTTCGCGGGAGCTCTGTGTGTTAAGGGGCTCTGAGTTAACGCCGGTCCCTGTGTTCAGTCTCTGCGTGGTGGGGGAGAGGGATATCAATGGTATTGACCCTGGCTCACACACACACAACCCCATAGCCTGGATTTTCCTTCACTCTCCTCCCTGTAGATCAATAGACCAGGAGACTGAGACTATTGTGAAACACACACACACACACACACACACAGCTCATTTCAATTGCAAGGTTTCCAAACTCAACCTAAGCCGTCTTGTGATGTAATTTGCTGAGAACAGACCAGCCACCGTGATCCACTGACTTCAGCTGCAGCTGCAGGAGGACTACAGCTCCCAACGGCTTTCATGTCTGGTTTGATTTCATTTTATTGGCTTAAAGGGCTCTGGCTCTGTGTTCCTTTCAGCAATAGTCACGATGAGAGACACACACACCAAAAAAAATGTTAAGCTAGTGAGCTCACCGCTCGGTTCACTCTCTCTCTCTCTCTCTCTCTCTCTCTCTCTCTCTCCCCCTCTCTCTCTCTCTCTCCGCTCTCTCTCGCTCTCTCTCTCCCGTTCTCTCTCGCTCTCTCTCTCTCTCTCCCTTGCTCTCTCTCGCTCTCTCTCCCCCCTTCTCTCTCTCTTTCTCTCTCCCCCCCCCCCATCTCTCTCTCTCTTTCTCTCTCTCTATCTCTCTCTCCCCCATTCTGTGTGTTATTCACTCTGCATCGCGACTCTGGATGCCGTGAACGTGTCAGGCTTTTAGCGCCGAAAATGAAGCAGACCGAATTAGGTGAGAGGACGTGGAACCTACAAAAAAAGAGAGGGTGAGATGGAGAGAGAGAGAGAGAGAGAGAGAGAGATAGAGAGAGAGAGAACGGAGGAAAAACCCCACAGTGGAGCAGCGCAGCGTCAGAGCTCCACCCAGTGGCGGGCGGCGGTACCGCGGTTGCCGGGGCGGTTGGAGCTGGAGCACGGGGTAGGGTGGGGTTGGGGGGGGGGGTCGGTCTCAGTGGGTTTGGGGATGATGGGCAGAGAAGGACGCGCGGCTCGACCTCTCATCAGCGAGGCGCTGCCCCTCAAACACAAAGACAGGCGTCCCCCTCTGGTCTCCTTCTCCTCCTCCTCCCCCCCCCGACATGATGAGATGCTATCATGGACGGCTGGCAGACCTCACCCTGCTGACCGCTCGGCAATCCTCCAGGGCCTCACTGTGTGTGTGTGTGTGTGTGTGTGTGTGTGTGTGTGTGTGTGTGTGTGTGCGCGTATACAGACACACTACGAGAGTGGCCATGCACACACACACAGACACACACACCCAGGCAGCAAGTCATATCCGTCACTTCCTATGGGAAACGGACAGGAAAAAGACCCTGAGCAACGCGACCCCATTGCTGTGATCTGCAGGCATCATTCCGAGACGCTTACTGCAAGAAGGTAATCCAGTAAGCAGGGCCATGCTGTCTATCTGCCTGTGTGCTTAACAGGGACCTGGGCCCCCAGGGGCCTCCACACTGCCAGGCACAGGCAATGTGAGCCACAGATGGAAACCTGTGTGTCCGTGTGCGTGTGTGTGTGTGTGTGTTAGACTCTCGAGTCAGTCTGTAAACACTTAGAGCAAGACTGAAGACATTTGTCCAGATTTCTCCGATAGATTTCTTCGCAGAACCGATCCGACATGTTTAGGGCGGTCCTTCCTAACGGGGCGGTGAATGTTTTCTTTTGAGTGCGCACCCACGCGCGTGAGTGTGTGAGAGAGACCGTGTCCGAGCGTGTGTGTGTGAGTGATGTACACGTGCGCGTGTGTGTGCGCGTGTGTTTGTGTGTGTGATTCTGTGAGAGAGAGAGCGTGTCCGAGCGTGTGTGTGAGTGATGTACACGTGCGCGTGTGTGTGCGCGTGTGTGTGTGTACGTGTGTGTGTAAAGAGGCACAGCGCCAGCAGTGAAATAGAAACCATCTGAGGAGCAGCCGGTGGGATTCAGAGCCTGAAGAGAGAGAGAGACAGAGAGAGAGAGAGAGAGGAGGAGGGAGAGAGACAGAGAGAGAGAGAGAGAGAGAGAGAGAGAGAGACGGGGAATAGAGGGCTTACTTGAATTCCCCCATGTGGTTTACCCACCATCGTCTCCTCAGCTCAGATGTCTGTGAGCCGGGCTTAGCTAACGTCTGGAGAGAGAGACATCTGAACTCTTGTACATCCCTCTCTTTGTCTTTCTATCGGTCTGTCTGTCTGCTGTATGTTTGTCTGTCTGTCTGTCTGTCTGTCTGTCTGTCTGTCTGTCTGTCGCTCAACACAGAGGCCTGGAGTTCAGCCTCAACACACAGCGTTTGATGTACTGGGAGACAGATGGGGTGCCCTGTGTGACCTGTAGACTGCACCGCACACACACACACACACACACACACACACACACACACACACACACACATATATATATTGTTATACACAGATACACAAACTGTTATACATACACACTTAGATACAAACACACACGCACACACCCACACACACACACACACACACACACTGGCACACACCACAGTTCTATACACAGATACACAAACTGTTGTTGCAGACACACTTAAATGAACACACACATACACACACAGTACATGTAGATAGACACCCAGTCATAGACAAAGAACCCCCCACCCCTCCCACACACACACACACGTGCCTCGAACCCATCGCAATGCTCTTCACACAGCCTCCATGCTCCATACCCACTGTCCTCAACGTGAGTGACAACCCCGCGCTCCACTCACACATTCATATTCTCCACACACACGCACGCACACACACACACACACACTCATCCAGTCCCGGCACTGTTCATCCCACTCAGCCCACTCATCCAAGCGGAGAGCGGATGAAGCAGGGAGAGTAGAGTAGCGGGGTTTAGAGTAGAGTACAGTAGCTCTTTGAGAGCAGCGTTGCATGCTAACACACAGGTGGGCGACAGATCCACATCAAACACAGGCGACGCTTCAGGTCTCTGGAATTCCGAACAACAACAACATCTACAACAACAACAACTAAGCCTCCGGAATCCCGTCAACTCCCTCCCTCCCGCCCCCGCTCGCCGCGCCACCCCTACCTCGCCGCGGTCATCCGTTGCCTAGCAACGGAGGCGGAGACACGGCAGCCTCACGGCGCGGGAGCGGTCCCAGGCGGCGCCTCCTCCTAGCCCAGGGTGATGCGTCCGCCCATCTGGTCCGGAGCCCCAGGTGGGGGGTCCGGACCAGACGTACCCCGCCGACGTAGACCGCCCGGCAGACCCCTGGCGGCTGGAGCTCGTTGTAACAATAATTGCATTCAATGCGGGTAGTCGAGCACCACTCGGACGACAAGGTCAGCTGAATACAAGTAGGTGAATACGAAGTTAGGTGAGGTGAGTTTTCAGCCTGCGGGCGACAGGTGGGCAGCGACTCCGCTGTCCTGATGTCAGCGGGCGGCTCGTTCCAGCACGGCGGGGCCAGGGCAGAGAAGAGCCGCGACCGCGTCGATCGACCGCCGGGGCTTCGGAGCGATGGGGCAACCAGTCGCCTCGAGGTAGCGGAGCGTAGCGGTCGGGAGGGGGTGTAGGGTTTGACCATGGCCTGGAGGTAGGAGGGAGCTGTTCCTTTCATTGCCCTGTAGGCTAGCACCAGAGTTTTAAACTGGATGCGAGCTGCTACAGGGAGCCAGTGTAGAGAACGGAGAAGGGAAGTTGTGTGGGAGAACATGGGGCGGTTGAACACCAGGCGAGCAGCAGCTTTCTGGACAAGCTCCAGGGGTTTAATGGCTGACGCCGGGGCCCCAGCAGGAGGGAGTTGCAGAGCCTGGATGGGCACCGTGTCGATGACGATGTCTGCCAAGAACGACAGTTGGCTGTCCAAGGGTCACACCCAGATCCTTCGCAGTCCGAGGACTCCTGAAATAGCTCACCCCGAATGGCACAGGAAGTATCTGGACCGTAGCTAACCCGTAGCGGTGTTATGAGGGGATCAGGCGGTAGACCGGAGGAGGTGAGCGACAGCTAACGCTTGACGCTAACCGTCCTATTTTCCTTCGCACTGGTGGATGGGATGATGTGGGATGATGTGGGATGATGTGGGATGCGGGTTTATGGGGACAAAAACAACGTTTCGACCCAAGGTGGGTCTTCGTCAGGTGGATTTTTTTAGCACCGCCCCAATCCCTTTTATAGGGTTCACCCAATTATTTCAAAGTGCACAGGGTCACCACTGGGGATCAGTCATCACCAGGAACAAACAGTGCGCCATTATTTGCTGTGAACGCAAGAGGTTCACATCACTATATACATTGTGTTTAAAAAAGAATTTAGATATCAAAGGCATACAATAACAGTACAGATGGGACACGCTCTGGACCAGGATCTATGCCCGAGTCCTGTACTCGCCGTTGCGATGACGGCAGGGAATACAGTCATTCAAGTCAGTCCTCTTGTGGTAGACAAACTAGGATAGGCCTTAGACGTTAGCATAGAATACTACATGTAAGAGATTGCCTACGGCGTTCTTTAAGAACAAAGGAACTCATTAGTCTAACATCATTTCCATTATGTCTGTTTGCCTGCAAGACGGTGAAAAGATGTCTAGACACGAACCAAAACCATGCACTCCGAAGATAAGTATCCAAATAAGGCTGAACATGGCCATTAAAAGCATTTGATGTAGCATTTATATATATATATATATTTTCACACGCGGGTGTGTTTGTGCGCATGAAATATGCATGTGTGTGTGTGTGTGTGTGTGCGTGTGCGTGTGTGTGTTTCCAAGGTTCACCCGTGGAGCACCGGTTCCTGGTTCATTCCACCAGATCGCCCTCGCTTAGCTTCATTAATCACCCGCCTAGACATCATGTTTATTCATACAGGTATCGTCCTACCAGACCTATAATTACTTAACACATCCCGGCACCATCCACACACACACACACACAGACGACAACAGGTTTCAACTCGGTGAGTTGAAAGAGAAATAAGAGAGAAGCGAGCAAGAGAAATGAGAGGGAGAGTAAATATGACTAATATTTAAATAATAGAAATGTGCTTTTAAGTTGCGCTGATTAATTCCACTCTATATTGAATACAAAAAAGAAATCTGTGTCTGTTGAATTCCTACTATCATATATTGCTTTGACAATATAATGCTTGGCTTCAGTCATGGCAGTAAACCACTTGAATTTGAATTCGAGAGACAGAGAGAGAGAGAGACAGAGAGAGAGAGAGACAGAGAGAGAGAGGGAGACAGAGAGAGAGAGAGAGACAGAGAGAGAGGGGGGGGGGGGATAGGAGATGGGGACAGAAAGCCCTGCTTTAGTAGCATTATTCATCATGTTCTTTTGGGGACCAGCACACCCAGGCCCATCTGTTTGCCAACCTTGCTCTCCAGCATAATTGCACTGACATTTATATTTCTACCTGAGGCCATGCTGCCAATTTCCATTACTAGGAGCCAGGCTGTGCAGGAGTGTGTGTGTGTGTGTGTGTGTGTGTGTGTGTGTGTGTGTGTGTGTGTGTGTGTGTGTGTGTGTGTGTGTGTGTGTGTGTATGTGTGCATGTGTGTGCCCTGTGCGCATGCATGTCTAGCCACTCTCTTCTACCCATGGAGTGTATCTATCCTTGCACACACACACACACACACACACACACACACACACACACACACACACCCACACACACACACACACACACACATACTCACACATGCACACTGTTAAATGTCACGTATTGAAGTTAGTTTGTCACTTAATTCCATCTCTACATTTAAGACAGTATGTTGCTTCCTTCTGGCTCAGGTGATATGAGGGTTATTTCCCAGTAGTCTCATGAGTCATGACTCATTACGACTAGAGACTGAGGACATTTGTCCAGGTTTCGGCGCTAAAAGTGGGTGGAAACAATTTGAGAGATTGAAAACAACCTGCATTGCAGCACCAATGCCATTAGAGCGGTCCTTCCGTCCAAATGGGACGGTGAATGTTTTGTTTTGATTTGATTCTCCAGTTTGTTTGGAGGACGTCATTTTCGGCGAGGCGGGTCCGTCGCCCTATTGAAGATGTAGGCAGTGGTTCTGATTGGTAGCGTTGGTTTTCGGCGCCGCTCTAGCAACGTTTTTTTGAAATGTCTCCAGACATTCGGAGGCGGAGACTAATTGTCCGGTGTAGCAGAATGTTAGGAAAAGAGAGACGCTGGGGGCTTGGGGGGGTTTGAGTCGTAGCTTTAGTTCCGTGTTTTGAAGAGGGTAAGGTACAGTAGTAAAGATATGCCTCAGTGATTGTTGGACAGATTCAACATCCCTGACCAAGTTTGACTGTTTTGCTCTCCTGGAGTTTGACTAACATCAAGCCACATTTCACTTGAGAGTTGCAAAAACAAATCCTAAGTCCAATACTTCACGCTTCAGATGAAAAATAGTACCCATATTCCCCCTGGAATACAATCTTCCTATTGCTATTTTATCGCTTCCTATTAAATAGCTAAATTGGACATTTATAGGGATAGTCATTGGTCTCATGGCTTTCTTATTCCGTATGATAAATCGTCTCGATCCGTGAGCCATTGATCATAATCACAGCTCTAGTTAAATATTTATCTGGGTTACATTTGCCCTGATGGTCCATTGTGGCGTTTATGTAAAGAACAAATCCTCCAATGGTGCCATCTGCTATGCACTGTCAACACACACAACTCTCATGTGGGCCTTGGCACTTCTGAAGACTGTTGACAGAGAAATCTGTCACTTCTATCTCTACATGGCGAGGACAGAGATATGCTAATGGCGCTAGCGCGCCGGCTTCTCTCGCATTTATAATGCATGGCAAGGATTCCTCCTGGTAGACACTGAGACGGGCCAAAAAACCCCCAAAACAAATAAAAGTCTGATATTTATCCGCGTCAGTCTTGTTTACACGATTAGGAATTTTTTTATTCCGGGTGTGTACGTAAACAATGGCGTCTGCGGCCTCCTCCTGTCTCACATGGGTCGATGCTGGAGGGGAACAGGCTTCAGCGCTGTAGGCTTGAGTTACAGGGCTGGAGGCTAAAGAGTTTCAACACGCGCGCACACACACACACACACACACACACACACACAGACTTCGCTGATAGACTGAAATCTCCCTGGCGTTTTCTCATTCTTTTCTGTGTTACTCTCCTTGCTCCCCAGGCCATCTGTCTCCCTCTCCTTCATCTCTCCTCTGCCTCGCTCGTCCTCTCCCTCACACTCGTTTTCTCTCTTTCGCCATCGCTCCCTCCCCGCCCCCTCATTCACCCCGTCTCTGTCTCTATCTCCCTTCCTCTGCCCCTCCCCTCTCCTCTCTCCCAGCAGGAGGCCAAACTAGCTGAGCGTTTATCACTTGTTTTCTTCGTATTTTGTGTAACACGATATAGAATATTGCCTATTTGGTAGGGGTCAACTTTTTTTTCTTAATCACTCGGGGAGGGTCCCCCCCCCCCCCCCCCCCAAAAAAAAAGTCCTCCAGTGACCCCCTCCCTTAAATTTTGAATGGTCCCTAATGGTTATCCCTCCAGCCTCTCTGTCTTGTCTGTCCTGATTGGTTCAGCTGCCTGTCACTCCTCTGACTGCGGGGCTGGAAGTGGAAGGGGGAGTGCTTTAGGCAGATCTGTGCTGTCAGAGGTTAGTTTCTGCACTCCTTGTACTCTCTCTCAACTGCCTGCGTGTCTCTCCCTCCCTCTCTCTCTCTCTCCCTCTCTCTCTCTCTCTCTCTCTCTCTCCCTCTCTCTCTCTCCCTCTCTCTCCCTCCCTCCCTCCCTCCCTATCTCTCTCTCTCTCCCTCTCTCTCTCTCTCTCTCTCTCCATCTTTATCCCTATCCTGGGATTCTTTCATTCTCATGTATCCCTTAGATTGTCTGTTGAGGAACCTGTTAGAGATCCAGGTGCAGGATTCAGACAACAGCGATTAAAAATGAATATGTAACGTCGTGTCCTCTTTTCACGCAAAGCTGAGTCACATTATTGCCAGCGACCGGTCATAAAAGAGTCACTATAACCTCCGCTGGTGCCATTGGTCCAATTTGATAAACCGTTGTTTTGTGTTCCCTTAATTCCCCAGCACTTCCAGGTGCTTTCGGGTGACATTAGACACGTGTTCAGGACCGCTAACAAGGCCGGGCATAAATATGCAGATCTACACCCACCTTCTCTGGGGCTTCATGGTTGACTCATTACAAAGTGTGCTTTCTAAACGCTTCTAAGCTGACCTTTTGTCAAAACAGTGGGTTGGGTGAGCTCTGTCCACCAACATAGTGGCTGCCACTTGCACTCCCACACGCACACATGCGCCACACACACACACACACCCACACACACACACACACACACAGTCAGAACCTCACACTGCATGACACTGTTTATACTGTGAAAACACATTTAATGAGGCCTCACTTTCTCCATTCATCGGGAACAAAGTTGAAAATAACGCTGTTTCAATAACAAGACATCACACCGCAAATGTCATCATTCAAAGTTGTGCACGTTTCTTATCAACACTTCCAGGGAATTGGGTGTAGAGGGAAGAAAATGAGAAAGTGTATGAATCCTGGGGAAAGTTCATATCTAACATCCATTTGACTGTGTTTATATCCCTAGGGGCAGAGACATGGGTCTTTGTTGTTTTGGAAGTGATTTACGTGACTGAATATCTCTCTCTTTCAGGAGGCAGTCCTGAGGATGCTGCAGTACTGTTCTCTCTCTCTGTATCTCTGTATCTCTCTCTCTCTGTCTCTCTCTCTCTCTCTCTCTTTCTCTCTCTTTCCCACATAGATATGCAATAAATGTAATTTTTATTTCATTTCTTATATACCCCATTGGAAGTGAATATCGCTAACTTTATGATTACCATTACATATACTGCTACCCTTAGTGTCTTAGTAATATTTTTGACGATTTACATTTTGCACTTTCTTTCTGGATTTTCTATGCTCCCAAACTCATAAACGACAACCTTGAGAAAAATTTTGCTTAGAGAAATATAACCTGCAAAGCATCCCCAACACAATTGGCCACTCCCTCTGAAATGGAGCCCCTCCCACCAGCCACACCCACTGCCAAGAATAGGCCTTCAGAGTGGTTACTAATACTGGTCTACTTTTCCTTCATACACCTCCCCTCTCCAGAACAAACCTCACCCCCTAACTGCCCTGAAACCCCTCTATGTGGAAGTTGATTTGCTAACTCTTGTCTTTTTACTAACAAAAAGCTTCAGAATTTTCTAATTTATTATTTTTATTTTGTGATTTGTTTTAATCCTTTACCTTTTGGTTTTAACAACTAACATTGTGTCATTCACGGAATGTGAGTCATCTGGTGTTTTCCTACTTAACTTGCGTACTTACGTACTAACAATTGCAATGGTATTGTTTTACTTTCTGGATAACCCTTTGATAGAAAAAGCAAACCTTTTCCAATAACTTTCTTTATTTCTTTATTTGGATGATTTGAAAAGTTTTTTTTTTTTTTCGACTTTTTTTTTTTTTTTTTTTACTTTCGGGACATTTCAAAGATTGTTTGGTTCAGTATCGCCTACTCTCAAATGAACCTGTTGTTTGCAAAAGGCAAACTCTTGTTTTCTTTTATTTTTCCGTTTGAAGTGTCCTTTATCGAGCTATCGTTTTTCATTCTTTTCTTTTTTTCTCCTCCCGTCTTCCCCTGAAGCACGCAGGCATTGGACACGCTATGGTAAACAAACTGCATTATATGGTAGATATCATTCTAATTGTCTTATACTTTGGTTTGCCCTGGGTTTCCGTCCCCTCTTTCTATTCTGTTTGCTATACTGAAAAAACAAACCGCCATCGACCTTCAGGTAGCTGAAAATCTCACCTCTCTCTTTGTCTTTCCTTTTACCTTTCTCTTCTGTTTTTGCTTTTTACCATCCAATACTTCTGCTCCTGACATACTAGAACACTTTCACTGAAAGAGGTCTTCCCTTTTAATAAAAAAGTAGCCACATTGTACTTTAATTTTCCCCTTTTTATTTTAATATTTTCCTCGAACACTATCCGTCTGAAGAAATAAAGAATCCTGTCATAAGGTAGCAGTCTTTATTACATTTGTTTTCTAAGTTTCACTTCAGTTACTTCCTTAAACCCTGAAAAAGTATTTTCTTTGAAGAACCTTACATAGTGAACGTACACAGCAGACTCCATGAACAGAAATAGCCCTGCTGTAACAGTGGCAGGAAGTAAGAATAGGAGATAATACAACACTGAGAGTTCTCTAAGTCTTCGCATATTCTTAATCATCAGACTAAGCGATTAGTTTGTCGATGCCATACTTGTTGGCAGACTTTTGTGCTCAGACAAGACTTAAAGGGGTAGACATTTAGCCCTATTTATGGTGCCTACCATGAACCTAAAACATAGAGACCATATAATCATTTCAGTGATCGTGAGCTACCTACAGTTGTTCTACCTTTTCTCACTGGGCTATAATGGGGCATCCATAAATGAGTTGAAAAACTATGATAAATGTGCTTTTCTGAGGTGGGAAGCACAGGGTGTAATCTTACCAGTCTCAGTATGCTCTCTGGTGAAATGTATCGCAATCCGAATATTTTGAGGTGTTTGGCATGACTTGCACTTTGTCCCACGTGGAAGCAGTGAAAACAAGCACCTGGAGAATGCTTATGTCCAAGCCATGCCAAACATGTACAATATTTGGGTTGTGATACATTTTACAGGAGAGCATACTGAGACTGGTAAGATTCCCATCTGGAATCTGAGACCCTGTGCTTCCCATCTGGAAAAGTTGTTATCATAGTTTTTCAACTAATGTACGGATGCACTGTTGATACTGGAACTATCAGTGAAATGACGGTCTCTATGTTTCAGGTGCATGTAAAACAGACCACAAATAGGGCTAAAAGTCCAAAACAGCAGACCTCAGATCTCAGCAGACCCTTTAAGTGCAGCATGTATCTATAATGCAACACTATTCTATAAGGGTTCTTGTTATCCATAACTTGTAAACAGATTCTTCTTCTAATTTATACAAAATGCCAGCTGCATAATAGCGGCCATGTTGGTATTGTGCCATAGGTGAGCCAGTGTGCCGCGAGCCGTGTCTGGCCTGCTCGCCGTTCAAAACGTTTAAGGGTGTATTTACCGTACACGTCCTGATTGATTGTTCTGAGCCAAGGCCATAAAGCAGGCCTCAAATGAGGGCCGGATCCCATTAGAGACCACAGGCTGATTTATGGCCCAGTTGAAGAAACCGCCGTCCGTACCTGGATTCATACCCAGGTTTAATTGAAGGCTGTTGTGTGAGGATAATTCACTTTGTGTGCCACTCAAGCCGCCTGGTGTGTAGCTGGTAGGTGCTGAGAAGATGGAGTTGTAGAGGCTGTTGTAGGGAGTGAGTACTTGGGGAGCATACTTGGTGGAAGACGTGGGCACATGGATGTTCTGTCTGGTGTTGCTTTCTTTCTAAAAAAAACGATTTGAATTGTAAAAGTGCATTTGGAAAACATCAATTAACATGAAATTGTTCATAACAAATAAAAGAGACAAGTTGAACAGTCTGGTAAGAACTACATTTTTTATGGGTTGTTGAAGTACTCAATATATACATATTTCCACATTGTGGACAATCAAGGCTATCTAATCGAATCTAATATGAACTTTACATGTACAGCATGCTAGCTTCAGGGAAGTGGCTATATTGGCTTGAGTTGTGAGGTTGAGCTTGTCAGGTACTGTAGGATTAACTACATGTTGTTCTGTTTGACCTTTTGGGGTACCTGTGGTGACCTGATTCTTACTTCCTGTCACTGGACTTACAAAAGAATGTGGGTCCCTCCCACTATTGCATGGCATGTAGGGATATCTGTTGGAGTATCTGGCCTGTGTCCGATTTGCTGTCTCCATCATAACTAACACTAACTCTATACCTCCTAGTTTACTGGCCTCACCCTCGCATGCCAGACTTGACTCCCTTACCTATTGTTTTTTTGTTGATATATAGATTACATTGAGCATATATGTATATGTATATATCATGGCTAACATATGTACATACATATATCGATTGTCCTAATATTATCAATATGGCCTCGTTAGCCACCTTCTATTATTTTAGATTCACAAAGGCTTTTTTTTTACTGTTTCTTTTCACTTTTCAAAAACAACTTACTAAAACAAACAATGACCTCACTCCTTACCTTTCTATAAAAAAAACAGATGAAAAAAATGAAAACATAAGTGCAGGGAACGTCTGATTGTGCTTGACGTGAATAGAGGAGTGATATTTGCTATATCATAAGGCAACATGTTTCAGTTCAACACACCCAACACAGACTCTGGCTCTGGTTTCAAAGTAAAAACGACTAATACATGACTCAGAATCGCACTGGGGTGATTGTTAGTGTATTTTAAACACAAATGAACTGTGGGTGTTCTCTATAGAGCGCCACCAGACATTCCATCATTCATTCATTCAGTCACTCATTCAGACACACATAAAGGAACCAGGCCGGAGGTAGCCCCGAGATTAAAAGCAGAAATGTCACCTACTTCTCTATTCATGCTTGAAAGAAAGGACGCTTTCTCCTCTTATATTTTCGACTTCTTTAAAACCCTCCCATTTTCCGTTGAGTCCATTTGTGGTTGTCACATCGGTCTCCTAACGTCCCCTAGTGTCTCATCCTGCTCCCGTTCTGCATGCCCCTGTTGGCTTGCATCTCTGACACCAGCACCCTCCGCGCCCATGACCCTGCCTAGCTCAGCGCGCGCCTTTGTCTGCACGCGTGTCTCCATGGGTTCTTTCTTTTCGTTCTTTTTTTTGCACCCCTGTCCTAACCCCCCCCCCCCCCCCCCTAACACCCACCCCCGTTCTCCTCCTCAGACTCCTCTGAGCTTCCTGTCCCCCGCCATCACCACTTCCTGTCCAGTGTTTTCTTTGGGTTTTCCGGTTGGTCGTCTGTCTGTCTGTCTGTCTGTCTGTCTGCTTCGTGTTCATCCGGCGGCGTCCCCCCACACGCCCATCCCACCCATCGGGCCATCTAGTCGTGGACACGCATGGCCTGGGTTTCACCTTAGCTTGGATGGACTCATTTGGTTTCTTCTTAACCAAAACAAACCCTTTGTCACGTAACAAATAACACGCTGAATCTGGATCTGGTTTGAGCAAATCAAATTGCAGAGGACTTTTAAAGAATCCTCCGATTTTTATCCCGATTAGGCTATTTACTAAAACAAACATGTCACTAATACTACTGTTTGAATCAAACCTTTGTTATAACTGTACTAACAACCATTTTTGTGTCTGACTCTCCCTAACTTACTAAAGTACTAACCGATTTCGTTCACCCTCCAACCCAACCCCCCTTAACTCAACTGTACCTAGCACACAACAACCCCCCCCCCCCCCCAGCCCCGAACGTCTCCCATCCTTCTAACATTTGGGGAAGGTGTCAAATGAGCCCCCCCCCCACCCCACCCCCGCAGACCCCCTTCCAAAACCAAGGGTCTTCGCCTAACCAAAGGACACCGCTTGGATTAACCCCGTGAGCTTAAGGCCATAACTTTGTGGCCGAAGACTTCAGAAGCTGGATCTCACTCCCATGTAGATGAGTCCAGTCGCTCATAATGGTCCAGCTGCCAGACACCTGTCAAAGGATTCCTATTCGCTGAACAGACAACCCCTCCCTCTGCTCGGCCTCCAACTGACCAATAAGGGACAAGGGTTGTGGTGTTTATCCAATAGTGACTCCTCATCTGCAAATCCTTTCACTGCTAATGTAATGCATTCCATGTGTTAATGCTGACAACTAACTTTTCCTGATAAAAGTAAATGTACTGCTCTATGTGTGTCTTGTATCCCTTCTAGCATGAAACACTTCAGATGGTAAGTACTGTGTCATAGTATGAATTTATCTGATTGAAGAGCCTTTTTAAGAACATAGAGAGTTGTGTTGGATCCACAGGTGATGTGCAGACAAGGTAAGACTGTTCTGTTCTGTCTACTGAGCTCCGTATGGATTCAAAACAATACATTTGACAGGTCAACACGTCATATTTTGACAATGTCTGGATGTAAGATCAGCTGTGCTCACAAAAGGTCATGTCATTTTTATTTATTTATTTTTATGGTGGAAGAACAGGTATTCCATCAACGTTCTCCTAGGCTGGTATTTCAACGCTTTGCAAAGGGTTTCACGCAGAACTTAAAGGTTGAGCCTTCAGAGAGTACCGTCCAGACCATACAAGATGAAACATTCTAGCATACACTTTGGCCAAGAGAGACTCATGCAGTAGCCATTGATTCATTGTGGAGTGAGCGTCCACCTCCAGGAACAGGAGATTTCTACACTCACTATTATTCATGTAGCTTCACGAGTCAGTCTAGAATAGGGTTGGGTGATTTGACTCCTCAACTGTACATTTGAAAGTGTGTGTGAATAGTCTCTGCTATGGGCAGCAGTCTGTCACTTAAGCATTTTTGCAGACGTTAGAGCTCAATCTGTCTATTGGGAAAAAAAAAACAATTCCAGTGGATATCCAGCCTTCATCCATCCGCTGTACCAGTCCTAAGTCTCCTTTTACTGCACAACAAATAGCACAGCGGTAACAGCCTAGGTCTAAAATGCATGATTGGCCTGTCCTACTGTACATGAATAACAATGAGTGGTCTCAGCCCACTAGCGCATCTTGACAGTGGAGCAAAAAAAAACGACAGCTCGGCGAGAATCTCAGTCGACTTAAGGGTCTCCGACTGACCGGCCAGACTCCTGATGACATGATGAGAGGGTATCCTCATCAGGCCAGCGGGCAGCGAGTCCCGGAGCCCAGCATGGTCAGTGAGCCAGTGACACGCTCGGTCAAGCACGCCACAGCCCCTCGCTGTTCCAGAAACACAGCGGACGCACTCTTACCCAGTCTGGCTTATGGTTAGGGCAAGTGAAGTGTAAATGCTGTATCTTGAGGTGTAATGGATTAACGTTAGCTGGTTGGGTAGTCACACTAAAGAACCCGCAGACCTAGAATATGTTGGGTTCGCTGACCTATTTAATCAAGATGAAAATATATTTTTCATATGGCTGCAAAAAAAGGAGTTTGGCAACTCTTTTTCTCATTCAACTTGTTCAATGCAATTTTGAATGGCACATTTTGAACTTGGGGTGAAGGGCTTCACATAGCGCTAATTGCCAGGCAGTTCTTTGTTTCAAGAACAATAGCGGGGCTACTGCGTGCGTTTCAGGACGCCGCCCCAGTCAGTGTGATCAAACGCGCTCCGCGTGGAGCGGAGACGCGAGCGCGACGGAAGCGACGCGGGTCTCCTTTGTTTGCCTGTCGCCCGCCTCTCACCTCTCATACCTCGATAAATCCCCTTCCTTTGATTGACGGAGCCGGGACACCAATCATGTGTTGCGTATTCCGTTGTCGCATCAAGAGCAATGTTCTTGCTGCTGGAACACAGTGGGTTTGGCACCAGAGAGAGCGGCTTGTCAAGACTCTTTTAAGTGTAAATAAAGAGGAGTCTGAAACGCCTATGGGTCCAATACATCAACGTGAAATAATTATAGTTATGGATGACAAGGTGATCCATATCCCACTGTATTTATGACTTCAGTCAAGTCTATTGACAACAAGATGGAAACTTTAAGAAAATACCGGGCAAAATAGCAGTGTCATCCATAACAATAGTGCTAAATGTTTAATATTTAATTGTCGGGTTTTATATGTGCTCATAGCTGCCAGCGTCGGACGCGGACACTTTTACAAACCAAAAGTAGAGGGAAAAAATAATGCTTCGCAGCAGGTCGTCAATACCTGTCCTGCCCAGAGGAAGATTTTGTTGCTCAGTGTCATACCCTCTCTTGCCCAGGAGACAAAATTGTGCTTCTCATTTGAGGATCATTTAAGTCTCACTTTTGTCACAGTTGTTTCTCCTAAAACCCCTTAGGAGAAATAAAAAGAGAAAAAGAGGAGACATTGCAATGAGATACTGTAGAGAAGGAGGAGTTACATTTGAGATGTCCTTTTGAGAAGCTGGAGAAATGGGGAGATCTCTTGTTTGACTTTAATCTCTTTCACGACGTGACCTGTTTCTCCTAAAATCCCGTAGGAGAAATAAGACAGCAAAAGACGAGACATTACAATGAGACACTGTAGAGGAGGAGGAATCACATTTGATATATTAGTTTGAGAAGCAGGAGACATAAGGGATCTCTTGTGTTTGGGTTTAATCAATTCCATGACTCCATGTTTCTCCTAAGGAGTCCTTAGGAGAAATAAGACAACAAAACAGAGACACTGCAATGAGACACTGTTTAGTCTCTTTCATGACTCCTGTTTTCTTTTCCATTGGAAATAATTTGAAAAAAAGTGGAGTTATATAGGAGCCTTGGCTATGTTAGTACTCATGGTTGTACCATGTCAGTCTAGCTAACGGTTTAGTCAACTTCATTTGAATATTTCCCAGCATGCCGTTAGTGGTGTGTTTTCATAGGGGGAAATATTAATTTCTCAAGAACCGCTCATCCAAACAACTTGACACATGCCAATGCATTCCCTGGGATCCTGGGTAATCCGCCTGGAGTTCGTCTTCATACATGTGTGCTTTCTAATATTCAATCAATCAAAGCTTTATTTGTATAGCGCATTTCATACACAGAGGCAACACAATGCGCTTTACAGAGAACAAGGGGGGTGGACATAGGTTCCACCCCTACATATTCCAGAGGGAAGCAAAAAACCAGGGCTGAGTTTCCCAGAGGCATCGTAGCGCTACGTTCATCGCTACGATGCCTCTGGGAAACTCAGCCCAGTATCACCCAGGGGCCAGAAAAGTGAGCTGTAAAAATGATTCCCTGACCCCTCTCAACGAGACGATGGAGCAAGCTCCTGGAGTATGTTTGTCTAACGACTAAGAAAATTTGTAGAGCAATATTAAAATTGAGTCAAGATTGTGTAACTCGTTTGCAGAACAGACTGAGATGAATATGAGATGTAACAAACAGGTCTAATATGAGATGTAACAAACAGGTCTGGAATGAGAATTAAGTGAGTTTCTGTAGAGAGCTTTGATTGATCAGCCTGAGTAAAGTATGAGATACATGAGCTGAGTGTTATTTAAGACTTTGTTGAGATCTCTTTTGTAGATCAAGCAGGAGGGAGACACAGGAGACATAAGGAAGAGTCTCATTTTAATATCACACTGATCTCATTGCTGTCAAGGAGAACCAGTGGTGAAATAGAAGAGAACTGATCCAGATTGTTCTGTTCCAGATTATTCTTTCCTGTGGGTGGACAGCTGTGAGGCGTGTAGGCTTTGTATTGCAGACAAGCTCTATGATCAAACTTGTATGAAGGATGAAGGATGGTTAAGTGGTCATTAAGGCTGAAACACACTCAGTTCTGTCAGTTGTTGAATTGAAAGTTGATAACTGTCTCCAGCTGCACCAAAGTGTACAGGTGTGTACTAGCATACTGTATTTTAAGAATATTTATTTAAAAAGAAAAACAGGTACAGGCTAGCATCCCCTACCAAACTCACTTAAACACTCCACAGTCCATCCAAAATAAATATGAGGACAGTCTGTCGAGGGTTAATTTGAGTTGAATGAAGCAGCTGAAAATGCTCTAAATCAATCAACAACATAATGGCTTGTTGTAAATAAGGCCTTACGTCCAAAATTCCAGACTGTCCCTTTAACACAGAGAACAACACTGAGACACGGCAGTGAAACCATATTTAACTTCCCACAATCACAACCAACAGTATCTGAGGTTGATGCTTTAAAAAGTAAATTAACTTGCAAGTCACAAGGGTTTTAATCACACATTGACAAATTGATTGTAATTGTGCAGCAATTACAAATGCTGTATAAAAGATGATGTTTAAGTGTGCTAGTGACCTTTGGATTAGCCTTCCGTTGGCTATGATCTGGACACAATCCCTCAACATTGACTTTAGTTGGGGAAAGAGCTATTAGACGAGTCAATACTGTGGAATCTGTACTAGAAAGCCCATCTATCTAGTGATCAGTCCATACTGTAGGCTTGATCCCTGTGTAATCACAGTGTTGCTACTGTACATACAGTAGCAGACCTGGGTGAAATAGTATTTGAGAACCTTGTGAATATATTGCAGTCTCGTGAGACCATCTCGAACTAGCGAGCTCACTTTCGGTTTCTCTCCGCAAATGGCATTCCCCCTATCTGGGATGATTACAGTAGGCGGGAGTACTTGCCTTGACAGATTAACTCCTTCAGCCAATCAGTGTAACAAAATGTTTGTCAAATCCAGTCAGAAGAACGGCAAACACATATTTTCCTCCGAGAGACTCTGCTAGTGCTTACTCTTGTTCTTATTTAATTGTTATTGTATCTATTTCCGCAGTTAGTGCACCGATGGCTGTGTTTATTCTACTAACGTTAACATTACTGCTCGTTTCTTCGGGAGACTGTTTTGCCCAGCGGCCTGTGTTTACTTTTCATGCGTGGACAAGGGGAACCAATCATTGCATTTGTATATTTTAATATTTTATTATGTGTAATACATTTATGTCAACTTTTATGTAAACATTTGAGGCTGTTACTACGGCTCTGCCTCAGGGACAGCGGAGCACCAGGGACTTTCAATATGTAACCTCAGATGTCATCATCGCCCCCTCAGGATCCTCTGACCGCTGTATGATGATGCAAGCAAAGGCAACACGATGCTCACCTGCCATTATGCGGTGTGACTGAATCAAATCAAATCAAACTTTATTTCATACACAAAAACAACACAATGCACAATGTGCTTTACAAAAAAAAAGGGTAGGTGGCGTCGTACTGTACATACGGATCCTACCCCTAATTTTCCTGAGGGAAGCAAAAAATATAATGTTCAATTATAGCCAATTTGAGCCAATAAGAGAAATGTAAATGCCAGCATAGCATATAGACAACATCATGCTATACACTGAGCATTATAGCAGCAAGTAGGCTATCTATGCTACTCTGCTCAATGCAGCCGGCTTGTGAATCGTGCTCCGCAACAGTGGTACCAAGATATTTTAGATCTGTATATGTAGCGGACAGTACCTGTCTATGCTACTGTACTCTATAGAGGCCTGTATGTGTACCTGTCTATGCTACTGTACTCTACAGTATATAGGCCTGTATGTGTACCTGTCTATGCTACTGTACTCTATACAGGCCTGTATGTGTACCTCTCTATGCTACTGTACTCTATAGAGGCCTGTATGTGTACCTGTCTATGCTACTGTACTCTACAGTATATAGGCCTGTATGTGTACCTGTCTATGCTACTGTACTCTATACAGGCCTGTATGTGTACCTCTCTATGCTACTGTACTCTATACAGGCCTGTATGTGTACCTCTCTATGCTACTGTACTCTATACAGGCCTGTATGTGTACCTGTCTATGCTACTGTACTCTATACAGGCCTGTATGTGTACCTGTCTATGCTACTGTACTCTATACAGGCCTGTATGTGTACCTCTCTATGCTACTGTACTCTATACAGGCCTGTATGTGTACCTGTCTATGCTACTGTACTCTATACAGGCCTGTATGTGTACCTGTCTATGCTACTGTACTCTATACAGGCCTGTATGTGTACCTGTCTATGCTACTCTCCTCTATGCTGCTGGCTTGTGAAACCTGCAAACCTGCTCAACAGCAGCGGGATCAAAGACTTGCTCCCCAGAATACCGTATTATCCCCAGAATATATTATCACCAGAAT
Source organism: Borostomias antarcticus (assembly GCF_949987555.1). NCBI lineage: Eukaryota > Metazoa > Chordata > Actinopteri > Stomiiformes > Stomiidae > Borostomias > Borostomias antarcticus. The sequence continues at coordinate 3,962,750 of NC_140250.1, read as the reverse complement.
ACCGTATTATCACCAGAATATCATATTATCCCCAGGTTATTCGGAGACCCTGTCTGGAATGGGTGCTCAAGAGTCTTTTGAGACACATTGAGGCCTAATTGTCCACAAGGCGTCTTTTTCCAAGCTCTCCAGAGAACGTTATTATTTTGGGGGGCCAGGCACTTCAGAAAGGTACAATGCCTGTCAATGTTCCTTTCAACGACGTTCCCACCAAACTCCTCCAGGGCCCATATTAGAGCATGTTTTGTTGAGCTCATTTGAAGAAAAGAACGAAAGAAAGAAGCATTATCTTCTGCAACGGACGCTAAGATACTAGTTCTGAGACCCGTTGGAGCACACGATCACTAATTGGCCAATTAGTCCGCTCTAATTACCTAATTAAAAAATTGGATTCTCGGCATTGCCGTGATCGCTGAGCCTTAGGACTGCTAAACCTGGCTGCATGTAAACTGGATAAATGTTTAAGCCTGATGCGACCGCCAATATATGCATGGCACGTCATGTCCATGTGTGTTTGTGTAATAGCTGTCCTCTATAGAATCTACTGTATAGTGTGTGTGTGTGTGTGTGTGTGTGTCTATTTCTATCATTATTGTTGTATATTAATGTATTATTGTTGATGTAAATGATAACATGTTTATTTTCAGCCTCCCATTTCCCCCCTCCTCAGGCTGCTTTTGTATGTACGAATTTGTTCTGAATTGCTTGCCTGGGTAAATAAAGGTTAAATAAAAAAAATAAAATGTGTGTGTGCCCGTGCATGTGTGTGTGCCCACACAATGCGTGCCACCTGCTGGCTGCTGTGGGTAGTGCGTACTGCTATGACTAATTGGCCATTTAGTCGTCCCTAATTACGTAACTAAAAAATCTGGCCGCGTCACCCTCAGCTCGGGACCCTCGCCCGTTCCCGTGCCAAATATGAACGCTGCCAGGCCGGCGGTGTCCGAAGAAAATGACACCAGACAGAGATACAGAGGTTTGCTCATTCCTGTGTTAGATCGCTGCCGTTGTAATCAATGACGTCATACTGCCTAGTGGCCACATGCGAGCGTACAGTAAGCAAAAGGAATCCCGCACAAATTGATCTGACATTTATTTGATCCACAAATAAAGGTCTATGCTTGTATCGGTCTGGGCGGTGTCTGAAGGCTCTAGCTTCACTTTTGAGTCAAAAGCAAGAAGAGTTTTGGTCAGACATGTCAATCACACACACACACACAAACTCACAAAGTGAATCCATGAGAGTGTGAATGAAGTGAAGCGAGGGGGAGACCAGAGATGGTGGAGGAGGGAGGGGGGGGGGGGCAGAGGCAGGTGGAGGGGTGCAACGAGGGACCGGGCCCCAAAACACTGCCGCTAATCCGTCATTTTCCCTCTTTCAGCTGGAATCCTCACAGGTGTCTGGCAGCTGGCCTGCGTTGGGCCATTAATGACCCGGTAATGATGCTAAACACCGGCCGCGGTGCCAGGCTGGAGCTGGCCTACCCTCCGCTATGCCTGCCCGTCCGACCCCAACCCACCCAGGCCGCCGGCCAAACCCCGTCATAAACTGAGCGGAGGTAACGTTGGGAAATAACGCGGACGGCGGTCGCCCTGTTCCACTCGTGTTAGAAAAGAGCAGGTGGAATCAGCCGTGGCGTGCGGGTTTGACACGAGCTACGGTATCTCTCTCTAGTTTGACACGAGCTACGGTATCTCTCTCTAGTTTGACACGAGCTACGGTATCTCTCTCTAGTTGCACCGCGGACGTCTCGGAGACCACGTGTAACTGGCCCGTCGCTGTTAGCGCGCCGTCACTCGGGACGGGGGTGTCAACCCCGCGGTTCTTCCTCGACCGCGGCTCCTCACGCCAACCCCCCCGCCCACCCCCCCCCTCCCCCCCTCCAGCCTCAACAGAGAAGTGGCCAGCAAATAAACCGAGACCCCCCTCCCCCCCCCCCCAAGACCACACACACGCGGGCACACACCTGCTCACGCCCAAACACACACACACATGCAGAGCCCACTTATCACTGCCTACTGTCATCTTTCCTCCGAGCCAAGCCTCTCTTAATCTTAATCTCACCGAAGTAGTGACAGCAGACATAAAAATGGGTTGCCCTGTTGAGAGGGAAGTACGGAAAAATACAACAACAAAATTCTATTACAAATCTCAAGGGAAAAGTTGAGTGCTTATCTGGGGGCCGCCCTTCGGAGTACAGTTGTCTGGGTTCCTTTCAGGTCGCCTCGAGTAAGGGCTGCCATGGTTACGGCACTGTGTTGGTTTCAAATGCGCGGCCCTTAGTAAAATAGGACACTTTTGTTTTCGAAATGTGTCAAGGAGCTCTCGAAACACGAGTTGGTATTCAATGTGGACTCCATTGATGGTGGCAAACTTACAGTATAGGGACCACAAAGCCGTCAAAAGCACACTAAGTCTCTTTGTGAGATTTTGACTGCATTCCATTATAAGTAGAAGACACAGAGCCATCTAAAATAATGAGATGTCCTCACTCAGCCTCAATTCAGAGTCAACTTTACTTTCATCGCTACTGAAAGAAATGAGAAAAAAACCTGCTTTTCAGGCATTCTATGGAACTGTTTCTATAGTGTGTGTGGTACAGTTTCTATTCGTAATAGCAGATGTTAAATTAACAATTGGAGTGCATTTTAGCTAACCCATCCAGACACATTAGTGTAATTACCACACACACTGCACACTGACTACAAATCACGACACTTAGCAGAACAATACTGCATTTCCACAAAGCTCACTACAAACAATCATAATGGTACTCAGTGACTGCCTAACCATCATTATTAGACGCTTTGATGGTCAACATTTTAGTTTCATTTTAGCTACATGAACGATTTGGATCCTTTTAGGCAGGGCATTCAATTACAAACCCCTCATCAAAGTCAATTCAAGGAACATTTTATTGCTCGTTTTGTGATGTGTTAGAACTTCAATCGGGCATATTTCATGTTTAATTCCCTCCCCACCCTGGGATGCCTGAGGCAGAGTGTGGTGTTACATGTTAAACAGCCCCCTCATCTCGGCAAGGCTGGTGTTACATCTTAAAGGCGCCCTATCTCATCTCAGTTCTCATCTCAGTTCAGGTATAATGAAATTAAGGTTAGCGTACAATGACCTTTTGCTCAGGATCGAGTCTGGCATGCTAGCAATACTAATAGGCATTCTCTCTAGGCATTCTGGACACAGAGGGGGTGTGCCTATACAGACGCCTGACGCCTTGACAAAAGCCGACAGCCTTCCTCAAAATGCCTCAGGGAGGCTTTAAAAGATTTTTAAAAAAGATTTTCAAGAAAATCTTGAAAGAAAACAAGGCGCGTTTTCTCTCTGTTCTCCGTCGCCACCCTCGTCTCACTCCGTCGTCTCCCGGCGGCGTGTTTGATTCCGCCTGGCGGTGATTTAAGACGCCGCCCTTGATTGAGGTTATGTTCATTACGTTCATCTGGGAAAGTGTAGAGAATAGATGAGCGTTGAGATCAGACATTTGTTCCCAGAGGGCCGGTTGCCCAAAACGTTGGACTGGTGTAGTAGTGGGCACTGTAATTTTGAAATGAACGAAATGACCTATGTATATACTAATAAGCTATATTACAATCTGTGTGTAAGGAATCGACGTGTAAAACCTGTCTAAACCCTGCTGTTAGAGAATGAAACCAGTGCCGCCCCAGTGGCCGACCCTAGCAACTGCACTCCGGAGTAGCTTCCCCCGCCGAGTCTAAAACATCGAACTGAAAGCGACTACACACCCCCACAAAAAAAAAAAACAACAACAAAAAAAACCGCTGAGCATAAAGGTCATATCCTGACCTACTACCAGTGTTTAATCCAACCTCTTCCTTTCCTCTCCTCCGCTCTCCTTCCCTTCTTCCCCCTCTCTCTCTCTCTCTCTCTCTCTGTCTCTGTGTCTCGGCCTGTCTCTGTTGGGCCACGCCTGCGACAGGTGACCATATCGGTGGACGGCATCCTGACCACCACGGGTTACACCCAGGAGGACTACACCATGCTGGGCTCCGACGACTTCTTCTACATCGGGGGGAGCCCCAACACGGCCGACCTGCCGGGGTCCCCCGTCAGCAACAACTTCATGGGCTGCCTGAAAGACGTGAGTGGGGCTTCTGAATAAGACACACACACACACACACACACTGTGTGTGAGGTGTGTTCAGTCCTGGGTTCTGCTCCCTCCTGCCTCGTCAGCTGGGTTAAAGGCGCTACTGTGCTGTACACACACTCCACAGCAGGGGGGTACACACACACACACACACACACACACACACACACACACACACACACACACACACACACACACACACACACATACACTCATTCACAGTTAAAAAGTCACCCACTCTCTCTCTCTCTCTCTCTCTCTCTCTCACACACACACACAGACACACACACACACACACTCATTCACAGTTAAAAAGTCACCCACTCTCTCTATCTCTCTCTCTCTCTTTCTCTCACACACAAACACACGCACACACACACACACACACACGCACACACACACACACACTCACAAACCCAGTCCCCTAACCCAGTGCGGATGAAGCATATACCCACCCTGTGCCTCGTTTACAGTGAATGCAGTTCGGGTGAGAACTCGCTCCGCGCTCTCTCTCCCGGGATCTCGAGGGGGTTTGCTAATTCGCTCATCACTCTCTGAAGAAGTAAACATATAAATTAACGAGTAGCAGGGGGGAAAAACTCGACAATATTTACTATGATATTGCGTTTCTTTCGAGCAGTCTCCAAGCCACAATTAAGCACGCTGACAAGGACGCCAGTCCAATTAAAATACGATACCCTTATTTGGGCGATGGCTTTTTTTTTAAGCGGAGACACACATCGCGTTTCCCCCCTTAAAGGTTGGTGGATTGAATGGGTAATTAGTTTTTTCATCCGTTTTAATGAGTCCTACAATAATCGCTCCATCTCTAACTCAATCGTCGACCCCCCCCCCCCTAACATTTCCATTATTTGTGTTGCTGTCAGAAGAGAGGCCCCAGCTGATCGGCTTCCCCGGGCAATTCTGCCATCAGCACCAACAGAGAGAGAGGGAGAGAGATGAACAGAGAGAGAGAGAGAGGGAGAGAGGAAGAGAGAGAGAGGGAGAGAGAGAGAGGAAGCGAGAGAGAGAGGGAGAGAGAGGAAAGAGAGAGAGAAAGAGAGGGACAGAGAAAAGGAGAGGGGGAGAGAGAGAGGTAGAGAGAGAAAAGGAGAGGGAGAGAGAGGGAGGGAGAGAGATGAGAGCGACGAGAGACGCGTCAATTTCCCTCGGCGGAGGACGACGTTCAAAGCAGATGTTGCGACGGGATGAGTGGCAGAGGGGGACCGCTAACGATCGAGCGCCGCGCGGGAAGAGAAGGAAGAGTTCCAAAACAAGTCAAGGGGACGACGGCGACGGGCGATTCGCGGAGGCGCAGCGGGGAACGGGGACGTCCGTGGGGAGGGAAGAGCGGGCGCTCGGGGGAAGTTTGTACAGATGGACGAGCAGGAGAACCAGAGGAGGAGCACAGGGGATTCGTAAAGGTGTGACAGGGACATCTGTGTGTGCGTGTGACAGTGACGTGAGCGTGAGCGTGAAAGAGGGGAAGAGGAGGGTGGGAGGGGAGGTGATGAAGATTGGTCGGACAGGGAGGAGGGGGGAGGAGGAGGAGGAGGGGGGATGAGGAGGGAGGAGGAGGAGGGGGGGAGGAGGAGGGGGTGGAGGATGAGAGAGAGAGTGAACTCGGTTCAACTCTGGGAAGGATAGCGAGGCCGAGAGTAAAAGAAAGGGGCTGTTGGCGTGGGCGTTTGTGTGGGTGTTTGCATGTGTGTGCTTGTGTGTGTGTGTGTGTGTGTGTGTGTGTGTGTGTGTGTGTGTTGCCCTCTGGTCAGGGCGGTGTAGCGAGGATGAGCAGCGTGGCCTTGCGGGCCGGGGGCCCGGGCTTTCATGCTGTCAGCATGGAGAAAGGCCTTTGATACAGACGGCCCCGGGGCCTCCAGGAGCCCCGAGATCCTCTGAACGAGAAGAGACAGAGAGAGAGAGGGAGAGAGGGAGAGAGAGAGAGAGAGAGAGACGGAGAGAGGAGAAGGAGAGCGAGAGATAGAAAGAGTAGGAGAGAGAGGGAGAGAGAGACGGAGAGAGGAGAAGGAGAGCGAGAGATAGAAAGAGTAGGAGAGAGAGGGAGAGAAAGAGAGAGAGAGACGGAGAGAGGAGAAGGAGAGCGAGAGATAGAAAGAGTAGGAGAGAGAGGGAGAGGGCTTGATTTGAGTGTAACTTTCAAAGGAACCAGGGAAAAGTATTGCAAAAAAAGATATGAGAATGTGTGTGTCAGCGTGTGTGTGTGTGTGTGCATGCGTGTGTGTGTGTGTGTGCGTGTATGTGTGTGTGTCAGTGTGCGTGTGTGTGCGTGTGTGTGTGCGTGTGTGTGTGCGTGCGTGTGCGTGTGCGTGTGTGTGTGTGTGTGTGAGAGAATTAAATCTTTATGGGCAGACTCGGGTCCATAAAAGTACATGAGGAAGACACAAGACAATTAATTGCACTAATACACACAGGCTCTTCAGCCAGCGCTCCCGAAGCCTGGATGTGTATCGGGAACAGTTCATCACAGGGTTAGACAGAGCCACTATAGCGCTGTTATCTGACTCATGCAGGCGTTGCATGCATGTATACATCAAACTCCTTAAGAGTGCATGAAAGGTACTAGCCGGGCGTCGCCAGGCTGATCTCGCGAGCTCACATTCTATTTCACTCCACAGATCAGTCTGGACATCCACGTATTTACGTTTATCTAACACGGGGCGGGTTTAATAAGATGACCGAACAGAGGAGCGTCATAAGCTGCGTTTCTATGACACGTTTTCGCAAAATAAAAGCGTTATTTCTAAAGTTTCGACAAAGTACAATTACGACTTGCAGGTGTTTCCATTGAAAGGTGTTTTGCGCACGAGCCGTAATTCTCGTAGTCTAGTCTCGCGACGCCACACAATTCACGCAAAGCGCAACCAGGAAGTAAAGCATGGATGTATTAAGTAAACAAACCGTTGTAATATTTGAACTTTATTTTAGCTTTTCCCTCGACTCCGGCTCTTAAACAGCGCGCGTTTATTGTACCGTTGCTTTAGGGTCTTCCACTTGCTCCGGAGGCATATGTGTGTGTGTGTGTGTGTGTGTGTGTGTAGGTGTGTGTGCATGTGTGTGTGTGCGTGTGTATGTGTGTGTATGCATGTGTATATGTGTGTATGCATGTGTGTGTGCGCGTGTGTGAAATCTCGGCACTCCGACCCCTCCGATGTTGTTCTCACTTCTGCCCACCCGCCCGTCCGCCCGCCCCCCCCCTCCCCCTCCCCGGCCCCCCCCGCCCCCACACGACATCTGTCTTCCCTCAGCCTCCTCTCTTCTTCTCTCGTTGTGACCTTGCTACCCTCCTCGTTCACACCCTCGTCCTCCCTCCCTCTCTCTCTCTCCCTCTCCCTCTCTCACTCCCTCTCTCCCTCTCCCCTCTTCCTCTCTCTCTCCCTCTCTCTCTCTCTCCCGCTCTCCCTCTCTGTCTCTCTCTCTCTCTCTCTCTCCCTCTCTCTCTCTCCCTCTCTCTATCTCTCTCTCTCTCTCTCTCCCTCTCTCCATCTCTCTCTCCCTCTCTCTCTCCCTCTCTCTCCCCCTCTCCCTCTCTCTCTCTCTCTCTCTCTCCCTCTCTCTCTCTCTCTCTCCCTCTCTCTCTCCCTCTCTCTCTCTCTCTCTCTCTCTCTCTCTCCCTCTCCCTCTCCCTCTCTCTCTCTCTCTCTCTCCCTCTCCCTCTCCCTCTCCCTCTCCCTCTCCCTCTCCCTCTCCCTCTCCCTCTCTCTCTCTCTCTCTCTGGGCGTGTGTGTAATTAAGTCCATGCCAATGTTGTTGGAACGCCAGCTTTACCATCCTGACGGCCAAATTAAAAATTGATTTCTTCGACTGATTCCACAGTAGCAGAATACCCCCTCACCGACGCACACACACACGCACACATACACACACACACACACACACGCACACACGCACACACACACACACACACACACACACGCACACATACATTATCTTCCTCCGTCTCGCCTCCTCCACCTCTCTGTCTCTTCCTCCTTCTTTATTGTGTGTATTTCAGTCATATATATATTCAGGCGTACATATATGTCAATATAATTTTATTTATATAGCACTATTCATACAAATCTATGTAGCACATACTGCTTTACGTAAAAGGAGAAGGATAAAAACATAAATCATATAAACACAGTGAGAGCAGATTTAACACACACATACATGTGTATATATATATATATACAGTATTTATGTATATATGTGTGTGTATATACCTGTAGATGGCTTAAATACACACACACACTCACGCACGCACGCACATACACACACACACACCCACACGCGCGCTGACACACACACACACACACAGCCTGGGGCATCAGCAAAAAAGTGATTATGTCCCTGCCTGCTGGACTGTGGCCGATTCAGCTTGGCGGGTTTCTCAATGTCAAAACAAATCAATCCAGCCCCCCCTGAAGGAGAGGAGCCCCGGCCCATGAAAGAGAAGCCCCCGGAACACGGAGCAGCATATACCCCTACACATGTCACCCCTCCGGCCATGCCGACGACCGCGCGGACCGCCGTTTTTTTTTTTTGGGGGGGGGGGGTGAGCCGTGAAATCCCACCGGATCGTATCGCCGAATCTTTCCTGTGATTCCAGTCGTCGCGCTTGAGGCTCGTTCAGACCCGTACGCTCTTTCGTCCGCTTTACGCGTGAGGGGGGGTCGAGCGTCGCGCGGCCGCGCCGCCGGGGGAATGCACGCGGCCCTTTCGTCCGGGCTCCGCGCCGTGACCTCTCGACCCCCGGGTGAGAAGCGTCACCGAGAGAGGCGCGCGCCCTCCTTTTGCCGCGTTGCAGACGAGTCAAACGCCTCCGTCTGAGGGGGCGTGGCTGAATTCGGGGCGTTTTAATTAACGCTCCAGCGCCGTCTGGGTTTTTTTGCTCTCACGAGGCCGGTAATTAGCCTGACCCCCTCCAGGCTGTTTAAGGGGAGTGGGGGAGATGGTCCTCCTCTCTCCTCCCTCCCCTCCTTCTTCACCTCCCCCCTCGTCCTCCGCCCCTCTCTGCTCGTCCCTCTGCGTCTGGCCGTTGGTTTCTCCTCCGCGCCTCCTCCTCTCCGCGCCTCCTCCCACACACAACCCCCTCCTCTCTCTCCCCAAAGCTGGAAATACACCAGCCCTCCTGACTGCTCCTGACAAAAGTGCCCCTCCGAAAAGCACAAAGGAAGAACAAGCCTGAAAGGGTGAATACACCGTGGGCGCCTTTCAAAAGAGGAGAGGAGGAACCACAGTCAGGACGCGGGATCGTTCTTCCCCGCATTATATGTAGCGATGATGATGATGATGATGATGATGATGGCATGCCAATTCGAGCTCTGAAGCAAGATTTATTCTCTTCTGATCTGAAATCTGCATTGGTTTTACTGTGGAGTGAAATGCCCACTGATTGCAGCTGAAACATTTCTCATCTGTGAAATAAAATAAGGCTTATTGGAATTAAGAGGCACGGATTATTACCTCCCTATCGATGGCGTTCTAGATCATTTTGATCTGTTCATCTAAGTAGAAATAACGAGCAGAAGATTTGCAGAGGTTCGATCCAAAGGGTTTCTTTATTTCCAGACATACAGTTGCAACCGGTTTCTCTGGAGGGAGATGGGGGGGGGGGTTTCCGCCAAGAACGCCACAAATATCTTCAGCGCAACCTTATATTGAAAACTCGGACCGGATATTGATATACAGAGAGATGGCCGTTCCCTTCCCCCCCCTGGAGAGTGTTCCTCTTAGCTCAGAGGACGCCTAGAGCAGGATGTTCTCAGAGAAGAACCAACAGAACACTAGGAACTAGAACAGTTAGGAAAAGAGCAGAACAGCTAGTGCTAGCTCGTCTGTCGTCTCTGCGTAGCAGACTCGATATTCTCATTTACGAAGCGAGGCCGATGTGTAATGGAATCGCTGACAGCACATCGTGATCTAGCAGGTTTAGATAAAACACTATCTGTCTTGCTGACGTTTTCTGAAAACTAATCTAACGCGCTGAATGTAGATGACTGAATTATAAACCCCATGAGTGAAATCAATCGGCCAATCAGCGTTTTCTATCATTAATCCCCATGCCGTTTATTGAGCTTATGATTAGAACGTAAAATACGTCATTAAAACATTAATTTGTTGAATTCATTCATGGATGCGTTAGTTCATTCAAAGCCTATCTAACAGGAAGCACGCGGCCACACATCTCTCTAGACTAAAACCTGTGGCGCCGCGCACAGAATTGTCGCCGCGTCGTCAGAAGCCGGCTCCCGACAGCTCCTGGCAGCTCCAGACAGGAGCCGAAAACGGGAACCCCCGCCAAGCCGACGCCTACCTCCAGCTAGAACCCCCGCTGTTTGTGTCAGACTGTCGGCGCGGTTGTATTTCTAGCTCAGCACCCTTCCTGGACGCCTTCCTCTTCTCTGTATCCTGCTTTCTTTTTCACTTCTCGTTCAAGCACCAACCACCCACCCTCTCTCTCTCTCTCTGGCATCCACACAACGATACCATTTCCTCCTCTCTCTCTCTCTCTCTCTCTCCCTTCCTCTCTCTCCCTCCCTCTCTCTCTCCCTCCCTCTCTCGCTCTCTCTCGCTCTGCCTTACGCCTTCACCCTGCCGAGGCCCTGTCGGTTGCCAGGGGAGAGCTAGCGCGGCTAACTAGCATCGCTAATCCCCGCTAATGACGAGCGCTGCAGAGTAGCGGACGGTTAGCCCCGCCCGGAGAGAGGCTATGGTGGGGGGGTGGGGGGGGGTGTAATTGATCACGAAAAAAGTAACAGTTCTGACCAATAGACATGTTTCCCTGCTGGGAAATTGGAGTTGGGGGATGAGAGAGCACTTCCACTTTGGCAGAGGCGCTCGTATGAAATTGTAAAACTTTGAAGTGGGTTGGAAGAGTCCCAGAACTAATGTCAGATGGCAGTGTTTCTGAGTTGGGCTTGCTGTGTTGTGCAGATTGCGCTTGTGTGTGTGTGTGTGTGTGTGTGTGTGTGTGTGTGTTTGTGTCTTAAAAGCTGTGTTCATTCAGAGCCACTTGGCTGTTCTCTCTCTAAGAGAAGCTCTCACACCTTACAGCTGCCTCTCCTGATGACCACCTACACCATAGTCTATGGACCTGTCACACACACACACACACACACACACACACACACACACACACACACACACACACACACACACAAACAAACACAAGGACCAGAGAGGCAGCATCATAAACCTGGCTATCCAGACTTTTAGTACCTCATACATTATGAATTCACACACACACACACACACACACACACACACACACACTCACACACACGCACCTTCACACTCTCTCAAACATACACACACTCTCACACACACACACACACACACACACACACACACACACACACACCGTTATGCTCTCTCAAACACACACTCACTCACACACACAAGCACACACACACACACACTTTCATGCTCTCTCAAATACACACTCACTCAACAGCAGCATTGTGCTTCATCAAAGACTGTCGGGAACATTTGGCTGCAGGCCGGCTACAGTATATCCTCCCCCACTATCTCCCTCGGGTCACCGGAATAATCTATTTACTCTGCATACTGTATCTACTGAACCATGAGTCATAGTTTATCACCAACAAACAACGAATGGAAAGCAGTACTGTACACAGAGGGGTGATACAGTATACTGAAGGCAATATACTAAGACATGCTGTATGCTGACATAAATGTGCTGTACAAAGACACCGTACAGTGTGCTGAGACTGCATTTATTATACAGTGTCCTCGACTGTATATATATTTATTGCAAGGTGAAAAATGTTTCATTAGTATTAGTGATAGAGATGTAGTTTATGAGCTACTGTGAACTTTTACAGCAGTCTCAGTAACTTTGTACTCTCTCCCTCCCTTCTCTCTCCCTCTCTCCTCCCTCTCCCCTCCCTCCTCCCTTCTCTCTCTCTCCCTTCCCCCTACCTTCTCTCTCCCTCCCACCTCCCTCTCCTCTCCCTTCTCTCTTCCTCTCTCCTCTCTCCCTCCCTCTCCCCTCCCTTCCCTCTCTCCTCTCTCCCTCCCTCTCCCCTCCCTTCCCTCTCTCTCCCTCCTCCCTACCTCCTCTCCCCCACCCTCCTCCTCTCTCCTCTCCCTTCTCTCTCTTTCCCTTCTCTCTCTCTCCCTCCCCCCTACCTTCTCTCTCCCACCCTCCTCCTCTCTCCTCCCTTCTCTCTCCCTCCCTCTCTCCTCTCTCCCTCCCTCCTCCCTCTCCCCTCCCTTCTCTTTCTCCCCCCCTCCTCCCTCTCCTCTCCCTTCTCTCTCCCTACCTCCTCTCCCCCACCCTCCTCCTCTCTCCTCTCCCTTCTCTCTCTTTCCCTTCTCTCTCTCTCCCTCCCCCCTACCTTCTCTCTCCCACCCTCCTCCTCTCTCCTCTCCCTTCTCTCTCCCTCCCTCTCTCCTCTCTCCCTCCCTCCTCCCTCTCCCCTCCCTTCTCTTTCTCCCCCCCTCCTCCCTCTCCTCTCCCTTCTCTCTCCCTCCCTCCTCTCCCACCCTCCTCCTCTCTCCTCCCTTCTCTCTCCCTCCCTCTCTCCTCTCTCCCTCCCTCCTCCCTCTCCCCTCCCTTCTCTTTCTCCCCCCCTCCTCCCTCTCCTCTCCCTTCTCTCTCCCTCCCTCCTCTCTGCCACCTCCCTTCCCCCCTCCCACCCCCCCCACCTCCTCTCTCCCTCCCTCTTCCCTCTCCCCTCCATTCTCTCTCTCTCCCTCCCCCCTACCTCCTCTCTCCCTCCCTCCCCCTCTCCCCTCCATTCTCTCTCCCTCCCTCCTCTCTCCCACCTCGTAACACCCCTCCCCACCACCAGGTGGTGTACAAGAACAACGACTTCAAGCTGGAGCTCTCCCGGCTGGCCATCGAGCGCGACCCCAAGATCGCGCTCAACGGCGACCTGGTGTTCCGCTGCGAGGACGTGGCGGCGCTCGACCCCGTGACCTTCGAGACGCCCGAGTCGTACATCGCGCTGCCCAAGTGGAACACCAAGAAGACGGGCTCCATCTCGTTCGACTTCAAGACCACCGAGCCCAGCGGCCTCCTGCTGTTCAGCCACGGCCGACCGCAGGGTCCCAGGGAGCAGCCGGAGCTGCAGGCGCAGCAGCAGCAGCAGCAGCAGAGGCCCGGGCGCGAGCGCAAGACCGACTACTTCGCCATGGAGCTGCTGGATGGCTTCCTGTACCTGCTGATGGACATGGGGTCCGGGAGCATCAAGCTGAAGACCAGCAACAAGAAGGTGAACGATGGCGACTGGTGCCACGTGGACTTCCAGAGGGAGGGGAGGAAAGGTGAGAGACGCCGACGCACCGACGCGTTTCGGGTAGATTCTGGGCGTGTTGGTCGATGCGGGCTCTGTGTGTATCGGTTTGGGGCGTGTGTGTGTTTTGCGTGTCTTCTACATGCCTGTGTGTGTGTGTGTTTGTGTACAGTATGTGTCTTCCTGTGGAACTGTGTGTGTGTGTCCTACCTACCTGTGTGTATACAGTATTTGTCAGCCACCTGCCTATATACAGTATGTGTGTGTGCTTGTGTGTGTACACCAGAGAGCAGAGCTAAGGGCTAGCTATGAGCTGTGTGTGTGTGTGTGTGTTTGTGTGTGTGTGTATGTTGGTGTGTGTGTGTGTGTGTCTGTCACCTACCTATATACTGTACAATGTGCCTGCGAAACTGCATGTGATTGTGTGTGTGTGTGTGTGTGTACCTAGAGTACATATATATGCACATACCCGTTGTGTGTTGGAGGTAGATGTTGTAATATTCCTCAAACGTCATAGCTAACCCTCAGCTCTGCTCTCTGGTGTACAAACACACACACACACACACACACACACACGCATGGGTCATAGCTAGCCCTTAGCACTGCTCTCTGATGTACACACACACACACACACACACACACACACGCATGGGTCATAGCTAGCCCTTAGCACTGCTCTCTGATGTACACACACACACACACACACACACACACACACACGCATGGGTCATAGCTAGCCCTTAGCACTGCTCTCTGATGTACACACACACACACACACACACACACACACGCATGGGTCATAGCTAGCCCTTAGCACTGCTCTCTGATGTACACACACACACACACACACACACACACGCATGGGTCATAGCTAGCCCTTAGCACTGCTCTCTGATGTACACACACACACACACAAACACACACACACACACACACACACACACACACACACACATGGGTCATAGCTAGCCCTTAGCACTGCTCTGGTGTGAGTCTCTGATCACCATCCTGCCCTCTGCTGTAATTGCCTTTTAATAGACAATTAAGAGAGAGTCGTAAATCAAGGCGGCCTCAGTGAGAGGCCTTTTGTGTCCATGCCGCATTCTGCTTCCTTTGCTGCTACACACACACACACACACACACACACACCGGGTGTACACAAACACACTTAAACCAATTCATTGTCAACAGTTTTATTCAATTACAGAACATTCAGAAACACACACACACACACGTACACACGCTAACACATCCACCCCCCCCCCCCCCTTCTCCCCACCCCCCCCCCCCAGGCTCCATCTCGGTCAACAGCCGCAGCATCCCCTTCAACTCCAACGAGGGCAGCGAGATCCTCGACCTGGACGGGGACATGTACCTGGGCGGCCTGCCGGAGGCGCGCGGCGACCTGGTGCTGCCCCCCGAGGTGTGGACGGCGCCGCTCAACTACGGCTACGTGGGCTGCGTGCGCGACCTCTTCATCGACGGCAAGAGCCGTGACGTGCGGCGCCTGGCGGAGATCCAGAGCGCGCCGGGCGTGAGCAGCTTCTGCACGCGCGAGCCCCAGAAGCGGTGCAGCGGCGCCCCCTGCGCGAACGCCGGCCTCTGCAAGGAGGGATGGAACCGCTACATCTGCGACTGCACGGGGACCGGCTACCTGGGCGGCAACTGCGAAATCGGTGAGGGGAACCCAGGGGGGTCTCGGGAGAGAGGCGGCGTGTTCCTCTAAAGGGCTTTTCAGATAGGACGCGGCAGCGCTCTGAACCCCATTCATTTTCAATGGCTTCGTGCGGTACGGCGCCAAAGTTCAGTCAAGTTGAACTTTTGCGGCGGCGCGCTAAGACGCATACCCGCGGGACCAATAGAAAACAAGACTGCCAGGCGGGGAATTCAAAAAATGGCGGACGAGAGGTTAATCTTAGCTGTGTTCGGAATCGCTCCCTATTCACTATATAGTGCACTATATAGGGCGTCAGCCATTTTGTTTGTAGTGTCAGAATTCTCCACGGAATTTTCGTTCCCTATAGTCCACTAGGAAGGCCTACCTAGGATTCTATTTGGAACCTTTTTTGAGACGGTTCATCTGTCATTACAAACGGTTCTAAATAGTGCCCTTTTTTTGTAGAGTGTATACAGTGCAGATAATTCGCGAGCAGAAGCACACAAGGATAATAGTTGCGGTGAAGATAGACGGTCGTAACCACGCCGCGCCGCGGGCTCGGTCTAAACCGCCGCACAGCTGCCGCTCACTACCGGGAGACACGCTGGCGCTGCCGCCGGCTGCACTGGCTTCCCCGCGGCCCGGAGCCCGGTGGCGCTCGGGCACGCGCTGGCCCGGTCGAGGCTGGCTCGCTCGCTCGCCGGGAGCCTGACGGAGCGGTGGCGCCTGGCGGAGCCATCTGGGCCGCTCGCGCACTGTCCCAGGTTGTGTCGTCCGCTCTGGGCGGGGCGGCGCCTCGACGACGAGGCAGAGCTCGTGGGCCGCGACCGCCGACGCCGTCTGTGATGTCACCTCGCCAAGGGGGGAAGCAGAGCCATGCTTTGCACGCAGCGGAGGACAGAATGGAGGGACTTGGGGAGTGTGTTCTGTTCAAGCTACGATAATGATGGGTTAGGGAGAGATCTAGAGAGAAGGTGATTGAAGAGGAGGAATTTGTTTTCCTTTTTAAATTTTTCCTTTAAAACGTTTTCAGCAACAGTTTGATTACGGGAAGCCTGGATGCCAGAGAATCAGCTGGTGGTGTTGTGGTGCTCCACTGCCATCTAGTGTGGCTGTACGGTACTGCGGGGACATGAAGGAAAATGACATCACATACTCATTGTATTTCATAAACACGCACGCCTCGACAAAGTCAATGCTATATAATGAAACAAAAAATTAACTCAACAAATGGATCTCACAGATGTGGGGAAATGTTCCTTCCTACAGTCGACTGGTTTATTGATTCCTCTCTGCTCTCTGTAACCTACTGGCTGTCATCGTTGGGTTAATGCATATTCAACGATCGAAGAGCCTCTCTGCTTGACGTAACACACACGCACGCGCACACACACACACACACACACACACAGAGCAAAACAGAGAGAGAGAGAGAGAGAGAGAGGAGGGAAGATATAGTTTTGTATGCTTCACAACCACAAATATTAATATTAATTAAAATCATCATCATCAACGTTTATTTTGCTAGGCAAGTTAATTAAGAGCAACTCTTATTTACAATAACGGCCTAGGTGGGGGCAAAAGCCCCCTAGGGGATGGG
>NC_140250.1:3928606-3941106 GCF_949987555.1 Borostomias antarcticus | reverse complement strand
AGCAGGCTTCACCTGTACATCTGCTGCTAGCCGAAACTTTCAGCGAGCAGTGCCCTGTGGGGCTTCCCTCCACTCATACGGTAGAACTAGGGTTACAATACGTAGCCATCGTTCTCTTTCGTAGAGCTCCGCCCCACAGGGCAAGCTTCTATTGGCTTAAGCGGAGTTTCACGACCGCACCGTACCCGTTAGCAAAGCCTGGCCAGCCAGGACACAAGCCAGAGCTCCAAGGTGAGACCAACACTTGGCCCAACCCAAGCACTGGCCCCTACCGCGCTGCACTCAGGTAATCCCAGCTGCGGCAAACCAATGACTGGGGGAGGGAGGGGGGTAGTCCGGACTGCCGCCGTGCGCTGAACATAACAAGTCAGCGCACGCATGGGACGCAACAAGTGTAGCCTAAGTGAGCATGAGGCGGATGATAGGAAGCGCTCGGCTCCCAATCATGTACGAAATGAAACGCAACGAAAGATGGATCCGTGCGCAAAACACCCAGCGCCCGTGACGAGAACGACGGTCAGCGCTCTCAGACCACCGACCCGTTCGCCCGACGTCAAAGCGAGGAGCGACACGGTCTTGATAGAAAGCCACTTGAGGAAAACTTGCTCCGTCGGTTGGAACGGCGCTCCACACAGCGCGTTCAGAACCAAAAGCAATTCCCAAGGCGGCGCCTTAGCTTTGCGCACAGGGCGAAGACGGCGCACGCCGGTCAGAAGACGCTTGACTTGGGAACGCCCGTAGACCGTAGTCCTGGCGAACCCCTCATGATGCGTGGACGTAGCGCATGCCTACACCTTAATAGTAGATGATTAATAGTAAAATCGTCTGGACCGAGCAAGATCTCTCCCTCCACACCAGCGTGTTAAAGCGGCCCACTTGCCAGAGTGAACCGTAGCAGTGGACGCCGCCCGCGCACTCTGAATAGTATTGATCACTGCCTGAGAGAGTCCTCTACCAGACAATCCCTGCCGTTCAATAGCCAGACCACCAGGGGGCCGCCCCAGTATCAGACGCATGCAATTCAAGCCCTCCGCCTGGGACAGTGCGCTCGGCCACTGAGGGATGAACCACCAGTCCACGGACGTCATGGTCATCACCTCCTCCACATACCATCTCGATCAGTGCCAGTCAGAACCACTGACAGAGCCTCCGACCGTACCCTGGTAACAGCGGTAGCAGCAGCGCCTTCGGCCAGGGGGGGCATGCGCGGACGCGTCCTCCCCTAGCAGAGGCTGGTCCCCTTGACTCAGAGAGAACCAGAGGATAAACTTCTCTTCTCTCTCCAAGCGAACAGATCCACCTCTGCCTTTCCGATCCGAGCCCCGAGTTGAGCCACAATCAGGAGGATGAAGGCTCCTCTCGCCCGGATGCGGCCCGCCCCCGGGACATCAAGTCCGCCCCGAAATTCAGGCGGTCGGCTATGTGCTGAGCGTCGGCGTTGTGGAGTGGAGCCTCGCTCGCTTGCTTGTATAGCCAGATTAGGCTTCCGACAACTACCCCCCCCCCCGTCTCTCACTGTCTGTCCCGGTGACACACGGAAATGTTCTATCTGCCGTAGAAGCAATAAAACATTCTGACGCTCCAAACCGAGGACAACACCGAAAGTACACTCATTGCTCGTCAGGGGTACAGCCGGTTTACCTGTCAAAGGGACAGGGAAGGGCGCCGTCGCTCGATTCGAGTTAATGACCGCCGCTGGATGGGTGAGCGCTGGCGGCCGTACCAAGGGTTGTGACACTTTCAAACAGGGCAGTAATGACAAGGTGGACCTGGTTGAACACATACCTTTTCCAGCCTCAGCTGTGAGACCGGCTGATGTCACGTCTGCTGATGTAGCAGGGGAAGACGCCGTGGCTCGAACCTGAGGTTGTGACGAGCCCAAACAAGGCAGCAGAGAACCGGCGGATCTTGCTGAACACAGATTCTCCGCCTCAACAGTGAGACCGGCGGTTGTCACGTCTGCTGATGTAGCAGGGGAAGACGCCACAGCTCTAACCGGAGGCATCAAAGTTTTCCGATGGGACCGGAGCTCTGAGCGTCTGGGCCCTATCGTACTCACTCAGGAGTGACTTATTCACTGGCAATCGGCACCCCCCCCCCCCCCCCCCCTCCGCTCAACAACTTGTCGGGGGCGCACTGTCATTATTGCCTAGGGCGGCCAATCGCCTTCTGCCGGGCCTGCTGTTGCCGACAGCAGAATAGGTAGACTAGGCAGCGCCGCCCGAGGGACGCCGCCCGAGGGACACCGTACGGTGAGAGACATAGACGCTCTACGGTGAGTCGCTGAGTAGTCAAGATGACTTCTCTTCTCAGTCTTCTTGCGAGCTGAAGGTTTATAGGAGCAGTTGTGCAGGCGAAGCCCACTTATACAGTGGTGCACCGGACCTAATTGAACACAGGTTCGTGTATGTTTTTTTTTCTTCTGTCGATGTAGCTGGCTAGGGTTTCTCAAGCCAATAGGAGCTTGCCCTATGGGGCGGAGTTCCACGAAATAGAACTTAATTACAACACTACCATCATCTATTCCTTTTCCTGGCTACCAACTGATTACCCACATTTATACTTTTTGCTCTTCATTCACTCTTCTGTTTATATTGTGTTCCTTATTTTCTGGAATATATATTTTTCTTATCTTTCCCTCACCAAGCTGTTTCTTGTACTTTCTGTCTGCTGACACACTCTCACACTTGGGTGAACTCACATCCGGGCACGACCAAATATGGCTGTACAGGAAGTGGTCTCATCACTAGGTGTCCACAGCTGTGTATGTGGGTCGTTGTGGTCTAGAGAGTCCATTGTCACCTCAACGAGGCCACAATTGCTGTTGTGACAATGCCTCAGAATAAACTAGTGTCACATGCTGATAGAATGATTGCGAAATGTTGTTATGTCTGAGATGTTCTCTGACCGGTGAACATCCAAGGTAAGTGGAGCCCCTTTATCAAAAAGGAGAAACCTGCTGTGTGTGTGTGTGTGTGTGTGTGTGTGTGTGTGTGTGCGCGCGCGTGTGTGTGTGTGCGCATTCATGCCCGTCAATGTGTACGTGTGTGTATGTCTGTGTGTATTCGTGTGCGTGCACATGTGTGTGTGTGTGTGTGTGTGTGCGTGTATGCTTGCATGTCCATGTGTGTACATGTGTGTGTGTCCATGTATGTGCGCATATGTTTGCTATTCATGAACATGTGAGTTGCACAATATGCCTCCACACTTTAAAATACTTGGCTATGCCACCGATCAGACACCAGGTGTCGCTATAGCACATAAAATAGCATTTAGCTTCTCTGCGAGGGAGAGGCATAAGCAGTTATTTATTAGATTCCACCAGAGGGCACACACCGCCTTTGACACTCTGAGTCTGCTAATCACGTTTCCTCATCATGTGATCCGGACAGATGATAGCAGTGTGGTAGGAGAGAAACACTTCTATTGTATTTCAGCTGAGAGGGGTTACATGCTCATACATAGTTGATGTACGGTCGTTCATATTGGGCTGGCGCGGCTGTCAGCTTGTGATGGATTGTCCGTGTGCAATATCCTCTACAAAGACCAGCTCGGTTTTTTACAACGCCACAAAGCATTTTAATATCCTTAGCGTTTGTGGTTCCCTAGATTCATTGTGGATGGAACGTGGCGAGCATTTCATTGTACGGGGTAACCCATGAGAAAACCACCGCGGTGAGCTTTGGTCAACTTCTGGTCGGAAATGTGTCCGTGGCCGACTACACATGGACGTTTGCGGGCTTTGTTCAGGGAGGCGAGTCAGAGGACGTCTGCTGCAGTGTGGGTGATTGTATGGAAGACGGCGAGCTCACGACCTCGCGGAACGGCGCGCTAGTAGGAGCGGCGAGATGCGCTGCGCCATATGGCGAGCGCGTGGGGGCCCCGGCGCCCCTTCTGCCAGTGTCATATCCTCTGGCCCCTCCACCTGTGATTGGGGTTAGACACACAACAGCTTGCGTGCGGTCACACACACACTTGCTATCACACATGCGCACACATAAACACACACACACATGCTTTCACACAAACACACACACATGCTTTCACACATACGCACACACACACAAACATACACGTACACACACACACACACACACACAGAGAGATGAAGGCACATGGATGCATTGCATGCACACACAACGACACTGTACACTACTGTAAACATACACCGGATCAAACACACAGATGCACAGGAGCAATTCAGGTCCAATATGGCAATCACAGAAGGTGTCACTTGCATGCAGTAACACCTGTGTGTGTGTGTGTGTGTGTGTGTGTGTGTGTGTGTATGTGTGTGTGTGTGTGTGTGTGTGTGTGTGTGTGTGTGTGTGTGTGTGTGTGTGTGTGTGTGTCAAACCTGCTCTGAGCCCAGGCACAACTCCACACACCCATTCCGTACGCAACACCCATGATACCTCTCCTGTCGGCATGGTAACCAATAAACAAACAAGCCCAGGATTTTCAGGGCTCATGTCCTGGTGGGTTAATACAGCATGTGATTCATATTGATGCATGTGATAGCTTCTTATAGCAGTAGTATATGCTCAAGACCCTCTAGGTGCCTGTTTGAAATGGGTGTGTTGAAAGAAGTGAGCATATCACAGGAGTTTGTTTTAAGTGCAGGCATTCAGTCTTTTACAGTACATGAGTGGGAGAATTATTTCAGAAATGCCCTGATTTAATTTCCTCTTTCAGGCAATGCAATGCTTCAGTGGAGTTCAGGCTCTTAATTTAATATTCACTTGTCTACCAAACTCAGGTCAATGATATCCCAAAAGAGGCTTGTCCCGATTCCCTTTTTGGCATATAAATGTTCTTTTTTTGCAATTTCAACAACAGATACAGCACATTCACATTGACCATGCAATCAACAAATCAATTAATTTCCTTATACATACTGTAGACCTTTGGAGACCATCTGTAGTCTCCTACAGATTTAAGTTTCCAGCTCTTAATGTTAAAAAAAAGTAACACACAGCTAATTTGATAGCTGCTTTCTTCCACTTAGATACCACCTGACAACTACATTGTTAGAAGAAACACGTTCACTAATATTTCGACTTCACATACAGTATATTCCTCTCACTTAAATGTCACAGTTTCCCACCTCTCTTCCTCTCTCTCTCTCTCTCTCCCCCTCTCCCCCTCTCTCTCTCTCTCCCACTCTGCATGTGTAAATGTGGAATGAAAAAAAATGCCTCTTAAAAATGTTCAACATAAATGAGCAAGTAAAGTAGTCTTTTGAAGTCTAGTAAACTTCAAAGGAATATGCAATCTGTTCTTTTTGCAAGCTACAGTACTGTTGGATTGAAGTGAGCCTGGTTAACACTGTGAGAGTGGGAGGCAGAGTAGCTTACGGTACGTGGGTGTGTCTTATCCTCTATCCATGGTCGGGGATGGTTTCAGAATAGTCTTGGGTAGTCAGAAACAGCTAAGCTGTTCTAAAGCAATTTTGCAATTTAATTCTGATACTGTAGGCTATAATCAACTGTGTGGGCATGATGACAGGTGGGCGCCCAACGCCAGTGGTAGACTGTACTCTTATGTCTTCCTATGTCTTTCTTTCTGATTGCAAAGACTCACAAAGGTGTCAGTTTGTGATGCATTGCCATGTCCCCTCCATTCATAAGCAGTTCCGTTTCCTTTCCTAAACTCTCTCCCAGGGTCTAACATACTTTTGTAGCGGAGACTCACCACAGACCTCCACTAATGAAATGTAGGGCGGCCATTTTGTGCCGAGCCACCAAGCCGCACGGTGCAGCAGAGATTACCTCAGACGAGTTATAGCTTCCCCATTGTTGTTGTTGCTGTTGATGTTGTTGTTGTTGTCTTTTCTTAGCACATTTTGCAGCAATCTATGCATGAAATTGCCTTTTTAGATCAAGATTGAGTTGATTTCAAGTGCTTTGAGAACTGGTTGTGGTCTCCGCCAAAACAAAGATATTAGCGGTAGCAGTCTAGGTTATCTGGTTTTGTGATATGCCTTGATATGGTGGAGAGGCATCAGTATTGAAATACTGACCTCTTAATAGTTGATGAGAATTCTTGTAATGTGCGTGTTTCAGTAGATACTCCTATAGTGAAGAGAAAAGACGTGACCAATATACAGTTAATTAGTAGCTCACATTTTGTAGTTTGAACCAGCAAAGTGAAGGAAATGACGGGACCTTCCTCCCGGCCGGAGGTAAAGGCCACAGCCGCGGGAGTCAAAGGCCAGTTCTGAAAGGCGCACGTCCAACAAAACGCATTGTAAACGGATGACCTTACCGGCCCTGGAGAGCGAAGACGTCAGCGCTGTGTTCTCGTCTCCCCCCCGCTGTCTGCGTCCGGACGTTTCTGAGCGCCGTGTCTCCGTCAGAGCCGTTTCACACGCAGCTACCATGGAGACGGAAGGAGGGAGTGGACGACAGGAGAAGAGATGACATAAATAGATAAACAGTAGCACTGAGAGAGTGAAAGAGAGAGCCATCTAGAGAGAGACGGACAGAGATAGACAGATAGACAGAGAGATAGAGAATGAGAGACAGCGATAGACAGAGACAGAAAGACAGAGAAAGATAGAGACAGAGAGAGAGAGAGAGATGTCAAAGGAAACCTGGGGATAAGCTTCTGTACAGTATGATCATCAACCACAGAATCCATTTCCTCACTGAAAACAGTGTCCTGAGCAAATCCCAAATTGGCTTTCTACCAAATCATCGTAATCATAACAGACCATATTTGCACCCTCAGCACCCTAATTGACAACCAAATAAACAAAAACAAAAGATGATTATTCTCCTGCTTTGTTAAAAAAATAGCCTTTGATTCAATTTGGCACAAGGGTGCTGTTCAAACTATTGGATAGTGGTGTTGGTGGTTGTGTTAAAACCTATGACATCATCAACTCTGTGTACACTAACAGCAAGTGTGCTGTTAAGATTGGCAAAAGACACACAGACTTTTTTCCTCAAAGCCGGGGGGTCAGACAGGCATGCGGCTTGAGTCCGACCCTCTTCAACAACGAATTGGCCAAGCAATTGGAAAAGTCTACACCACCTGGCATCGCCCTAGTAGACACCGAGGTAAAATGCTGCTGTTTGCAGATGATCTGGTGCTGCGGTCACCAGCCAAAGAAAGGCTACAACGGCATCTTCATCCTAAACAAATTCTCCCAGAAATGGGCCTTGACGGTGAATCATACCATGACAAAGAAGAGTGTGCCGAAGTGTCTTTGAGCAAGACACTGAACCCCAAAAAATTGCTCACGTTTGGCATGGTGGCGCAGTACCTAGCACCGTCCCCTCACAACAAGAAGGTCTCCGGGATTTTCTGTGCAGAGTTTGCATGTTCTCCCCGTGTTCGCAAGGGTTTCCTCCCAAAAGAACCCAATATGAAAAATCTGCAGTAGAACAGATGCTCTGCAGTCCGGTCCCTGACCAAGTCCTGGACTGAGCACTTGGACTTGGTCCCCGGGCGCGGATGGCTGCCCACTGCTCCTGGCTGCCCCTGGAGAAGGACAGCTGGGATGGGCTAAATGCACCAGACAATTTCCACTGGTGACACGGAAATTGCCTGTGTGTTGTGTCCATGTCACCCCCTCACTCGTGTGTAATGTGTCACTGTGTGGCAAAATAAAGACACCCCCCTCTCAGATCCTGTAGTTATTATATTATTATACAACAAATATCAATTCTTTCTAGATATGATCGCCCTAGAAAATACACTAAAGTATAGCTATCAGTGCCACAGGAACATCAAGTTGAAAATCCCAATCCTAATCTGGTTTAAAGTACTAGACTGTTATAGAACCCATTTCCCCTTATGGTTGCGAGGTCTGGGGTCCATTAGCCAACCAAGATTTTACAAAATGGGATAAACACCAAATTGAGACTCTGCATGCAGAATTCTGCAAATCCATTCTCTCCATCCAAAGAAAAAGACCACACAATGCATGCAGAGCAGAATTAAGGACAAAACCCGCTCATTATCAAAATTCAAAAGAGAGCATTTAAATTTGACAATCACCTAAAGAAAAGTGACTCAGACACGCTCCGTAACTAAGCCCTCTCCTACAGAGAGAAACCCCACCAGACTAAACCAAATTATAAGAAAACACAAAGAAAACTCTGACACATTGGAAAGTATCCACCAAAAACAGAGCAAATTAGAAAACTATTTGGCCCTAAACAGAGAATACACAGTGGCAGAACACCTGAGCACTGTGACTCAGCAAAACTAAGGACATCTAGACTCAGCGAGCACAGCCTCGCCATCGAGAGAGGCCGCCACAGCCTCGCCATCGAGAGAGGCCGCCAAAGCCTCGCCATCGAGAGAGGCCGCCACAGGCAGACCTGCTCCCTGGAGAAGGCAGACTGTGCACCCACTGCAAACAAAGAAAGTTGTAAATCCAGCTTGGCTTTTTAACTACCTACCAACTTTACTAGGACATCAAAGTTTAGTTTAGTCTATTGAATGGTCCCCGTTAGCTGTCGCCATGGCGACTGCTAATCTTCCTAGGGTCCATAAAAGGACTTAAGACGCATACATATAATGGTACAATACCTAGCACATTCACACACAAACCTGACATGAAACATATAATTAAAATTGCACAGCTAATATTGTACATTCAGATACCTTGTATCATTACAGACAATGTACATTCCTTTGGTCATTTCATGTAGGCAAACACTTTAGGAGGGAGCATATATATATTAAGGGAATGATAATCTAATACAAATGGAGAATCAAATGCAGATAGTTCTCAATCATATGGTCAGCGGCCTTAGATGTGCCTTTACTCATTTGAATGACAATGGCCGGGTTTCCCGAACGAGTTAAGAAGCACTTAACTCCAAAGTACTTCTTAACTCCCATGCAAAGGGTTGCTTAAGAAAGGTTCCTTAAGAAGGTTCTTTATCGGGAAACCCAGCCAATTTATTTTGTGTGTGAGATATGTGCAGAGGCAAAGAGTTCCAGGACATTATTGAACAGTATATTACTGTGTGCTTAACGAGATTTGTTCTTGGGGGTTGGAAAAACTATGGAAAAATATCTGCTGGGTGAAATTCAGCAATTATGCAAACACAGCAGCAAGATTTGTGAACACTTGTGACAGCAAAAGGAAATCCAATAGAACACAACCACCATAAACTGTATCGCTGTATACCACACCGATCCTGTACATATACACACTACATACAAAGTTACCATTTAAATACATGTATAAATATTACACTTATTCACTCAATTCACCTATTTGTATTTATATTTACACTTTAACATGTTTGTGACTTTTTGTGATATTTGCTTTGCCAGTGTTAACGTGTTTCCCATGCTAATTAAGCCTTTTGGATTTAATTGAATAGAGAGAGAGAGAGAGAGAGGGAGAGAGAGAAAGAGAGAGAGAAACAGAGCAAGAGAGAGACAGAGAGAGAGAGATAGACAGAGGTAGATACAGAGGTAGAGAGACATATAGACAGAGAGAGAGAGAGAAGCAGGCAGAGGGATGAGGACAGATGCAGACAAACGCCAACAGGCAAACGAGGGGAGAGGGGGGGGGGAGAGGGAGAGACGTCTTGGCTAACAGAGGGAGATTTAAGGTCTAGATTCACCTCCTCCTTTTACAAGGCCCTCTCTAACTTACAGCACCGCTGGCACCCTGCCTGCTGCTCGGTAATGGGCAGGGAACATTACTGTACCTCTCTGTTCCCCTGGACAGAACCCTCTGATCTCCCCTGAGCTCTGCTCTCCTCTGTTCTAAAGAGCCATAAAGAACCTAGAGGCCATACACGGTTCTCTGGTGGTCCCGGTGGGAGGAACCTCTGAGAAACGCTTTTTTTTTTCCGCCTAAGACCATTTTACCTCCAAGGGTTCTACTGAAGAACCATTTCAACAACAAACGCCTCAAAGATGTACAGTAGATACCGTATCTATTTGAGGAAGCGGCGGTCTTTGAGCCTGTGTTTACACAGCGTTAACGCCCCTAAGTCCACGTCCAGCTGGCGAACGGACAAGCCGTCACTCGAGGGAGCGGGCGCCGTCTGGGAGGAGATGGCGAACCGGGGGGGGGGGTTGAGGGAGATGGGTCGACCCCGGGACCGGTGACAGCCGGCGGATAACGAGGCGGGCGGCAGCGCATTGAGGCTGTCCGTGTTCATACCTCCTCGCCGGAGTGACGGCGTCTCCCAGGGCGCAACGCCGCCGCCGCCGCTGGTCGGGGCGAATCATCAGAGTCCAGCTGGAGCCGCTTCCTGGATGGGGGGATGGATAGAGGGGAGGGGGGGGGGGGTCTGAAAAACAGCTGAAAGAGAGTAAAGTGAGTAAATGAGAGGGAGAGGGAGAGAGATGGAGATAGGGAGAGTGACAAAGAGAGAGCTAGAGAGAGAGAGAGGTGACGCAGGATTGATCTCCCACCCAAGTATGATGTAATCAATATCTCTTCCATCAATATCATCACGAGTACTTTGTGTGGCGACGGCCGCCATCCGCATTGCTTGGAGATTTCAGCAGCACTTATCTCACCGAGTATATTAACAGCTACACTGATGCACCCGCACGCACGCACACACACACACACACACACACACACACACACACACACAAATGCACGCGCGCACACACACCTTAGAGAGATTTAGGGGGGGGGAAGGGAAGTGCAAGGTTTTGACTCTTTGTCTTTGTCTCTCTCCCTCTTTCTCTCGCTATCTCTCTCATGTTCTCTCGCCCTCTCTCTCACTCTCACTCACTTTCTCTCTCTCTCTCTCTCTCTCTCTCAATCTCTCTCTCTCTCTCTCACACACACACCTTATTGTTGATTTAGGGGGGGAAAGGGAAGTGCAAGACCTTGACTCTTTCCCTCTATCTCTCTCTCACTTTCTCTACATCTATAATATATGAAAGTTTCACTCTTTGAATTACATTACGGAAAAAATAATGAACTTTCCACAATATTTAAATTTTCTGAGAGGCACCTGTACTCCCCAAGGGAAGGAGCCGGAGCCCAGATGGGTTGTGGGTAAGTCCAGCAAGGAACCAATCCCGTTACTTCGCCCTGGGCCATGTGACTGAACAAACACTACGTAGTGCCCGTGTGTGAATGCCATATGGGCCTTTAATTCTAGCTAGAGCATGGATCCTATGACTGCTACGGGGATAAGTCTGTCAAACACACACGCACGCACGCACGCACGTACAGTACACGCACACACACACACACACACACACACGGTATGCTACTGTATCCCCTGAAGCTTAGGCTGAAAAACAGTTCACTCGTTTCAATAGCGCAGGACTCGTTTTTTATTACCTAGACTCTCCACGTTTTGAAAGTCAATATGAAGAGGCTTTTAACATAGTTCATGGTCATGAATCTTAAAAATGGACCCGTGGGTCCTTAACCGAGGTTTGATTTGCACAACGGTACCTCCTAGAATTCAACTGCAGTCTGATACGTAAGAAATAGCGACAGTTGTCTGGCTTTTCAGCTGTCGGGAATGGAGATTGTTTTGTGACCAAAGGGTTTGCTGCATAGAAGAAACGTATTGCATTACACCATAACTGTTTCAAAGAGATATCTTTTCACTTGATAAAAGCATTTTAGATTGAAGTATAATTCAATACGGTAATATATCCCTTTTTTCCATTCCAGACTTATGATTTTTCGAGTCAGACAAAATGGTTGTTATCAGTTTTCATTCAGGCAAACATTATTATGACATTTGAAAGGTCATTATGCAGTGCATACATCAATTTGCTATATTGTAAAAATATTCATTTTAGTTTCATTTCAGCATTAATGCATACCGGGATGACCTTCCATACTATTGTCTCTCTTCTTTTTGAATATTGTTTCAAAATAAACCCCTTTCTTTCTCTCTCTCTCTCTCTCTCTCTCTCTCTCTCTTTCTCTTTATCTCTCTCTCTGTCTCTTCCCCTCTCTCTCTTCCCCTCTCTCTCTCTTTATCTCTCTCTCTCCCCTCTCTCTCTCTTTATCTCTCTCTCCCCTCTCTCTCTCTTTCTCTCATCTCTCTCTCTTCTTTCCCTCTTTCTCTTTCTTTCTCGCTCTCTTTCTCTCTCCCTCTCTCTCCATCTTTCTTTCTCTCTCTCTTTGTCTCTATCTCTCTCTCACTCCTTATCACCAGCGCTGCACCGGTTAAGCAGCAGGGTGAACGTGGTGCCGCGCGCAGGTAGATCCTGGCGAGCCCGGGGGTTAAGCCTCGAGCGTCCGCCGCGTGACTGTCACGGTTAGCGGAACGCGGCCTGACCGGGCTTCCGGGGGGGGAGCGACGTGCCTCTGGGGGGCGGGGGGGGGGGGGGGGGGGGCGGCGTGCGTCCAGACAGCGCAGCGAGTCACCAGGCTGTGAAGGTTATGCGGGGCGAACAGCCATTAACTTATGACAACACGGGCATGGCCGCCGCGGGGATTGCTTTGTGTTTGTGTTTATATTTGTCTGTGTGTGTGCGTGTGGCTGACTCCGCATACCCAGGTTAATCCGTGTCTCCGCTCTCACGCGGGC
>NC_140250.1:3891159-3926159 GCF_949987555.1 Borostomias antarcticus | reverse complement strand
CCTGACGGGCGCAAGCGGCGGCGGCGGCGCGGCGCTCTGGTGATGCGGTCCTGCGCTCCTCGCCAGGCCCTCCCACCTCTCGGCTGCGTAGCGCTGACCCTGTAACTCCTCTGCTCATTAAGACTGACTTCCTTCCTTCCTTCCTCCCCTCCCTCCTTCTTTCTCTCTTTCCTTCCTTTATTTCTTCCTTCCTTCCCTCCTTCTGTCCTTCCTTCCTTCCTTCCTTCCCTCCCTCCTTCTTTCTCTCTTTCCTTCCTTTATTCCTTTATTCCTTCCTTCCTTCCTTCCTTCCTTCCTTCCTTCCTTCCTTCCTTCCTTCCTTCTTCCTACCTTTCTTTTTCCGTTCTCTCCTTTAAGCACATTTTGATATAATTTGACTTGACAGATGAGATCAGTGTTGTGGATAGCTTGCTTTGACCAATCCATTCATGTCAGATCCAGCATTCTTTCAAGAAAGGAGTTTAGGGAAGGATGCAACTATTTGGAATATTGGGAATAGTGCATTTGTCCCTGACCCATGATCAGCTTTACATCTCATCCCAACCGCGGCAGTAGGACATTCAGATGAGTGCCCTGATCCTAAGTCAGCGCTTGCAGGTACTGAGCGCTACCCAATCCACAGCCATTCATTCAGTCTGTTTTTGTTGATTACATTGGATTCATCTCGGCTGTTTACATGGCAACACTGCAGTCATCAGAGAACGTGTAATAACTCAACGACATGGAAACACATTTCATTTCCTGCACACGACGACGCCGACAGGAGACAACCCACAACCGAGCGTTCAGCTCCATCACTAATTTTTAGTACCCCATCCCCCGGGCTCGCCTCGCATAAATACCTGCATGACAGGGTGATCGACAATCAGAGGAATAATTATGACGGCGGAGGGGGGGGGGGGTGTCAAAATAAACAAAGAGATACACACACAATCAGCGCACCTCTCCCGTCACGAGTTCACAAAGAGAAGAGAGATCGGGCGAGAGTGCGACGACGAGACTTAATTGCGTTGCCGGGCCGTTTTAATGGGCGCGTTAAGTAACTGAGCGCTCACGCTTAGAATGCTCCCTGTGAGCGCATTTTATAAAACACTTAACGTTCTGCTCATTCTGAGCGCTGATCAACCGTCATATGTCAAAAACATTCACTGAAAATGGCTTTGCAAAAAGCAGTAGTACTGTAGGTGCGTTAACCTCCCAAACTGTGAGGCGGGCCTCCCCTGGGGGGCCCCAAAGAAATTCAGGGGAGGCGCGGAGGGATGGTTAGAAAAAAAAGAAGGAAAAACATGTTTTTATTTTAGAAATTTCTGTTTTTTATGAATGAGACGTGATTTTAAAGGTCAGAAAATAGAAATAAATAATGGGAGAGATGTATTCTAAATTTGTGGATAGTGCAGAGAGAGCCTCCCCCCGCAGGCATGAATGTATTGTGCGAAAACGTCATAACGTTAACTAGCAACAGGTGCCACTGAGCTAACTTAGCTGTGTAACGTTATGGGCTAGCTAACGCTGCCTTGCAAAATGGACACATTTGGGGGGTTGGGGGGGGGGGCACTGGTGTGTCACTCTTTTCAGAGAGGAGGCCCACATTGATGGAGTTTGGGAACCCATGATCTACAGTATGCGACTCATTTCCTCTTCGGTCACTAAAACGGATGCCATTAGTGTGCCATCAGCACTGGAGAGGTGTGCGAGCATCCTTTTGGGATCCATCTTCTTTTGTGCTTGCTCAGACCGATTGTAGTTTAGAAGTGCTCACTTCGCTCTGAGCAGATCAGTCTGAGCGACCTGTTAAGTGTGTTCTACCCTCTGAGCGAAGCTGAGCCGCTCAGTTACTTAACGCACCCAATGATTACCTGCGGTCCCCCTTGTTTCCGTAGAGATGAGTGTGTGTGTGTGTGTGTCAGCGCTCACGGGCCGTCAGGCCGTGCGTTACCGGGGCATCGGGGTGCGGTATCGCCCTCACCGTCGGAGGGCGGCGCCCCAATTATGCAGAGGGAAGAGTCCTCCGGTCGCAACTAACTCCCCGCTAACTCTCCAGAACGCCGTTGCGCAATAGGCCTGGGCCGACCGGTTCCGTCATGGGTTGCTAGTTTGAATCCGTGTTGAGTTTGGGTAAGAGGCAGCGAGGGTCAGGGGCGGTAAATACGTGCTGATACACAGTCAGATCCCTTCGTGACCCTGTTCGGGTCTGTACGGTTCCGTGCAGAACCCTTTTCCAGGTCCGAGAGAACCGTATGGGTTCTTATGAAGCCCCTTACGGAGCTGAAAATAGCTCTGGGGCCTTACCTTTTTTTTTCCAGAGGGTTTTTCCATTACAAATAGTTCTGCATAGCACCTTGTTTTCAGGACAGTATCTACTTCCTGTTGGGCGGCTCCTAGAGCCTGTGGGACCAGGATTGGCCGGTCACGTCGAACGCGCTAGAGGCCGTCTCTGGCCCTCGGCGGTCTTCCCTTGGCAGCGGAGGTGCTATATTTAGTTAGTCTGATATTGCCTGTCTTGCTGGGGTTTTGCCCCCCAGGGCAGCGTGCCCTTGGGCTCTCATATGCCCCCTAGTGGTCATGCATGATGAATAACACTGCACCTCCATCTAAAAAGCCATCCTCATACATCACACTGTATTGTTCCGGGTACACTCTCTCTCTCTCACACCCTCATACTCTCTTTTCTCACCCCTTTCTCACCCATCATTTCTTCCCCCATCAAAATTCTTTTTCGTTCTCCCTTTTCTTCAAGTTCTCTCCGTCTCTCTAATAATCCCTTTCATTCTCTCTCTCTCTCTCTCTCTCTCTCTGCAGTAGCAGGCGTTTTCCTCGTATTTACTTCATACATACAGCCAGTGTGATTAAAAGTCTCCGTATCCAATTCCCCGCGCTGTATTTTGAGACAAAAGTCAAGGAGAAAGGCTACCCCACATGAAATGGGAAAACGATTCTCCGGCGCGCGCGCGCGCGTGCGGGCTGGGGGCTCGGGCGCTATCAATTGATGGAACCTTTTTCCTCGAAAGTAAATCATTTCACACAGAACTGGGGGGACAATTGCATTCCACCGAGATATACTTCATCATCGCAGCAGAACACCTAGGGCTAGCGAGCTGTAGCCAGCCTCCACTAGCACTCGCTGCCTGTCACAGAGAAGCCTCCGTACTATCGAACCCGCCTCATGCATAAACAAATAGATCTTCATAATCTTTTTTTTTTTTTTTTTAAACAAACATGTCAAAACAAAACAAAAAACTGAAAATATGGTCGTGTTCCAGTACACAACAGCTTGTAGGTGGTTGAATGGAAGTGACTGGTTACCTTAAGGCACTGTTTATTTCGATGTGGTCAGCCATGTGGAAGATTCCCCTCATTAAAGTCCCTTTCTTCACACACCTATAATTCTCAGACGTGACCATCATTTTCTTGGTGAGTGCTTCCCGGACTTCCACCATAACACGTCGACCACCAGCTGCCAGAAGCTTTTACTGTACCTTGATATCAGCCATCCGCTGTGTGTTTTATTTTAAAGTGCAATAGATTTTTTACCTCTGGTTCATTTTCTAATTTATTCCTCCTAACGGTTCTCTTTTGAAGAGAACATTTTCTCCCAGGCTGTGAAAAGTGGCGCAGATGTTAGCGAGCGATTAGCATTAGCCGCGACTGTGACTCGCTCTCTCCCTCGCGGGCGCGCAGGCCGACCCCGTGGACTCGTCGTAGAATTGAAATGATGGACAGATTCAATCGATTCTGCTGAAAACGCAGTTTGTCTTCCGCGCTGTCACTTAACGCAACCCCCTGACGCACTGTATATAATCGGGCCGTGTCATTAGAAAGATATAAATAGCAAAACCTCAGCTGAAGAGAGAGAGGAGGGGAGGGGGGGGGGGCACACTGTAAATCTGACCTAAATAAGCAATTCCACCCTTTACATATGAAGCCAAAACTGTAATTTTCATGCTTGTACAGGAGTGAAAGAAGAGAGGAGGGTGGTAAAATAGGAGAGGGAGGGAGAGGAAGGGAGAGGAGTGGAAGGGAAGAGCAGCCGTGTTTAAGACCCTTTCTCACTCGAAGAGACTGCGAAAGAGTGCTGTACAATGTTCAGACGAGCTCAGTGATAGGCTGCCGTAGTGTTCTGAAGCTCAGTGATAGGCTGATGTAGTGTTCTGAAGCTCAGTGATAGGCTGATGTAGTGTTCTGAAGCTCAGTGATAGGCTGATGTAGTGTTCTGAAGCTCAGTGAGAGGCTACTTTACTGTTGTGACGGTGACATGTTTACATCGGCAGGCTCATTTTAACATTTTTGAGGTTGTTCTTTGACGGCACCCCGCTGGGGCCGATTGACTTCCACGACAACTTCAACTTCTTTCATCGTACAGAATTCATCTTTCTTTTCACCATTCCTTTTGTGTCTTTGAGTTATTTGTACGTGCGTGTGTCGGTTTGTTTGTTTGTCTGGGTGTGCGTGTGAAAGTGAGTGTCTTTTTATGTCAGTGTCTCATTGAAATCGTGTGCGTTTGTGTGTGTGTGTGGATGTGTGTGTGAGAGTGAGTGTGCGCGCCTGTGTTGAATGAGCACGCAGGTTTTCTCTATAAATACAGTACACCATACTGTTCAACGTCCCCTGTGATCTAGTAGTTGCCCTGTACTACACCGCCCCCCCGAGCGCCAGCCTTCTGGGTGACCTGACTCCCCCCCCCCCCCCCCCCCGCCCCCTCCCTAACAGGTAAAGGGCCGGAGACCCTCTTCGCGGGGCAGAAGCTCAACGACAACGAGTGGCACACCGTGAAGGTGGTCCGGCGAGGGAAGAACCTGCAGCTCTCCGTAGACAACGTCACAGTGGAGGGTACGAGTCTCACACATGACCCAGGCAGGGCTGGAGAGGGGGAGGGATGGAGAGGTGGAGGGATGGAGAAGTGGAGGGATAGAGAGATGGAGAGGTGGAGGGATGGAGAGATGGAGAGGTGGAGGGATGGAGAGGTGGAGGGATGGAAGGATGGAGAGGTGGAGGGATGGAGAGATGGGGAGATGGAGAAGTGGAGGGATGGAGAGGTGGAGGGATGGAGAGATGGGGAGATGGAGAAGTGGAGGGATGGAGAGGTGGAGGGATGGAGAGATGGGGAGATTGAGAAGTGGAGGGATGAAGAGGTAGAGGGATGGAGAGGTGGAGGGATGGAGAGGTGGAGGGGTAGAGAGGTGGAGGGATGGAGAAATGGATGGATGGATGGAGAGATGGAGGTGGAGAAGTGGAGAGATGGAGCGGGCGGCCATTTTGATCAGCGGAACAACGGCTTGGGGAGGGAGACAGGAGAGGGCGGGGCTTCCCGGGGGCGCGGGGAGGGGAGGGTGGAGGAGAGGAGAGGTGAGAGGAGAGGTGCGTCCCGAGGCGCGGTTTGACCCTGTGAAGTGAGGCAGATCCCAGCTGCAGACAGTTGGAACCGGTTGTGGCGTGTGGCGCCGCGCCCGGGAGAATAACCCTGGCAGGGCAGGCGGAGTTTCAGGCTGAGGGGTTTTTAATAGGCATCCAGGACGTGCTCATTACTGCACATTGCTATCAAGCGCATCATCACATTGTGCGCACATAATCTGAGGACACATTAACAGGATGTGGGTGAGGCAGAGCGGCCATTATTGGACATTGGCAAGAATATGTTGCATCGTCGTACGTATGCAGGTTTGAAAACGGCACATAAGGAATGTACTGTTTTGCTGCCTACAGTAGGCAATATTTTGATGTAGACTAATCATTAAAAAAGCATAACTCTAACAAGGCTCATGAGGCAATAGTATTAGAGCTCCTGATCGCTCCCATCTACATACCATATGGTGCCAACGTCGTAATACTGTTGGCTCACGAGCCTTGCTAGAAGGTGGGAACCAAACCTCTCACATCTCAGACTGAGGTAAACAAAACATTCATTTCGACACTGTCAACCGTTTTTGTTTTTTGAATGATAAATTCTAAATCAATACTTTTTTTTGGGGGGGGATACATGTATTCTGGACCTTTCTAAAAGTCCTGTGGATGTTGTTTTGGGGGGGGGGGGGGGGGATTTGTTTTGTTTTTTAAATGATTCGTCTACATCGAAATCTTGACCATTGCACCTTTAAGTTCCTCCTATTCAGTATGGACATGCTACCATCCACTCACCCCCCTCCCCCCTCCCCCCCCCCCCCCCCCAGGCCAGATGACCGGCGCCCACACCCGCCTGGAGTTCCACAACATCGAGACGGGCATCATGACGGAGCGCCGCTTCATCTCGGTGGTGCCCTCCAACTTCATCGGCCACCTGCAGGGCCTGGCCTTCAACGGCGTCCCGTACCTCGACCAGTGCAAGAACGGCGACATCTCCTACTGCGAGCTCAACGCCCGCTTCGGCATGCGCCACATCATCGCCGACCCGGTCACCTTCCGGACGAAGGGCAGCTACCTGGCGCTGGCCACGCTGCAGGCCTACGCCTCCATGCACCTCTTCTTCCAGTTCAAGACCACCACCTCGGACGGCCTGCTGCTCTTCAACTCGGGGGACGGCAGCGATTTCATCGTCGTGGAGCTGGTCAAAGGGTGAGCGCCGCCCGCTTTCGGCCGGGTCGCGTGGTGTCGCCGCGCCGTAGTGATGTCGCTATCGGGGACGGTGTGCGTTGAGCGCAGTGAGGAGAGGTGCTAGGGACCGACCGTTCTCCGAAGGGGGGGGGGTTTCATTGGGAAGGTTGAGATTAACGGGAGGATGTAATTACAGTAAGGCAGAGCTGAGGGGGAGATAATTTAGGACGGGGACCGGCGGCTCCGTGAATCACTGCTCGCTGGGGGAGGGGGGGGCCCCGTGGGACTCTGGGGGCGCGATAACGATCCGTTTGGTTTATGGCGCTACTGAATGGTGAAAACAGGTTTTATGGGCGTGGAAGAGACGTTGGGGAAACCGCTCTGATGTATATCTGACGCGCTCCCGGAAGCGTGCGGCGTATTGACCCGTACTAAGCGCCGCCGCGCTCTGCAGAAGGCGTTCGCGGAGTCTGTTGCAGTGCGCGCTAGGGCTGGGTATCGATTTGAATTTCAAGAATTGATTCGATTCCGATTCACAAGGTTCAGAATCGATTAAAACGATTCGATTCGATTCAATATCGATTCGGTTAGTGTTACTAGTGCTTTTTTTTTGCTGTAACCTTAATTACATGACTGCCAAGTTATGCAACACATCAATACTAGGGCTCAGTATCGATTCCATTCCAAAAATTAATGAATGAATCATTGAATGAATGAATGAACTATTCATTCCTTCATTTATTCATTCATTCATTAAATAAAAGATCGATTTTGGGATTCATGAATCGATTCTGATTCGTTTTTTTAATCCTGAATAAACGGTTTCGAATGGCGTGTTTGTGAATAGCATGCCTCTGATAGACATACAAAGCAATGCATTTGTTAAGCTCTTGCTCCGAGGTCGGAAAAATGCTTGTTATGATGAATCCCCAAGCCTTTCCTCGTCCCAGACTAGCATTGTTAGCGAACGCAGGGCCCGGACCGCCTCTTTCAGCGAGCCAGAACAGGGAGGGCGGAATAGAGACAGGATAAACACTGCACACAATAGTCTTAACCCGGCACATGACAGACAGCCATTTTGTCTGCAGGAAGGAAACAAGTAATCTTGGCAGCCCCAGGCTCGATGGATTGGGTGAGAGAGAGAGAGAGTTAGAGAAGGAGAGAGAGAGAGAGAGAGAGAGAGAAAGAGAGAGACAGGGGAGAGAGAAAGAGAGAGATAGGGGGGGATCGAGAGAGAGAGAGAGAGAAAGAAAGAGAGAGAGGAGAGAGAGAAAGAGAGAGATAGGGGGAGAGGGAAAGAGAGAGATAGGGGGAGAGAGAGAGAGAGAGGAGAGAGTAAGAGAGAGATAGGGGAGAGAGAAAGACAGAGAGGGAGATAGGGGGAGAGAGAAAAGAGAGAGATGGGAGGAGAGAGAGAAAGAGAGAGATAGGGGGAGAGAGAGAAAGAGAGAGATAGGGGGAGAGAGAGATAGGGGGAGAGAGAGAAAGAGAGAGATAGGGGAGGGAGAGAAAGAGAGAGAGGGGGAGAGATAGAGAGAGAGAAAGAGAGAGAGAAAGAGAGATATAGGGGGAGAGAGAGAGAAACAAGCAAGTGAAAGAGGTAGTGAAGGGTGGGCAGACGTTGAGGGGAAAGTAACCTCTCGACCCCGTCCTCCTGCCAGAGCTGACCGAGGAGGACGGGTCCTGGCTGGTGTTCACATCCCTCATCCTGCTACCTTCGTCTCGCCACTTTTCATTCAGTTGTATGACGATAAATTGGTAAAAGTGCCAAATTGATAATGCCACATTCTTTCTCTGAACTCTAGAAATACTGTTCTGGAAGGGATTTTTTTTAGAAGAATGACAGAAGCGATGACATTTTCCATAAAGTGAAGCGCTGCATGGATCTAAGGGGCAGATGTGCTAACGTTTGCGAGCGCAGCGTACTGTACACAGCAGCGCCTTGGGCGGTCCGCAGAAAGCGCGCGCTGTGCGTCCTCACTTTGCGTCGGATGTACAAAACACGCGCCTCAGTGCGCAATCGGCGCACGTCACCGCCCTCAAACCGCAATGTGGGCGGGGAAAATATAGCGACTCGCAGTACGCAGTCTTGCTTTGTCCATAATTAGGTGGCCTCTGGGTAATTGACAGTGTTGAATTATGAGGACTGACGTGATAGGCTATCTTTAGGCTGGTCATGGCTGTTGGCGATGGATTTTGTTTGCAAGTGCATTGTAGGCTATCACCATCATCTATTCATGTTCTGAAGACAATTATTTACAAGTATAGCACTGAATGGTGCCAATTGTAATCAATGAATGTCTGCATTATGAATGCTTCAGTTTTAATCAACGTTATAGTCGTAATTTACTGCATTCGAATAATTTCAGGCTGTAATACATCAAGACTTATTAAATCCATCTGAGACCAATTTGGTTAGTGGGCTATGCCCCGAGGTCGTAAATATCAGTTTTGCACAAGTACCGTATTGTGAAACATATTGAATAATAATTACCCCCCCACATGCAGTTCATAAAACGTGTGCGCGTTCACGCCCCCCCCTGACCCTCGACCCTCCCTGGATGCATACGCATGAGTAGGAAAGCGCAACTTTCCCTTCTGTGGGCCTGCGCCAGGCAGAATGCAGTTTGACCCATGTGCGGTCTGTTCGTACACACCGTTGCCATGTTGTCAGGCGCACAATACGACAAAATAACGTCCGCTAGCATGTTAGCACATCTGCTTGTTCACATTACGATACAATAAATGTCAATTATTTCCCGTTGAAAAATGGTGTCCTCGAATCCGTCTGCATCTGACACACTTGAATCTGTCTGTCTCGCACACACGTCCTGTACTCCCTCTCCTAAGCACACACACACACACACACACACACACACACATCACTCATCGAGCTCTCCTCCCTCCGCAGCTACGTCCACTACGTCTTTGACCTCGGCAACGGCCCCTCGCTCATGAAGGGCAACTCGGACAAGCCGCTCAACGACAACCAATGGCACAACGTGGTGGTCTCCCGGGACGCCAACAACGTGCACACGCTCAAGATCGACTCACGCACCGTCACTCAGCACTCCAATGGCGCCCGCAACCTGGACCTCAAAGGTAAGCGGCGGTCTCCCAGCCAGGGTTAACTTCTTCACCGCCATCTTCATGATCTCTCCCTGTCTTGTCGACTGCCTGTTACAGGGCCGTTCCAGTGCTAATGTCTTTGCCGGCGATTTTGGTTTACAACAATGTTCAAACTCCCAACAAGCAGTACTGTACCTCTGTCTGCAGGTCTCACACACATGAACCTACCTGAACCAGGTTTAACCCGTCTGCAGGTCTCACACATATGGACCTACTGTACCTACTGTAGACCAGGTTTTCCTAATTCACTGACTTAGTGTCCCACATGGTGTCTGGTTTTCCTAAACTGTACTTTCATGTGTAGATTTTCCTCTCTACACTCAAGTTGCAGCTGGGATCGGAAATGTGAAGCTGTTTTAGGGAACATCCTCCCTTTTTCCAACCCTACACGTTTTTAGTCAGTTAAATAATTCTGCTGGTTCTAAGCCAGCCGCCCGCCCGTGCGCATGGGGAGATGTTACGCCTCCGGAGCCGAGGAAGAAGAAAAGAGAGACCCCCCCTGCTGTGACTCTGGAGAAACGGATTCACATCAAGCCCGACGTCTCTCTGCTCGTTTCGGCGCAGATGTGCAGTAACTGTTCTTGGCTCCCATCCAGCGCGAAACTCTTGACTCTCAAAGCCCTTTATCACGCGACAAACACAAGGAAGACGATGGTTTCGGGACCGTGTGACAGAAGAGATTGTAAGAGTTGCTAAAAACAAAAGTACCGAAACCGAAAGAGTCCTGGGTATGTCGAGGATTGAGAGAGAAAGGAGCAAGCGTGTGGTTACGGTAGCTACTGTGAATGAAATTTCAGTCTCACTAATGTTACCCACACCATTTGGTCTTTTCTGTTTTCCTACCTGTTGTTCTAACTTTGTAGTTCGTTCCTCTAGAATCAGTCTGTTAAAACTACAATTTGTTTCTGTGTGACATCACTTCCCTGTCCTCTTTATCCTGAAACATGTCACTTCCTTTCTCAGGTTATAAGGTATCACTCCCGAGTCAGATTCGCCACTCTGACTGAAGGAAGCACTTCCTGTTTTCAGAGTCCGCTTTGCAAAACGTAATCAGAATAAACCTATTGTCTTTGCTTGAAACCAGCTTGACCGACCACTCAGCGTGTTCTTGAAATCGAAACTAAACCAAGTAAGATTTTCATCCATACTACTGACGTGTTAGCGCCCGTTTTAGGCCTTATTCCGTTGCGACGTGTCGTCTAAAAACACGCCGTGGCGTCTAAAAACACGCCGTGGTGCCGTGTGTACGAACAGACCGCACGTGGCTCACGGCGTTCTTCCCAGAATGCCAAGTTTCCTACTCATGCATATGCATTTGTGGGAGAGTTGAGGTAGAACTGGGAGTTGCTGGTAGGAGATTCACAAGGAGAGACTGGTTAGGTCGTTCCGTTGTACGCATGGGAACGGCGG
The DNA here is from genome assembly GCF_949987555.1 of Borostomias antarcticus. Lineage (NCBI taxonomy): Eukaryota > Metazoa > Chordata > Actinopteri > Stomiiformes > Stomiidae > Borostomias > Borostomias antarcticus. The sequence continues at coordinate 3,915,095 of NC_140250.1, read as the reverse complement.
ATTAAAGCGCGCCTCATGTTTTGCAGTGAAATTCTCTCAAAAGCAGGTGTAATCCTGTTAGCGTGTTTGACGTTCCGGAACGAGTGGCAGCAATCATCTCCTCAACCTCTGGGCTACTGCTGTCATCCTCCACACACACCAAACAATTCTAAAAATGCACATTACACTTTGGTTTAGTATTTGGACTGTTGCTTAGTGTTTAGTGAATGGATTGACGACCGCTAATCTGCCGCGACATAATAGATACTGTACAATCATGCAAATCGTGCAATACATAAACTGTACACACATGTGTACACACAAATGTCACACCTGTACATTCATACAACACCTAACATGAAACGTACACATTGTACAGTTAAAATTGTACATTCCAATACCTAGATCTGTAGTATCAGTACATTTTATTTGGTAATTTCATTTAAACTTTTTGGAGGGAAGGATTTGAAGGCTACACATGTAGTAAGGAAAAAGACAAAGAACAATTAAATACAAATGGTTTTCAGTCACATGGTCAGCGGCATTAGAGGCGTCTTTTGTAATTATTAGCACTAGTTTAGTATGTGGACTACTTCATTGGCATCTTACCAATAGATACTCCCCCAGCCTAAATAACCATATCCCCCATTAATTGTGAACATATACACACACAGATAGAGACATCGATAAAGAGACAATTTCAATCTTCATGTTGTATCCTGTTCTCGATTATCACCATTTTGCCTTGGCATCAGATACCATTGTATTGGGGCTGCTGTAGCTCAGTTGGTAGAGCGGGTCGTTCAATGATCGAAGGGTCAGCGGTCCGAATCCCAGCTCCGACTGTCCACTTGTCGAAGTGTCCTTGAGCAAGACAACTTACCCCAAATTGCTCCCAATGAGCAGGTTAGCGCCTTGCATGGCAGCTGCCGCCATTGGTGTGTGAATGTGTGTGTGAATGGGTGAATGAGAGGCCATTGTAAAGCGCTTTGAGTGCCGCTGAGGTGGAAAAGCGCTACATAAGTGCAGCCATTTACCATTTGCATTTAATGCTAATAAAGCTCATTTGATAGAGAGTCATAGATAGAGACAACTACTGTAGCTGCATTTAGCTATTGTGAAACACATCATTTATATTAGGTCTGTTATGAACTGGCTCAGGTTTGCACAGGCACGACTGAAGAATGAACAAAACACATTTTTATTTAAGGAAATTCAGACTAAATCAAACAAAACCATCATGGCGAGCAAAATGAATGAGAGTGAGTGTACGAGCGGCGCACGGATGAACGCGTGCGTGCAGCGCCAGCGTTGAGTTCTGAACACAAGAACAGCCAGACGGGGAGGGAGGACGATGTCACGGCTTAAGGGAGGCGGGAGACCTCAAGCCCCCCCCCCCCCCTCCCCCCCGGCCTTTCCAGCCCCGCCCCCCGTGCTGTCCAGCCCCCTTGTCATCACAGGCCGAACTGGTCAATATAGCTGGCTAGCTAACGTTAGTCGCGCACACATGATTAGCTATCGAGCTAAATACCAGTACAGCTTCCAAAACTGACCTGGCTTTCCAACAGCTAATGCTATTTATTTCCAAGCAGCATTCTTCTCAAAGACACATACGCATATTAACTATACAAGGTTGCATTATCAGATACATTCAATATGCCCCTATGAAGTAGGCCTAAACTTATAAGAATTCAGTAAGTTACAATTATAAAATGACAGGCAACAACAAAACTGGCACATTCACAATGCAGACGTTCACTGATTACACAGGTGGCACCAATCAGACGCACGTACAAGTTTTTGTGAACAACAGGCTTAAGAAAATGAATAGATGCTATCCTCATCTTGAAGGGGGATATTGTTCTTCATCCCACCTTGGCAACACAATCCCCGGGCCACGTCCCCAACCAAGCAGACCAACCCAAACAATCAACCCTCAAATATAAACAAAATCTGCGTCCGGAAGTTTGAAGGAAGAATAGAACATGACGGTGTTGACGAAAGCTCCCTCTCTCTCTCTGTCTCTCCTCTCTGTCTCTCTTCCTCTATTTAAAACTCTGCCAATGTAAAAGATAGAGGATAAAGAACACCTCAGTGTGCATCCAATTAAAATAATAGCTCAGCTTAAAAGACACTTAAAAGACACTGGGTGTCTGTCTTATTGTGGTGGTGCGGACGGCGTCTGAGAGAGGACCCAGAAAGAGAGAGAGAGGGAGGGAGAGAGACAGAGAGAGAGAGGGAGAGAGAGAGAAGGAGGGAGGGAGAGGCAAAGAGACACAGAGAGGGAGAGAGAGAGACAGAGAGAGAGGGAGAGAGGGAGAGAGAGAGAGAGAGAGGGAGAGAGAGAGAGAGAGAGAGGGAGGGAGGGAGGGAGGGAGGGAGGGAAAGAGAGACAGACAGAGAGAGTGGAAGAGAGAGAGAGAGAGAGAGAGGGAGGGAAAAACAGACAGAGGGTGGAGGGGGAGATATAAAACGCTGGCTCTGACGCAGATGAAAAATAAGGGTCTGGAAAAAGGGTATGTGTGTGTGGGGGGGTTGGGGGCTTTGGGAACTGTCCAAACAGTGTTTGCGTGTGTGACGTCCGTCAGCGTGCGAGAGCGAGTTCCTCGACTCGCGCTGACTCACTCGCGCCGCGTGTCTCCTTCGCGGGAGGAGAGGGGAGTGGGGCTCGGTTATGTAACGGAGGGAAGGCGTGGGGGGAGGGGGGGGCCTGCCCCAGGGCGCTGCCGGAGGATCTGGGAAGTCAAAAAGCTTGCCCCCGTCGGCTCTGTTCACGCTCAATGTATTGATGGACACCCACCCCCTTCTCTCTCACACACACCCACACACACACACACACACACACACACACACACACACACTCTCTCACTCCCTCCCTCTCTATTAAGCTTGTATTCTGCCATGCTGTGCAGTGTGCTAATCAGACGAGGGCAGGTTATAGATGCGTGGCACAGTGACAAGCTTCCAACACCGGGTACAAAAGGACACAAGGTCAGCGAAGAGAGGGAGAGTGTCCAGGCCACACCGTCTCCGCTCCAAGATTATTTCGAGCGTGAGAGTTAGAAGACGAGAGCTTCGGGTCAAAAAGGATAAAAGAGAAACTCATCGACCGTTTGGTTGAAGATCTATTGGCGGCCAGCGACCATCTTGTTTTTGTCCTTCGTTCCAATGTAATTTTAGGATATATTACATGATAATGAAGGACCACACTCAGAGAAGCATGATTTAGCTCCCCACTGACTAATTGAGCTCACCTGATCCCCTACATAATTAGAATGAATTAAGTAGGCCTCAAATATGAGAAAATCAAGCTGTTGTGAACTATTACTTTAAGTGGCTCATTAAGTGTTGCATCGAGACCCAATACTAACTATAATCTCTAATAATTATCATCATACTTTTAGCCAGCTCCCTGTTCATGAGTCATGGCTGTTTCCACGGCGACATATCTGTCCTACCGTGCCCCTAATGTGTGACGGCTGCAGTCGACGGGGGCTTCTATCAAAAAGTGCGTCCCTGACCGATGACCGCGGCCCGGGCGGCGGCTGTCGATCACGGGAGAGCTGGAGCGAGGCGGAGGACGCCGTCTCGGCTACGGCGAGGCGGAGGAAAACGGAGGTCGGACCGCATTCGACCGCGCCGTCCGAGTCTTGGTCGGCGGCCCTCGTTCGCGTACGCCGGACGACACACTGTATGCGCACACAAACATATACTTTATATATATATACAGTATATAATACAAAACAGTGTATATATGCACACACAAACATATACTTTATACACACACACACACACACACACACACGAACCGGGTCCCGCCCCTCGTGTTCTGCAAGTCGCACACAGCTTTGCGAATTGTAACTCCTCAGAGGAACAAACAGGGGCGTGTCCCAGGGCTGCGGTGTCCCTCTCTGTCCCTCTCTGCTCCTTTCAAGCACGTCCCTGTCGGCGCTTCAGACACTGACGGCCTCACCTGTGTAATTGCCCGGGGAAAAACGCTTGTGTTTTTATTTCTCTGTCTGTGTGCGTGTCTCTCTCTCTCTCTCAGCCTCTTTTGAAAGTACTTGTTTTCGGAGTGGGGACAATCTTCAGGTGTCCTGTTTTGTCAGCTTAAGTGTGATGAGACAACAACACCCGGGGCCCTCTGGGGACTCGGAGCGGATGCGCGTTTGTTTGCGCGCGCTGAGGAGCTGCCGTCACACCGGAGCAGATGCTACTGAAGATACGCAGACGCCGGAGATGAGGAAACACTCCCCCCCTCTCCCTCGAAAGCAGTGGAGAGCCCGATCTAAGATGGACGCCGGGCCGCGGCGTTTTCCCATGGTGCCCCGCGTCGTCGCGGCCATCGCTAGCTCTGGGGGGAAAGCCCTTACATGTGTAGCGCCTTTGATTCATTATTCATTAGCATGGCAGTAGCACCGTTGGGCGCCTGGCTCAGTTTAGAACCGTGAAAAACGGGAGCCTTGATTCGGTTGTGATGTGTCCCTCAGTCCCCTCTGAGGCCAGCCCGGCCGAGACGCCCCGGAAGAAATAAAAAGACAGGACATGTTTTCGTCTTTCCCCAGTAGCCTGGCTACGAAAGAGTGTCAGGACTTCGCAGCTAAGCTTGTTACCTGACTCTCTCTCTCTCTCTCTCTCTCTCTCTCTCTCTCTCTCTCTCTCACTCTCTCTCTCCCTCTCTCTCTCTCTCTCTTTCTCCCCACCCTCTCTCTCTCTCCCCACCCTCTCTCTCTCTCCCCCCCTCTCTCTCTCTCTCCCTCTTCCTCTCTCTCTCCCTCCCTCTCTCTCCCCCCCTCTCTCTCTCTCCCCACCCTCTCTCTCTCCCCCCCCTCTCTCTCCCCACCCTCTCTCTCTCTCTCCCCCCCCTCTCTCCCCCCCCCTCTCTCTCTCTCCCCAACCTTCTCTCTCTCTCTCTCCCCACCCTCTCTCTCTCCCCCCCTCTCTCTCTCTCCCTCTCTCTCTGTCTCCCTCTCTCTCTCTCTCTCTCCCCCCCCCCCTCTCTCTCTCTCTCTCGCAAATATTGTTCGGGGCTATTAAGGCCGGTCTTAGTTTTATCTACCAAAGTACATTAGCGTCCAATCGGGCTTGCAAAACCAATTGGCCTTTTGTCTTGGGGTCCTTAATGCGTCTAGAGAGGCAGTGATAGAGGGGACTGTAATCCTGTTCTTGCTGAAGGGATTCTGTTATCCCTCTGTTTGTATCAGGCCACGGCGTCTCATCCGTTTTTCAATACAGGCTTCGGGAGCAAGAGAGCAGCCTGCCGAAGCAGCCCGACACAGCGATTCACACCCATTACAATAGACCTACACCCATACGATCGAGTGCACAGACGCAACCGGCGCTAACGCAGGCGCCGCACGGTGGACGTAGGAAGGCGGGAGCGCTACGTACGTGTCCGCGACGTCTTACGAGTTTCCTCCCGAAGGCAAAGCTGAGGTAAACGGCGCCAGGCGCCGGCCGTGTACCGTACGAGCAGGAAGCGGCTCCTTTTAAACAGACGAACACATAAACAAACACAACACAACAACGCTCGCTCACTCGCCCCCGGGGGGGGCGTCCCAGCCTCGTTACGCTGATGAAATAGCAACGCCACAGATAATAATGTCAAAGTTTAATGTGGGCTCGGAGGGAGGAAGTAAACCACAGAGAAGTCGGACGTCGATAAGAAAAACGACTCCGAGCTGGAGGGGATTGTTAATTAGTCATAGCTGATTCTAATTCTACCTGGCCCTAGTTGGTTTCCTAGACATTTCCCCGAGCGCACGCTCTCGCAGAAGCGCGGGGCCAAACCGAGCAGCGAACAAAACAAGTCTGTTTTCAACTCTCAGCGGGACGAATCGGATCGCCACAAGGGGTGGGGTGGGGGGGTGCACGTTACCGCCGAACGCCGACAACGACTCTAAAATCGAGATCACCCGTTCGGATCGCCCCGTGGCCAGGTTCCACAGCCCCGGTGTGAAGAAAGCCCTTATAATCTGTCCGCTACTCGCTAATCCTCATACAATACCAGCCTTAGCACAGGGGGCCACCATGCTAACGCTAGCCATTGCCATTGAGTTTCTTCACCGAGGCCGAGTTCTCTCTGGAACGGAGCCACAGTTGATGCTGGAGGAATATATTTCCACATACGAGCGCCTTTCAGAGGACGGTGAATAGCGCCGCTTCCATTTTCTAATACACACACGTGACATGACCGACTGGAACACATTATCTCCCTCAAGGGAAGCGGATTGTTCCGCGGGCTGGCCGGCAAGGATGTACCCGCCATGGCGATACTGGCCCTCGCCAACCCCCCACCCCCCTACCCCCCCAACCCCCACCCCCCCTCAGAAAACCACAGCTGTGTGTCTCCCAGATTAGATTTTTCAATTTATCCTGACCTATTGAGTAGGAAGCAATTATTGGCCCTTTAAAAGTGTGGCGGTATGGCTTCACAAGCAACGTGTTTAATGTGATCCTTTCTCTCCATGACGCTATTTCACAAACGATCCCTAACCTTTCTGTAATGGCGTCTGCAGAATTGCTGGAAGCGTAATCACTAGTGTTAAAATATCTTCATTGCCAGACTAAAGCCTCATCCTGCCCTATAATCATTAGTAAATTTACAATGCAAGTGTTACTTCTAAGGGTCGATGTGCCAGGAGGACCCATGCTATAATGCTCTCTCTCTCCAGAATCGGCCCCTAATCTGTTATTCAACGTTAGTCTGACTCACCGGATGTCCTAGTTGGGAGATAAGCCCAGTCATTAGTTTATTACAGCCCAATCAGTGACGATGGAACACCTTGTCAGGCCAATTCAATTCAATTCAGACTATGTGAAACGACAACAGCCTAGCAACTGGACCGCCGAAGACGATTAGTGTCCAGCCCCCCCGACCTCTCCTCTATCTCTGGATGGTGAATGAATCCAGACCTTTCTCCAGCGCTGGCACAGAACAAAACAAGGCGTGGAGATACTGTAGTTCTGGCCGCGCTAAACAAATTCACCGTTAACGCTCTGGCGTAGCGCGATACGTACCGAACCGACCGCTAACGACCAAAACCACGTTCTGCCAGCCCGGAGGAGCTGACGTGGGCGAGTTGCACCTTTTTACGATTCATGCGTTGGTGGGAGAGTCGAGGGAAACGCGGGAGCTCCGCACAAAAACCAGGAAGGAGATGGGCGAGGAGAGCCGGGTTACGGGTTCTGTTTTGTGTATGGAAACTGCGGCGTGAAGCGTGCGTCTGTTTTGAGGTGAGATGTCCACGCTTTACGAAAGCAGCTGCTCTTTGTTTATGTTGTTAATTGTTTATTAGCACGTACAAATACAAACAATTAGAAAATACAAAATGACAAAACCACAGTCATCCCCCACATACTGTACACCAAACAAATGCGCCATACATATTGCACTGTGGTTATGACACACACACACACACACACACACACACACACACACACACACACACACACACACACACACACACACAGAGATAGAGACATGCAATGAGGTTCACTCTTCAGAACGGCACCCTAATATGTTCAATAACGTTCACTCTCTAAGGGGCAGATGTACTAACATGCTAGCGCCCGTTTTAGGCGTCATTTCGTCACGACATGCTCCTAAAAACAATTTGCTTTAGAAAATGAATGGATGCCAGGGATCGCCTACAACGACTGAACGGGTGCGATTGGCACCGCGATCTGTGCCCTTCCAAATAAGACGCAGTAGCCGATGACCGCTGCGATCATCACGCTCAAACCATCGACAGCAGTGAATGTGACTACCAGCCAAATTATACTGTACCACACCAGTCATCATTTAAAGCAGTCAATAACACAGAGGTAGCCTAATTTTATGCACCAAAGCGCAAAGACTAAGTACCGCAGCGGCGCCGTGTATGCTCCGAACGTTGCGGTCTGAGGGTGGCGCCGCCTGCTGGTCACACGATCAAGCTGCAGGTTCAGCGCATCCGACGTACACCGAGAGCACGAGCAGCGCATCCGCCCCTGTGCCGGTTGTCGAACCAAGCGCATAAGTGTTACGTAAATAATTATGCGAAATGCCGACGGTTTGAAATCGGAATGCGCTGCCGTCGTCAAAGCGCGTTCAATCACAAACCTTCGTTCCCGCCCTTCTGCTGCCGAGACACTCATCTCGCAGTCATCGGCGGGAGATCAAAGGGGGCGAACGCTAGCCCGGCTGCCCGTTAACGGTCGTAGCGGCGGTAGATGATTGGGCCGAGTCCCAGAGGCGGGCACGTTTCACGCGTCTCAGTAAGCGGGGGGGGGGGGGAGGGAGCGCAAATTGGCCCGCCATCGATCACGCCGACTCTGCCTTAATGGCTATCGACCGTCCTCCAGTGGGAGAGAGACAGGCAGGCCGCGTTTTGGGGGGGGGGGGCGGGTGCGTGCGTCTCTCCCCAATTCACTTGTGCGGACGCCGCCTTCAGGCTGTCTATGGGTGTGGTTTACGTGTGTGTAGCGTGCGCAGGATGGTGTGTGTGTACGTTTTAGTCCATCTGGTCGTGTGTACCAGAAACCCTTTCCGCGATACCGTAGCAACGGCCGTTCCGCCGGGTCAGAAATCATGTCAGTGGCGCACGCTAAACCCCATTGGTTCTTACCACCTCGCCCCACCCCCCTCAAGAGTCCATCCAATCAAAGAGGAGAACCGCCGCGGCAAGGTAAAAGACACTGTCCTTTTCATCCTGCAATGCCACACACACACACACACACACACACCCACACACACACACGTACGCGTGAGCCGAGAGAGGGTTTATTGCCTGTTCCATTATACTGTAGGGAGGAAATGTAATTTCTACAATGTCAGGACCACGCCTTCATGTGAGCGCAATGTAGCTCTCCCTCCCTCCCTCCCTCTCTCCCTCCCTCCCTCCCTCCTCCTCTTCTCCGCTCGTATAGGGAGCGTGTGTGTGGTCTGCTCACTGCAGGGGAGGAGTGGAGTGTGAATGTGTCCCCTATGGAAAGGAAGGATGGCTAACTCCTCCCAGAGGCGACTTGACATGGTTTCAAAGGCCGCCGAGGTTGGCGGATCGCATACCGCGTGCCCACTAGACAGTACACACACACACGCACGCACGCACACTCACACACACACACACACACACACACGGATATATATACACACACACAAATATAAACACACATAAACACACACAAATATACACACGCACACACAAATCTCTCTATATATACACACACACCACACACACACACAGTGAAATACTGTACATATCTTGAAAGGAGAGCGGAACCAATTTCGTCTCTAATGTCCCTATTCTGAAAGCGAAAGGAGACGTCGTTTCTGTTTAGCATTCAACCTCTTCATGTCCGCATTTCACTGCAGAATGAATATTCTACAACCAAATGTACGTGTTTTGTAAGAGAAAGCGAGACAGAGAGAGAGTTGGGAGGGAGAGAGCGATTATTAATATGTATGGCTGTGTGTGTCTGTTGTATTTCATCTTTAATGAAATCGCCCCGATTTCCACCTGGTCTCGCTCCAATTCCAAGTACTAAACGAAAGGATAGGAGGATGAGATTTCAGCAGATGACCAAGATGCACCGAGGCAGACCTCGCACGCATTTGCATAATGGCGTCAAACGCACCGCACGCCGCGCGCCGCGGATCTGTCCGAGCGTCAGATCCAGTGAGTATCTCCGAGAGCGCGCGCGAACGTTCGCCGTCCGGATCGCGCCCGGTGACACCGTAAACCTCGTGCCCACCCCCCATCTCAACGCTCTCCAGGTAAGCGGCGTGTCCCTGCGTTCTCTCTACCGACCTGTCGTCCGGCGCAATTTACTACGCCATTACTCACAGCTTTGGCTGACCCCCCCCCCCCCACACACACACACACACACACACACATTCACCCCTCTCCCTCTCCTCCTCCTCCTCCTCCTCCCTCCACCCCTCCATCCCTCCATCCTCATCTCATCACCTGCTGACTGCTTCACTTTCGTGCGCGTGCGTGTGTGTGTGTCTGCGTGTGTTCGTGCGCTCGAACGTGAACTATCATAACACCCTCAAATCAGCGATGGCCGTTTGAAAGCGCGATCGGATCGGGCCCGCGCCGGTGGGCTAGTGTTTCAAGAAGGACAACATTCCCGATGACTACAACAACAACAACTATCTTTATTTTTATTTTCCCCTTGTTGTTGTGTCCTTCGTCCTCATCTCCGCAAGAACACAAAAAGGAGAGAAACGAAAAGAAAATCCAAGTCATTATTACCTTAAAAGTAATTGATTTTGTAGTGTCGTTAAGAGGGAACAAAATGGCCGTTTCATGTGTTATGTTAGACCACAGCTCAGGGCAGAGCAGCACATTAGCCAGTGTGACGACAGTGATGATGGCCTTCAGCCAAATGATGCGCGGACAGGAGACGCGAGAGGGGAGGGGGGAGGTTGATTTAAAACACTCCGCCAGTGGCCGAGTCCCCCGTCAGTCATAAATCCCCAGCGTCTGATTGGCCGAGCTCTTCCCCCTGACAGCTCTGCCCAATAAATGTCCCCCTGACGGAGGGCGTTGTGGCGGGGACCCACTTGTGTATTAAAATGACCGTGTCCCCCTCTCCATCACATCAGGGACGGTCTCCCAAGAGAGAGAGAGATAGAGACAGAGAGAGAGAGAAGGAGGGAGAGGGAGGGAGATAAAGAGGGAGAGAGAGAGAGAGGGAGGGAGGGAGGGAAAGAGACGGAGAGAGAGAGAGAGGGAGAGAGAGGGAAAGAGAGGTAGGGAGAGTAAGAGAGTGAAAAGGGGGAGAGAGAGACATACACACACACACCGAGAATGGTTAAAAGATAAGGTGTGTGTGTGTGTGTGTGTGTGTGTGTGTGTGTGTGTGTGTGTGTGTGTGTGTGTGTGTGTGTGTGCGTGCGTGCGTGCGTGTGCACGCATGTATGAAGGAGAGCCTGCTAGAACAAGCAGCTGCACCCCTATGGTGAACCTCTCTCACGCCCATGGAGAAGAGCACAAACTCCCAGACGAGCAGCGGTCCCACCCGGGTCCACAGAGGGCGTGGCCTCTCCTCAGCATGGCTGCTTGAGGTCTCCTGGGTGCCTGTCAACTCGTTAAGTCGACCCAGCTGGTCCAATCAAGCTATAAGAGCGTTCACGGTAAAAGGGGAGGTATTTGCACGAAATGACCAATCGCAACCTTAGTATGGATATTTGGACAAGGCCATGCTCCAAGCTCCGTCCACCACATTGTACACAAGAGGAGCAATATTAAAGAAATATTAACTATATTATTCAGACGCAACACAGTTGCTACTGTCAAAGGCAGGAAGGAAAGCTGGCAAAATATTACCTATGGTGTGAATGTGCTTTGTGCTGGAAGTTCCATATGGGATCTTAACGGCCAACGCCATTTTACAAGTGAACTGACCAGTCAGCGGACAGTGCTTCATACGTTTTGATCCGTAATCTGGAACTTAAATCGTTAGCTCGGCAGCATAAGTTACCATGTCGATATAGCGCGGTGCAAAGTGATCCACCTTTGTGATATGGATAAACCAGACTTGAACCTAAAGTTATCGCGCTGACGCCGTCATCCTGTTTCGTAGTGCAGGGCGCTGGTGGCCCTGTCTCTAGGTTACAGCCTCCCTGCCGACCCCATTATGAACCTGCCTCTGGAAACGCTCCATCCAGTAGGGTCCACAGAGGCCATTAGAGACCATGTAACTCCCACTGCGACTTCAGCATAAAGTGGATAGGATGAAGTACATGCTACACACGCGCGCGCACACACGCACACGCATATACGTACATACACACACACACACACACACACGTACACACACACACCTTCTACCTTGGAGGACACAGCAAGTAACCCATGCAAGTAATTTGAACAGGAACTCTATTATGTAGGGGCACTCACAAATGGGATGTGTAAGAACAGGAATCTAGAGAGTGTGTGTGTGTGTGTGTGTGTGTGTGTGTGTGTGTGTGTGTGTGTGTGTGTGTGTGTGTACTGTAGCACAACAGACGAAGGACACCCAGGTCATGTGTGTAAGAAAGAGAGTGCTACTGAACACAGCAGAACTGTGCGCTTCAGTGGCATTAATACACTTCCTTTTAAAATATATCTTTTATTCTGCCAAGGCCATTTCTAGCAGCTAATATTACTTAACAGCTTTTGAAAGAGTGCAACATCAGAAAAACACTTCTGTGTGAATAGTGATCAACCATCATCATTATAAAAATGATTAATATGTGTATTCCCAACTCTGTATGCTAATCAAACAACCTGTCACACAATTAGGAACATATTGAAGCAACAGGAAATGCATGTGACACAAAACAACTCATTAAAGCATAATTTAATAACACCCGAGCCGCAACATGCTCCGCACCACTGTCATTTTATACGGCGTATTGTACTGGTGTCTGCAGTGAAGCATATATATATATATATATAATATACTAGCATATTGCCATTTTTATGTGCTCTTAAAAACTCTCTTTCGTCTCTGTGAAAGAGACTTATGTTCGAGCAGACTAGCCTATCTAAATACAGTAGATTAGAAAAAAAACAATTCTTACTAATATGTTAGAACAAAATCCACTCTCTGATTAGAGATCCTGACTGATTTTTCCTAGCTGATGCCTGGTGCCATGGTGACAAGCGATTTGGAACGTGTTCTGTCACTCCGTACCTAAAGCCCTTCAATTTGTGTCAATTAGCAAGCATAAGCGCTTAGCTCGGAAGACTAATATGCTCTTCTGCTGCGGAGAGAAGCTAAGAGGAACACAAACAAGGTTTAGCGGGGACCAGAGAGGGAGTGAAGGACTTGTAATAGACTGTCTAAAGATAAATGGCTCATACTCCTGTCCTTGGAAAGGCACCGAGGGGGAGAGAGTGGATTATTTCGACTTTAATAGGAGGTTAGAGAAGAACAAGTTGAAGCCACTGTAGGAAATGTTGCTTTTAGTGATAATGTAATTCAGTGTTAACTTGGGTAATGGTTTTCTTATGTTAAGGTTCATCTAAAGAATTAGACTTTATTATTTGGATATAAAACGATAATAATTTTACCGGTACCAATACATTTGTACTTGTATACATAACTAAACTTAAACAGGGGGTGGTTTCATGCAGTAGCAAAGATAATAAATGAATAAATAAAATTAAAAAGTGTCAAATAGTCTAAGATAAGATAAGTCAAAGATAAACTAACTAACTACAGTAACTAACTAACTAACTAGCTAACTAACTAACTAACTAACTATACTTCATTAAGGTTTAAGTCAGTAAAAAAAGCAGTGGTTGCTGAGTGGGCTCTCTCATTTTCCCATCCCGGGACAATATCCCAGAAGCCCTCTGTCTAGTTTGACGCAGTGCGGCCCCACCCAGGGGCCCCTGAGAGGTCGTTACAGTGCAGAGGAAGTTCCTGCCGCCTCCCAGTGTGGGTAATTGGTCCCCTTTGGTAGAGCCCTACAGCCTGCTACCATTCATCACTCCACTGGCCACTGAGACAGCCCACGCACAGACCAACTCACCTGCTTACTCACACAGCCCACCCGAATCACAAACCAACCTTCTCACACCTTCTTCCAAGCATGACCAAAAACCTGTAGTCATGTTCTCAAAAAGCACAAACCCAGCTCCTTTTATAGAAATTATAGTTTCATCACCTACTTTTGTGATTCACCACCTCCCTCAACCTTTCACATAGCTGTGCTAACCTCATTCATGACAGGATAACCTCCAGGAGGTCCACACACCTAGAAATCTGTCTACTCCAGAATAACCATCCTTTGTCCCTTTGCCCCTTTGTCCCTCTTAGAAACTACCGCCTTTTCTCATGTCACATGTCTGTATGCTCGACCACTGTTGATGACACCTGCCATTTAAAATGACGTACATTGGGTTAGCCAATCACATCCCGGAGTGCCATACCTGTGTTTTGCTTGAATATAAGGCAGCGCAAGACCAGGGGGCGGCACTTCTTGGGATACCACTCATGTGCGTTGTCCGGAAGTCCTTGCGCTCGTATGTTTTCTGAATAAACCAGACCTAACCTGTTTGAGCGAATCTTGGTAAATCCTTTTTGACTAGATCAGTTGAAATCCATTACACTCCCTAAAAATGTATGAAGCCAGCAGAAATGAAACGATGAACTGCTCAGTGAAGAGAAAGTACATACCTGTATATCCTCCATCCTTTTCCTTCAGAAAAAATACTTTTTACTGTCGCATTACAATTAACATATTCTTATCCTTCTCTATAGTCAACGCAATGTGTACAGTCAGCCAATTCAAGCTCAAAAGATGTCTCCAACTTTTCTAAAACTGCATTGTATGCACTCTCTGGAGTGTCTGCTGCAGAATATAAATTCATATTCTGCAAACTGATTCTTCTTTTCAACCACTCCAGTGCATCAGTGAGTCAGTAATGTCTTTAATCAATGCATGGTATTGATTGCAATGCCTCCTAGTGTTGACTGTGAACTATGAAGTGTCATGCATACATTGGTTTCAGGAACAGGACTTTCAACTGTCATGTTGGTATTCAGTCCACTTCACACATAGTACTTGAGCCTTTAAGGCATTAAGTCCAAACGTCTGATTCGAAGTCACAAAAAAAAAAAAGAAAAGAAAAAAAAAACCCTCATTGTTATGAGTTTGCTGCCCGTATGGTGACTGTGTTATGTTTAAATCAATGCTGGTCCATCCATTATTTTATGATCTTTGTATGACATTTTGGTTAAGGTACATTTTATAGTACAAAACACAATAATAACCAAATAATTATATATAACCAAATGCACTTTAAATCAATCACTGGATTTCACCAATATCAACATTTTCTGAATCAGTTTGGCATTTTAAGCACGGCTTGCTCAAAGTCTTACAAATCAAACCTCGACAGATCATTCCTGCTCTAAATTAGAACACAGCTGAGTCCAAGATCACTGGTTAGATTTTATGCTCTCTCAGTCAGCTTTAGTTTGCGTTTGTATTTTGATACCATTTCCCCCACCCCAGCACCTTAACCCATTCTATGAATCATGTCAGGCAAGACAAGCGGCACTTCATTCCATAACCATGAGCTCTTTTCCCGGTCCCTGGGGCACCCTGCGCCCCACGACATGTCCAAGTCACTTTAGCGTTCCTCTACATCGCAGCTGTCGTTGTAGACGGGACGCCACCTGATTCAACAGCTGTTCCTGCCGTGATGATCTTGTCTCCTCCGATCCCATGTGCCAGCGTCTCACCTGCTTTGTGGGCGAAGGAGTAGCTGTAGTTATTAACGAGACGAGAGAGAGGGAGAGGAGGGGGGGGGGGGGCAGAGAGGGACCATGGGACAGAAGGAGAGAAGGAGAGAGAGGAAAGTGAAAAAGAGAGGAGGATAGAAAGTCCTCAAGAGTAGTTCATGCTTTCCCCCGTCATAGTTTTATCCTTGCAGATAGATGTGTATTGGGAGTGTGTAACAGATGCATATTGGGAGTGTGTAACAGATGTGTATTGGGAGTGTGTAACAGATGTGTATTGGGAGTGTGTAACAGATGTGTTTTGGGAGTGCGTAACAGATGTTTATTGGGAGTGTGTAACAGATGTTTATTGGGAGTGCGTAACAGATGTTTATTGGGAGTGTGTAACAGATGTGTATTGGGAGTGTGTAACAGATGTGTATTGTGGGGTGTAAAAGAGATTTATTAGAAGTGTATAGTCGATGTGTATTAGGAGTGTGTAACAGATGTGTATTGGGAGTGTGTAACAGATGTGTATTGTGAGGTGTAAAATAGATTTATTAGGAGTGTATAGTCGATGTGTATTAGGAGTGTGTAACAGATGTTTATTGGGAGTGTGTAACAGTGACTCTGATCCTCTGGAATTACATTTAGGATCTCTCATTGCGTTGTATATTATGTTCATATCAACCATCACACCAACATCAAGATTCAAGATTCCTTCATGTACTGTAAGCTTACTGTACTGTCTAATATGGATTGTGTTTGTTGTTTTCCAGGGGAGCTGTACATCGGTGGCGTGACGAAGACCATGTACGGCGGTCTGCCCAAACTGATAGCGTCCAAGGACGGCTACCAGGGCTGCCTGGCGTCCGTGGACCTCAACGGGAGACTGCCGGACCTGATCGCCGACGCTCTCCACAGGGTGGGCCAGGTGGAACGAGGCTGCGACGGTGAGCTGGCCAATCACGTCGGCCGACGCACAAACGGCAGGGAGGACGCGATCCAACTCGCCTGCCTGACATCCGAGACACGGCGCCAGAAAAACAGGGCCAATCTCATCTCCTGGTTATATAATATCAGTTTTTGCTTTATTTTATGCTGCGATATTAATTTTGGGACCAACTATGCACAAAATGACACCAGACAAAAGCATCAACTCAGATAAATAGCCCATCTGGGATTGTTATTCAACCCTCGGCTCCAAACCTTTCCTTCAACTTTCCTTCCTACCACAGCCTCATTATGAACATAACTTCGGTCCCCTCGGGTGAACGGGCGGTTTATATTTCACCCGCTCCTTCCTGGGGATGCTTCTCCTTGATATACGCTCCTCCACCTCGTTCAGCCGCAGAGCCCTGGGCACTCTTTACTGTCTCCCCTCTTCTCCGCTAGTATATCCCGTCTATTGCGCCATAAAACCTGCATGAGAGAAAGAAGGTATCTCTCTTACCACACCGACGCTATTGTCAGTGGCTCATCTTAACCCCCCTCCCCTTCCCCCGCCAAAAACCCCAGTAGTGCTCCTGGTTGATCAATATTGCATTCGGCGCCCAGAGAAGGTTCTTCTTGTTTGTGTGTGTGTGTGTGTGTGTGTGGGTGGGGTGCTCAGGAGCTAGTAGTTGGCTGCCGGGTGTGACACTGGCGCTTGGCATCTGCGACGGGCCGTTAATTGTGTTTACGACGCCTGCCGGCGGTGGCTAACAGCGCTCCACGCCTCGGTGGCGTATATACCGTAGTGTCGGAGAGAGAGAGAAAGAGAGAGAGAGAGGGAGCGACACTGATTTCCCAGAGGTCCAGCCTGGCGGCCGGGTGGCTACAGCGGCACCACCGCTGTCACTCCTACCAGATTATTACCCGCCTGGAGTCACGCGCCACAATTATTTCACTTTGAACACCGATTAAAACGGCATTAAACTATCGCATTGACTCCCATGGGCACCCCAGTCCATGATAATAGGAGCTACGAGATAATGATGAGCTATGTCTCACTGTGTGATGCTGGTAGGTAACATACATGTGATCCCCTGGCACTGAAGGTCTCCTCCAGGTTCTGAGGGTCAATGTGAACTGGACCACAAACCCCATCAGATTCTGAGGTTAGAGTGTACACCAAAAGTTAAGACTGATAATATCATACTAGCATAGCAGCAGGTGATATTACTGTCACACGTCACAAAATGTGTATGGTATAGTGTCATTATGAGGAGAAATGACCTAATTTATGTATGGCATTTGAGATTCTGATTCACACTACAAGTATCATATAGATTAGAGATGCACAATATTATTTAAGCCGATACCGATACTGATAACTTCCTGTTTCTCAAGACTGATACCGATAACCAATAATATATTTATATTTATTAGGGCCCGAGCACACTGGCGGTGCGAGGCCCTATTGTATTTCGAAGGATTATTCTCCTTCTTCTCCTTCTTCTCCTTCTTCTCCTTCTCCTTCTTCTTCCAAAACAAATGCCTTTTTGGCGGCCTAAACATCGATGAAAACGGATGAAACTTTGCAGATACGTCAGTCCCGGTGAAAAATTTGATAATTCATGGGTGCCGGAAATAGGCGTGGCAAAACGGCTCAAGAGCGCCCCCTGGAAAATTTAAAATGGCGAGCCCCACCTTTCAGTTTGATGTAGGCGAACGAAATTCGGAGGGCATATGTATTTCATCGAGCCACACTTAAATGTCTCTTGGAGCTATACCCAACATGCAACAGGAAGTCCGCCATTTTGCTCTTAATGTGCCATTTTGTCCTTGTTTTGACCATTTCCATGCCTCGTACTTCGACGAACTCCTCCTACAGATTTCATCCGATCAACTTCATATCGGGTCAGCTTCATCTTAAGACCTTTGTGATCAAAAGTTATCAAAAAAATTGAGTTTTCACCAAACACCCTTGCCGTGGCGCCCCGCCAAAGTTTGACATTTCGCCATAAAACACGATGTCCTCATAACTCCTCCATACATTATCGGATTTGTCCGATATATCTCACGCTTCATGACAGTTCTGTCCTGAACACATCTATGTGTCAGTATTGCGTCATACTTATTGCGCCACCTATTGGTGAAACAGGAAGTCCTCATAACTCCTCCATACATTATCCGATTTGTCCGATATATCTCACGCTTCATGACGGTTCTGTCCTGAACACATCTATGTGTCAGTATTGCGTCATACTTATAGCGCCACCTATTGGTGAAACAGGAAGTCCTCATAACTCCTCCATACATTATCCAATTTGTCCGATATATCTCACGCTTCATGACGGTTCTGTCCTGAACACATCTATGTTTCAGTATTGCGTCATACTTATAGTGCCACCTATTGGTGAAACAGGAAGTCCTCATAACTCCTCCATACATTATCCAATTTTCCGATATAGCTCACGCTTCATGACGGTTCTGTCCTGAACACATCTATGTGTCAGTATTGCGTCATACTTATAGCGCCACCTATTGGTGAAACAGGAAGTCCTCATAACTCCTCCATACATTATCCAATTTGTCCGATATAGCTCACGCTTCATGACGGTTCTGTCCTGAACACATCTATGTGTCAGTATTGCGTCATACGTATAGCGCCACCTATTGGTGAAACAGGAAGTCCTCATAACTCCTGCATACATCATCCGATTTGCACCAAATTGCTGATGCTTCATGAAGGTGGCCTTCTGAACCCATCTATGTGTCGGTATTGAGTCACACTTACAGCGCCACCTACTGGTGGAACAGGAAGTCCTCATAACTCCTACATACGTTATCCGATTTACTCAACATTTCTCACGCTTCATCAAGGTACTGTCCTGAACACATCTATGCTTCGGTATTGAGTCACGCCTAGAGCGCCACCTACTGGTGACAGGAAGTTTCTCTCAGTACTGCACACCGAAATAGCACAGCCTTTAACGGCGCAGCACCCCGACACGCATGGGGTGCGAGGGCCCGCTCACTGCTGCTCGCAGCCCTAGTTCATTTTAAAATTTAGATTCGCCTGTAGTTTTTGCACACCTGGAGGTAAGAAAGACTGGTAAACAAAGGTGGATTTAACATCAGCTTTGTCCTAACCAAATATCATCACTACTATTAACAAAACAAAAACCAAGAACAGTTCTGTCTCTGTCTTTTTTTTTCAAATAAACTGGTCCGAGTCTTCTGTATTTCCCTGAACAGTGAATGAACTAGTGAATCACTCTTCTTAGCAGATAAACAATTCAGTGCAGATGCTAGGTTGTTGTGCTCCATAAATTAATGGAAACAAATCTCTCTCTTTCAAATGAATAGCAAATGTAAACATTACCATTAGTAAAGTGTTTATTTACACAGAGCTTCTCTACAGGGGAAGTTTACGACAGGCCGTTTACGGCACAGGCAGGAGAAAGGGAACGCTTGATTTGTCTCAAAAGAAAAAAACTTCCCTCTTCCCAATCCATCCACATCATAGTACAGACAAACCAGGCAGAGCCAAGAGAGAAATCAAACAGACCTCTTCCTAATCATACAATACAGTACTCGCAAGCTACGCAATCACACTTTATTATCTGGGCTTTTTTTAAACTTTTATCTGAGCTATTCTTAACGTTATCAGATTTATCTGTATGACGTCATAATTCCTGATATCGGCCCGATAATTATCTGTCCAATATTTTTTGTGCATCCCTAATATAGATACAAACAAACAAAAGCCCAGAAGGCAAATATGGGTACAGGAGTTAAGCACACCCCCCCACCTGCAGCACCCCACCCGACCGCCGAACAGCTCAGTATGACATTTTAGCCGCGCTTAAACGTAGAATACACAGTTGTTTAAATGTGTAATAGATCGCTGCATGAACTCTCACAACGCAATGTCGGTGCTGGACACAGGGTTCAGGCTGATTTACGAAACCGGGCCCAGGAGTGGAGCTACTCGGACGGCGCTGAGTGGGCGCGCTCCGCGTATCGCAATACCCCTGCTCGGGTGCGCTCGCTTGGAGGCTTGTGGGCGAGCATTGGAATTGGTCAATGCTCGCTGCCCACGCGCCTGCCACTGTCGAACGATTGTTATTATATAACCTACTGTATATAGGCGATAAGAGAGACAGTTCTATTAAATGTTTAAGTAACGGGTCTATTATACGCTTAGCGTGTGTATTCTACGTTTAAGCACGGCTAAAACGTCACACTGAGCCGTTCGCACAAGTGACTCTACTCGTCTATTAGACTTTTAGCCGTGATACCGGGCAGCCCCCTCCAGAGCCAAGCCGCTGGCTCCGACCGGGCCCTCCAGAGAAGGTCAGGACGGGCAGCAGACAAGGGGTCAAACAAAGGTTACGGCTGCTCCCCCCGGACCGCCCGCCCCGGGGGTCAAGGCCGGAGCGAAGAGCTTCGTTGCGCTTGAGGGTCGACTGACCTCGACTGGCGTCTGCAGCGGCCAGAGCTGCCAGACTTGCGGCGCTTACTCTGCAGCCAACCCTGACTCACTGTGGGAGGAAGGAGGGAGTGAAAGAAGTGAAGGAAAGAGAGGAGAGAGGGAGGGACATACGGGGGGGAGTCCAGATGTCCCATTCCCTCCCCAGCTGTTAGCTCTGCATACAGGTGTCAGCATGAGAGGGTGAAGTGTGTCTTTCAGGCAGGCTACACTAAAAACATTAGCATTAACGACCAGCACTTGGTCCCTACTCATTGCCGATACTTGCTAATAGAGATTATTGTTATGCCTTCTCCAAAACCATCGCCGAACTAAGTTTGCCGTTTCACTCACAGCTTGGTCCTGTGGGGGTTGATCGATAACAGCAGGAAGAACAAGATGGCGGTTATATTGTGATTGACTTCAGTAATAATAGAGGCAATATGTTTAATTAGTAGCTCTGGGGGTCCTTTGTTAACCAGTGATGGATGGGGTTATTAGCACTGCTTGCAATTAAAGCATGAACTGATACAATAAAGCCACCTAATTGGGTGGCTATTTTGAAAAAAGGGAAATAAAACATTGTGGAAATGTTATACTTTTGAATAGCACTATTTGGGGTTTTTAACTCGGATTTTTGAGTAGTTGATAGAAAATGTTCATCCTGCCGCAACAAATTAATTTGGCACTGAACCATTGTAAGTGTATTCTTTTAATTGACTTTATAATGAGAATATTTTCCTCAAATGTGTTTGGCACTTGTTTGGGGCATAGTATCTGCTCTCCAATTATTATAAATCGACTCCCAAAGATCATTGCAAAACAGATGTGTCTGAAAGTTTATTCAAGGTGTTAGAACTTGTTTTTGTCATTGTTACGCAAATCCACACATTCACATTAGCGTAATTTTAAATTAAATGTACTTCAATGTGCATTGTACTGAAACAAGGCCAGTGTACGCCAGGTAAACATTATTAGCTTCCCTGTGGTGATCTGATCGCAGTAAATGAATGAGTCATCTGTGTTTAGAAAAGAGCCCGGCAAACAAGTTATCAGAGGAACAGCGAGGGATTCCTCTGAGAAATCACAACAGTGGATTTTCTAATTGACAATTTAAATGTGCGGAGCCGTCAATGTCTAGGGAAAAGAACAACAAAAAAAACGACTCATGTACCTGTATTAATGCCAATCTTCCTCCAGTCATTCCATATTCTAATTATCAGATATGCGCCCTCCGTCTGAAGATCACACACGCTTTCAAGCCTTGAATTAATGCACAATTCAATCTCAACACCCCTGATGAAATCATTTACAGATACTGATGTTTGCATAGAATACAATACCCCCCCCCCCGCCCACACACACACACACACACACACAAACAAAACAATAAAATAAATACTTGTGAAAGGACCTAAAATACACATTTCCACCTGGTTGATATTCATTTATTTTCTCTTCAGGGAACTCATGACAAGATGATTTAAAGGAAAAGATAAAAAAGATGAGCACATTCCACTGTACCTATTAGGCCGTGTTCTGGATCACACAATCTTGTAGATAAGAAGGAGAAATTGAGAATGTGTGCAAAATCCTTTTAAAGATGTTCTAAGAGATCAATAAAATAGTTCCTCAGCTCTGTATTGTACTGTATCACGGTATGGCTATGTGATCATTGTATATACTGCACACACTGGGTCACTCTTTGACATGGGACCTGTTCTCCCTTGGGCCCTGCAGGACCTAGCACCACCTGTACGGAAGAGTCGTGCTACAATCAGGGCGTGTGTCTCCAGCAGTGGGAGGGCTTCACCTGCGACTGCACCATGACGTCCTATGGAGGCTCGTTTTGTAGCGACCGTGAGTTACAGATGCCATCTTGCTTCACTATTTTGCTACGGTTGGTTGTGGATGGCTGGAATGAATGGGTCTTAAAGCCGAGATAGCTGCTTCAGTGGTTGGTTTAATATATTAAGAAATGTCATTATGTTACGTTGCGGTTGTGTTGAGGTTGCGTTACGACCTTTTGCACCTCCCCTTCAGGCACGTTTCCCTCATAGTTTCAACATTTGTTCATTGGACATTGGAAGTGTACTGGCTTTGCAACCATACAGTAGGTCACACCTTTATTTAGTCCATTGGCAATCTTTTAGCAACATTCACAAAGAAATCCTAGAAAAATATTCGGCTAAATTCCAAGCATGGGAGGTGATCAGCTAGCCCCGTGGTCCAGGCGTCAGGCTCAGTCTCAGGTGTGGCCCTCAGGCCCGATGATAGGGCCCTGAGCAGAGGTCCACGCCGTGATGAGAAGTGCTTGTTCAGCCTCGTCCCCGGGCCCAGTTGCTACTATGGCCGCAGGGAGGTGCAAGGTCTTTGGTTCGGAATGTCTTTCAATAGTTTGAGGTCGTACCGAGTATAAAAAGGAAGATAGTCTTCCTACTCCCGACTACTTTCTCTGTCAGAAAGGTGTACGCGCTAGTAAGAGGAATCTGTTATTGTTGTTATGAAATTATATTCTCCAGGCGGAAGGTATGTTTGCACAGGCAGATGTTTGTCAAGGGTTTATGCTTGTTTGCTGAAGGCTTACAGTATGAACACTGTGATGCTAACAGAGTTAGCATTCAAACAGCCCCCAGCAGGCTAGCTTGAAGATGGTGTAGGTAGGGAAGGAAACACGATCTAAGGTGATGATTTACATAATTCTTTGTACACTTATTAGGTGGTAAACATAGAACAGAACTGGGAACCAATGTGAAGCCTTGCAACAAGCTGTTTTAATTGCTCCCTCGCTGTGCGCTGACAAGTTTTAACAACGAGCGGAGTAGTCAGAGAGAGTATTGGTTGTTGCTGTTCTCGTTGTTGACAACTGGTTTTAGTTAGCGGGATTCCGATTGGCCATGACAGTAACTGATTCGGAAGGAGGATCCAGGAAGATTTGGATGAAGAGAGCGGGCGATAACGGCGACAGCTTGATGGGGATGAAGGGAGCGAGATCCGTCGTTCCATAAAAGAGATAGAGAGGGAGAAGGAGGGGGTGGAAGAGGGACGAGAGGCACGCCGATGCCTGCGTTCTTCCAGGGGCCCGTGGGCAAATGGTGAGTTTGATATCCTGATTTCTTGAGATTGGATATGGGAGTGCTCGTCGTGAAGCCGGCAGTAGACCTTCGCACTCCCGCTGTGGAGTTGCCCGGAAGCCGTCCAGGGAAGCTAGAGCGTGCGTGTGTGTGTGTGTGTGTGTGGAGAGAGAGGGGTGTGTGAGATCTCTCCAGCAGCCAGTCGAAGGTCAACTCCCATTTTCAAACAACCAAAATCATATTGAGAGATAGCGCTGTGGCAGGACCCAACCGAAATC